>NC_067284.1:30841114-31183025 GCF_020740795.1 Apus apus | reverse complement strand
CATAAGAGTTCAATCCAATACCAAGTTTTCTTCTTCTTAAAAAAAAAAAAAGAAAAAAATCACTAGAAGGAACAATTCATGATAGAAAAATGACTAGCTTGACAGCACATAAGATTGTTTTATGAAAACATTTTAGCACTGATAACCACATTTTAGATGCAATCCACAGCTGATGGCAAGCCATCCTTGTATCTGTTCCCACTGCATGTAATTAGCTTCTAACACATACCCACATCATGCATTTTAAATCTTTCTTTCATCTTTCCACTAGAGTACTGATGTCTCCAACAACGGATTCTTAAGCAAGCATTTTATGACAGATGCTCTACATAGTCATTTTATATCTGTGGCATCAATAAAGCAATAAAACTTAATTGGTTACTTCATGAAGAAGCTTATTTCTGATACCTTGAAGCTGCAGATTGACTGGCAGGTTCACTAAGGGGGAGAGGAGGGAAGACAGGGTGGGTCAATGCCAATATTGCTTTATGAATTACTACTTAGAGTGCTGGCTTGGCAATCCCTCTGCTGCTAGTCTTCTCACTCAGTTGGGCAGCAGTGGCATACCTGTGATGTGACCAGCATCAGCCAGACTGGCACAGCTGAGCACAGCTGGGGCAGAGGTTCAGAACTTCATTTCTGGTTCTCTTTGGCCACTCACAGAGTCACAGCAAAACAGATAAGCACTGAAGCACATTACAAAACTTGTTAATATAGATGAGGCAGTGGGACTTCTGTCCTAGAATGCAGTATCCTGTAGGTTATGGTAAGCGGCAGATTAAATTAACGGTTGATTCCCCTTAGGTTTGTGTGGTGTTTTATTGGTGGTGGTGGTTTTTGGTTTTTTGTTGGTTTTTTTTTTTTTGTTTTGTTTTGTTTTGTTTTTAAATGATGAAGCTAAGAACCTTTCACAGCTCTCTAAAAAGGGTCTGTGTTCTTTCATATGATCCTCATGTTGATATAGAAGAGTAGTCCTGGCTGTTCAAACAAATACAAGGAATATGGTTTCATGCAAATATAGCATTCAAAGGCATGCTCTGAACTCCCCCAGATCAGAGAAAGCAGCATTGCTCGTTTTGCTTCTGTAACACTTGAAAACCTTTCTTCTGTAATTCTTAAAAGGGTAGTACAGGTGTCTTCTAGATGAAATTAAAGTCAAAGCCTCACTATAATTTTGCAAATAGCCATAGCTGATTGGAAGCAAACCAAAGCAAAGCAAACCAATCCCAGGAAATGTGTTTTCTGAATCATGTAAGGAAATAAATCTTTCGATGAGTGTATATCATCCCGTCCTCAACTTCTGTTCTTATGTTAATAAATTATTAAGATTTTATTATTTCCTGTTAATTTCTTAAGAAACAAGATGAAAAAGAAAATGTGGAAAGAACCAAGCTGGTTTAGAGACAATGATGGGAAAGTTCAATACATATTGACTTATGACTAGAGTTTATGGCTATTACTTTTCTCCATTAATCTGCTACTTTAAGTCACGTATTATGAAGAAGTGTTACTTGGATTATGATGGGGCTTCTAACAAGGGTGAGGTTGGAAGTAAGATTATCACACTAAGTTAACACACATGATGTTGCTGCTGTATATAGACTATTTTTTGACAAACTGTGCAACTGGAAAAATAGTTTGGATAGTCCTGAACTTCTATGACACATAATCCATCTCTGACCTCATGTGTCATCTGTTTTCATGACCCTCTCACTACTTTTGTTTATTGACGGGTGCAGTCAGTGTGCTTGAGCAGAGCCAGAGTGATTGAGCTCTGGGCAAGAAGACCCATAAGGAAGCAAATGTCCTTTCTAGTTTGGCAGGTAAGCATGGGCTGAAAGTTCAACAGCTCACTTCCCTGCTGCTTGCATGGGCTATGAGAACTGTAGGAGGAGACTGAACACCTAGGAGCCCAACTACCACTGTGGCCATCCTGTCTTTCTCACTCGTTTCCCTCGTGTTTTTCTCTAGACATTTCTCCCACCAGACCAGGCCACCACCTGCTCTGCATTAGGGAACTGGATGATAAACCAGATTCTCAGCCACTGCTGGAGCTGCTGCAAGCTCATGGCTGACATGGAGGGCCCAGAAGTTCAGCAGGTGTTCCCAGCACCATGGGCTTTCTACTTCTCCTGGATGGGAATGGATGGCAGCACTTGGCTTGATGCCCATTCTTAATGGCAAGGGCTTAAGGATCTTTGCACTGGCCAATTTTTTGTGCAAATCAGTGTGACACAGTGAAATGACTCTGATGGAATGGTGTCTGTTGCTCCATAAACCTCTGAAAATTAATAATTTTGTGAGGCTTGCTGGTGGAAAAGGCACATGCTTGAGACGGTGTTAAAAAGCTTGTGCATCTCAATGTAATCTTTCAATAATAAATACAGAAATGGTTTGATCAATAGCTCGTGACGGTCTGTACTTTTGCCCTGCTCCTTAACACTCCAAAACAGGTGTTCTCTTCAGCTGTGCAGTTCTTCCAAAGCAAAACCTTTTAAATCAGAAAGCACAGACCAGGGCTTGATTTCATTACTGTGAACAGGACCAGGGGCTGTGATGTTATTCACCAACCATCTGAATAACCAGATAAAATGGATGGTTTCCTTATGGTTTGATTAGATTTTGTGTCAGTTCTTACAGTGACAGATTTAGAGAAAAGTAATAAAAAGACAATGTAATTTAAAAATCAATAATGCAGAGGGGGGGGAATGCAGATTGGGAAGTTTTGCATAATGGATAATACTGTATTGCGATGTTTAGTTTCTTCCTTTATTCTTTTTTTATTTATTAACATAACCCCAGATTTCTGGGGATTTTTATCTTTAATAATGACTACAGCCCTTTTGCTAAGCTAGTTTCCATTACACAATGTTATTTCAGCTGCTAGGCAAGGAGATAATATGCCCTTCATTAAAAATATCTAGGAAGAGGAAAGTAGTATACCTTCCCCCTCCCCCCCCGCCTTAACAAGCATTTCTTGTCCCTTATCTTTTTTTTCCTCTCTCTTTTTTTAACTTAACGTGCTACTCAGATCTTTTGTCTGTGGAGAAGTTTGATTTTGCCTTAATCCAAATGGCCAGTTCAATCTATTTTAATCCAATTAACTGATTCAAACTATGCTGGGTGTCATAATCCATTTCTTAATCCAATTAGCTGTTGTGTTCTGACTGTGGGTGAGGACTTTGCAGAGCAATGGCTGTTGTTTGTTTTCAATTTCCAAATGCAACATGATGTTGCAAGCTAGTTTAGACTGTTTCTCTCTTAGCCCAAACAAGACATGAAAGCAAAAGATGCTAAAAGATTTGCATTCTTCCCAGCTTTGCTCTATTTTTTAAAGAATTGAAGTTAGTAGGACTTGATTCTTGTGATCAAATTGGATTTGTCTCTTTGATTTATTTTTTTTTCATGAAACTGAATTTAAATATACTGCTTGCCAGAGACTGGCAAAAATTACTTGCAAATTTGGCTGCTTTAGCTTAGGGTGCTCAGCTTGAGATGGTTCAAGGCTTCTCTGTATTATATGAAAATCAGGCCCCTTTTAAGGAAATGCAAAGTGGCGCTCAGTTCCATAATCAGTAGTGAAAATCTTGCCCTTTGCATCTTCCCTTTTCAAGCTAGTAGGCTGAGCAGTTTATCCAGGGAAATGCAAGCTTGGATCTCGTTGAAACATTTCGATTACTTTCCTGTCTGACCGAGCCTAGAATATTTATAAACATATCTGGTAATTCCAGCAATATAATACATTTTCGGTATTGAATAATAAGTTTCCAAGTAATATAGTTTAATTTTCACTTTTACCCAACATGGGAAAAATGTTGACATTTTCTGAGTTCACATTTTATGAAGCTCAAAGAGATACTTGCTTCATTCTCTAATGCAAGTTTCTAGAAAAATGTTATTGCCTCCATGATCTACAGTAAAAGATACCATAGGGGACACATGGTCTTTCCAGGGCTTCTTGGTTTTTTTTAAATCATATTCACTTTTAAGGCAACTACACTTTCCAGACTGCTTTGCCTTTAGACAGTTCATACAAACAGATCTGAAAAGGACTTGAAGTCCTTTTCTATGAAAAAGCACAGGAAGAGTTAAGTTGCTAATGGAATACTAAAACCTCTACTCGACAGATGGAATTTATCATGTAAAACTGTACTTGAAACATTAGTCAAAAACTGTGTGACGTGTACACCTCTGCAATCTTCCACAAACATTGCCCTGATTCTGGCATCTAAGGATAAATGCCTTAACTTTGCTTCATTGAGATTTTAAAAAAATAAACAAACACGTGAACAACAACAAAAAAAAAACCTTTAGCAAAGATATTACTATAGCCAAGCAAAACAGAATTTCCCTCTCAGAACTTCAACAGACAGACAACTTTTCTATCTTATTGTAATAATTTTTATAGATACGACATTGGTATTTACTCATAGGGAATCAGACATATAAAAGGGCTGGAGATGTGGAAAATTTAATCACACAAAATCACACAGCTATGGTCATTAGACTGGTGAGATGTATTAACACAGGGGAAAACATTACATTAATTCATCAATTTGCAAATAAAAATAGAGTGTTTCATCAATATGGTTTTGAAGCTATTATGAAAATGACTTGGTACTGGTATCTAAATCAGAGATTCTTCAAGGAGCTGAAGGTTGTAACATGCCAGCCACCTCCAGCGATCCTGAATAATGCTAATCTTTCTTGAGGATCATGCCATTGGTCTGCAAGGACACAGGAGACTTACCAGAGTGATAAAGGGTGGAGTTCAGCTCCAGATTAAGATTAATAAATTATATATCAGCACAGATACCTGTGGGCTATGGACCTGCATCTGCCTGTAGGCTGGTCTCAACATATATCACAGAGAGGATCACAAAGTCTGTTGGGTACAATCACAAAGTACACGTAAGAAGTCGAAGCCCACACAGGAATTCCCTTTTGGCCACTGTTTTGCAATGATGTTTATATGGAGATCCTCTATTTCCTTCAGATCATACAGTATCCTTCTGCACTCTTGAAGCTTCATAAACAAATTATTAAAAAAAATAATGTACAAGGACACAGTAATGGACATTAGCTGCAGTTACAAATTTTATGACTGGTTTGATTGAAACCACATTAAATGGCAACATCAGCCCACAAATCAGCTTTGCAATGCTCTTTCTCCAGTCTGGTGTTGAGGGTGAATCACTGTGAATTTTCTTTTCATGGTCACCATTTCATGCAGTGTCATTAATCAGCATACCAACCATTTGTGCAGCAGAAAACTCTGGCGTTACATTTTAGCAGAATAAATAACTAGAATTTTTACACTGCTGCTCATGTTAGCAAAGTAAGTACTGTAAATAACATTGCAAAGCCTACAGTAATTGTTCTTTTTGTAACGTGCAGGTTCACCACCTCATCACCTAAGTTATAAAGCAGTCACATCCTGACTCACCATGCATTGTATTATTTCTACTCAGACCAAAATGGGTCAAAATGCAGCCTGAGCTGATCGGCAAGCAGAGGAAGATGTGGATGGTACAAGGAAGAGAAAGAGTCCCTTTATTCAGGGGAAAAAAAATGTCCTCTCTTTAAAATTATACCTGAGAGTGGAATCTGAGGAGAAATAAATATATGGGCTGTTAAAATGTAAAATATTAACTAGAATCAAACTGAGAGTTTTGTTGTTTGTTGTTGGGTTTTGTTTGGTTTTTTGCTTGTTTTTTCCTCATTTTGACAAAGTAGTAACATCCCAGTATCCCATGGCTCCTGTACTCAAAATGAGTGTAGTCCGTTTCAGGTATTAGGCTGTCACCTTGCTTCCAGTTCTCCCATTCGAAGGCTGGGTCTGAAATAAGGTTCCTGTTTCCCTGGGGCCATTCCAAGGTAATATATGACTGATAGCCTTCTAGAAATTTAATTTATTTAGAAGGAAAATATCAAAGAAAACATGCTTTAAAACACTAAATGCAGCATATAGTCATATAAAACTTTTCCCTGTAGCTTGCTATGCCCGTTTTCTAGAAAGGCACCAACATCTTAGGCTCCTTCTATAGAATGTTTCTTTCTGCCTCTACCTCTGCTTAACCCTTCAGTTTGTTTTCCTAACCATAGTCTGAGAAGCATCCTATCCGTTATTCTCAGAAGACTTTTAACTACTCATTAGCCCTTATATTTTCAAGTTCTGAGCTTGGAAAAATAAATATTATTAGAAGACAGGATGCCATGTCCTTGAGGTTAATAATTTTTGCCCATTATCTTTGAAGAGCTGGACTAAGTGTTTGTTCTGGGAAGCCAAGTGTTGCTTTCTAATTAGTTTTCTATGCATCCCACTGTAATTTAAATCAATATACTTACAAAGAAAATTTCTGACAGTGAAGTACAACTTCACTGGCTGGTCATATAAAGCAGTCACCGCAATATTCTTGATGTAATCAGATATTTTGTGCAGTTCTATAAAATGAGATCAAAATAAGTGCACTTCAGCTGAAAACAGTGAACCTTTTCTTAATCCTTTGAAGGCAGTACTGTATCCCTCTTTTGTATAGAGAGAAGTTGATGACCTTGCTGCAGCCCCTTGCTGTAGAATAGGGCCCCTCTGCACTGTCAGTAGAAATATGTATGTTTGGATCCAGAGGTCCCACGTTTAGTTCTTACTGTTGATAATTTATCTCTCCTTGTCGTGGTACAGATGACTACTTCCATACCTCAAGATGAAAGTAGGGAGAATCTTTTAAGTTTCAAAGCAAACAAAAGTTGACCACATTTGTTTTTACACAGTTGATTCTTTTGAAAGACATGAAAACCAAGAGGCATTTTAAGATGAAGAGCGAAATCCATATAAGACTAGCCCAGGAAAGACCCACATACTTCACAGTTCACAGATAGCAGCATATTAGCTGTCTACATTAGAAAAATCTACAAGACATCCACTAGGACATCACCACAGTATATTTTGGAGATGTCTATACTACAAAACATCTCTTAAACTCAGCACATTACCTACATGGAAACACCAAGCACCACAACTATGAAATACCCAAGAGAGTAAAAGATAGGAGGAAAATCTCTACAGTCAACAGTTAAAGTTATTTAATTCCTACAGTTTATGTTATATATAATTTTAAAAGAGTCTGAGGTTGGTGGAAAGAAGCATGATGAATAGTCAAGCTGTTGTTCAATAACTATTTTCAGCCAAAGTACTCTCCAGAAGAGTTATATTCCTGTATTACAACACTTCTGAGCTTGATTAAGACACCTAAACATAAATGTCTGGGCTTCTTAAGAAGACATCCATGGGTGCAGCAAATATGGCAGAAAAATAGAAGATAGCAGAAATCCTTCTGAACTGGTATCTGGAAGACATGTAGGACACCTCAAATGACATTTAATAGATATTGTTACATCTAGAATCTGTATAACCTATAGGATGCTAGATATAACTGAGAAATGTTATTGACTACTTTATGTTCAGCTGTGTCTGCTGGTTAAATAAAGGGAAAAAATATTATACAAAACATATAAAAATTAAAATATCCTTATTGACTTGTTACTGGAACAAGTGGAATTACTTCCTCAGATTTCAATAGGAATTAAGCCAGGCTTTAACATAGCTGAATAAATAGTAAGTAGCATAATTGATTCACTGGTCTCCTTGAGCCACGCACAATGTCCAGATCAAAACTGGCTTTCCACACTTCTCTCTGCTTAAAAGTTAAAAAAAAAAAGTACCATATATTGTCATTTTGTTGTGTGACACTGATGCTTGATATTCAGAATTTAGCCTGCTGTGTGGTGTGGTTGAGCACTCCGAGTGGGATGACCAAGCAAGCACAGGAAAGTGAACTGAGCTCTGAATCTTTCAGGGAAAGTAAATGCAGCAAGTTAAGGAGACAAGAGAATTTGAGTGGGTTTTGCTTGCTTTTAGCTGTACAGAGAGCTCAGAGACATGGTATTATGAACAGAAGACTGATACAGGATATACCATGTAGTTGTTCCCCAGGCAGCTGCATAATTGTGAAATCTGAAAGAAGTTTCCAGGCAGTTTAGTTTAAATTTCTGAGGTTTCTAAATGGCTTTGAGATAGTGTTTATTATTAATATCTAAAAACTGAGCTGGAAATTTGTCCTCTTTAGCAAAAGGTTTACAGGCATATATACTGTCTGAGGTACACTCTGATAAAAGGCTTGTGGTTAAGAGAAAAAAAAAAACAAACAAAAACCAAAAACCTCCATATTCCTATCGTGGTGGCTGAACTGGTCCAGGTGGAATCCTCTGAATGTGGGACAAGAAGGTAATTGCTCCAGGAAAAGCATGGTTTGCTAGTTAGGATGAGCCAGAGATTATTGCAAATAAGTAGTTTGCATGTGGAGAATTTAGATTTTAGAGACCAGCAGAAAATAACATTGCCAGGGTAGGTCAAAAGAAATGCTGAGTTCAGTCAGACTAGGGATCCATCTTGTACAGTACACTGTCTCTTTTATATTGATTCAACAAAGACAAGTTGACAAGGTATAAAAATGGATAAAAAGCAAGTAGCTATCACACCTTTCACAGGATGTGTGAAAGCTTGGGGTAGAGAGAGAAGAGTCTATATGATTCTGCCTCTGCTTGTTTAATGAAAAAATCCAGAGTACAATAAACCTAATTTCCATGAAATTATCATATGGGTAAGGCTTTGCAGAATCTAAGAAAGGCACTTTGTTTGAACACATAGGGTATCAAAATCCTCATTTGAAATTTTTAATTAACTTTTCCCCCTCTTCATTATCAATCACTTATTTCAAATATTCGTAGCCTCAATGAGCTTCTTCTGGTGGCTAAGAGATAAAAAAATTTAAAAATAAAGTGTCAAAGTCAGTGTTGCTTTTATTTGTATTGCATTTGCATTTGACCAGAATGCTTTGGGGTTTTCTATCAAAGATTGAACTGAACAGAGAACTGAAGCTGATTTTGCTATGTGCTGGGTATTGTTTCAACAGATACACATAAAATCTCTCAGGATGTTCTATTAACAACCTTCGAATGAAACTGAGGAAATGTAGGAACTTACTGGCATATGACTATTGGTGAATTGCAGTACCTGTGAATTTTGGTAACTCATGTGCACTCTCTTAGTAAGTATATATGGTAAACTAATTTGTATTTTTTGTATACATAAACCCCCTTGTTCACTGCATTATGTTGCCCATTTCCTTATTTGCTCCATATAGAGAATGGATCTATTATAATTTACAAACATGTTTTACTAGCTTATGATGTAGAGATGTAATTATCTCAGTTTTGAAAATTCTGAAGACCTCTTGGAGAACTGAACAAGATGGTATATGTTAGACGACTCCAAATGCCTTGACTTGGTGAAATCTGGAACTTTACATCAGTCTGATGAGAAAGTCCCAAGCACAGCAGCTGACCCTAGGTTGGCTGTGAGCTACGAGTGTGGCACAGTCATAAGGAGGATGAACTCAGATCTAGGATATACTGTTAAAAGTACTTCCAGGAGAACCTGAGAAGTGCTAGTACCGCCGTAGCATTCATAGGCTACAGCTGTGCAAATAAATTAAACAAGACCAAGACATGGGCCAATCCTGGATGCATGATCATCCTTACTTTAAATTACTAGTATAAACCTTGCATGTTTTTGGACTAGGCCAGTTACCACTTTCCCTCGTAGTGTCTGGTCATGTCTCAGGGACCAATGTGTGCTGGGAACCATTAACATGACAGTGCTGAAAACCACGGGAGTAAGTGCATTTACCTGTGTAGAAGTGAGCCGTGCCACAGCAGGTGACCTCCTTTACATACAGTGTATTTACTGATAGATATCTCAGTGAAATTAATTAATTAATTAATATTAAATGCTTCTAATAATCCAGAGTTAGTAAAGATGTATTCAGATAGTCTACAGAGAAAAGTTACTGGAATAAACAAGGAATCTGATAATTTAATTTGCAAATGAGATTAGAGAAGCTTGGCTTGTTTATCTTTTCAAGAAGCTTGCTTAAAAATAGCACACATCAGAGAAGTAATATATATATATTTTCAGTGAATAATAACATTGGCATGTGAACAAATAAGGTATAGTGGTCATTATTATAAGTTTTACACAGGGTGGAAATTATGAGAAGGTTTTTTCTATTCTCTGCAGGAAGGAATGCTCATTTGAAGGAGATTCCCATTTGGAGTAGTGGACAGAAAATAAACTTCAAGTTCAAAGTGGTCACCGTGGATGAGATTACACAGTTCGGTACTTGCATGAAGCGTCTGGATTAAATTAATTCCTTTCAGTTCTCAGCTCTGTGTTCTTGGATATTAAAGCAATTGGTCACTGTATGAATTTTTAAGGCTAATTTTTGAGGCAAAATGTCAAATAATCTTCCACATTCAGACTCAGAACTGTCAGCCTGAATTTTGATGAATGTAAAATACGTAGTTCCTTCTGTAAATGTCATTTTAAAATTCTGCTTCAGAATAAATTATTTTCTTGTTTTACCAACCGCTGGCAGTTTACTGTTCACCAAATAAAACACACCAAGAATTTCATAACTGGTTATTTCTCTACACAACATAAAAGTATCTTTATAAAATCTCTTCCCTTCCAATTTTGTTTTTTGACCTACCGTTGATCTTGATCTACAGTGCACCAGGGATTATGCACTATTGCAATGGGATTAAAAGTAATTTTTAATATAGATGTCTTTACCATGGCCTTCTCTACCCTCAGGTTTTCAAACACTGTCCATGACCAGGAAGTTCAACAATTCCTACATTTATTTTTAATTAAATAAAGGAGATTTTCAGATAGTCACTTTACTCTAGGGTCTTGAACTTTAGGATAAATACTATAGTGCTACGAGATGTGCAACAGAATGGTTACAGCAGGAAGTCCAGTTACCTCACAGGCATGTGAATTAGCTGTTGGTAGATCACTTAGCCTTGGCAAATTTATTAGAACCGATGAATTTTCAGGACAAACTCAGATCTAGGTCATGAGATCCAAGAGACCCTGTTTGCCTTGAAGGAAACCTCAGCTGAATTTGTTTCTTACAGACCTGGTATTGAAATGAAAGGACATTTTTAGCAAAGGAATAAATGAGCACAGTTTTTTTCTTCAGATGAACAACATATAGTTCTAGTCACGATTACCAAACGTGCTTATTGTTAGAAAAAGGAGTCTGAATTAATCCCTTGTTTATGGAAAATTGGCACATGCAGTGTATAGCTCATGACATAATTTATAGAGTTTTCTGTAGAGTCCTGGTAATTATTAGTCATCTATTCATTATTGATCTCATTTGGAATGTTAATGAATTTAAATCAAGATTGTTGAAATGTAAAAACAACCACAAAAAACCTATTGTTTTCAGGCAATTCTGCACTCACTGAAGCCAATGGATATGTTCCCACTAATGTGAAGAAATACTAGATCTATCTGATCCATCTGAATATGGCTCCATAGTTGTTTTTATACCTGCTGAGTTACTGTTTAACTCCATGATGTCTTTACTAGTTTATATGTAACATGGTCTATGGCAGCATTACTAGGCGTACCTCATCTGCAGGTAGCAAAGCTTGAGCCAATATTTCACATGCTGAAATATTTGGTTGCTGTCAAAAGGGTCTTAGTCTAAGTGCTATGGACAATGTAACTAAGATCTGAAGAATATCTCAATTTTCCAATCACCTCAAAGATTAAAATCTGGAGATAAGGTATTAATCTTGGTGACTTCTACATTGCAGTGAAGTGCAAATGGAGCATGTGGGTGAAAATACTCTGTAGCTGCCCCAAAGGAGTCGTGTATGTGTATGTTTTTCTGTGGACCTGGAGAATGTGACAAGTCTAGTGCTGCAGTGAGAACTGATGGTCTTTTTTTTTTTTTTTTAATTGTAAGAGTCAGTATCATCCTTGGATGTATAATGAGAAAGGTTTTAAGTAAGTGTCAGGAGGTGGTAAAGTGTCAGGAGCTATGCAAAATATGAGTGAGTGTAATACCTTCTTGTTAGACCCTGCTTTCATTTTGTTACTGGAAAGAAAATATGTTGGAAAAGAAACAATTTGTGTCTTAAGAAAAGACCTACAAAAGTGGTTTGACTACTAGAAAATATTACCTGCAGTAAGAAACTTTAAAAAAAATCTCCATGTATTTAGCTTGCTCAGGAGGTATTTAAGAGGCACTTAATTACAAATATAAAGTGCCTACACAAGGATTGGAGATCTGTTAGTAGAAGGCGCTTTGACTCTGCAGACACAGGCAGTAAAATCTACTCTCACCAAATGAAAATCAAAGGTAGAATAACTTAGGCCAAAAATAATGTGCATATTTTTAAATTAAGAATGTGCTTAACTATCAGGGCAGATTGCCAATGGACATGTACATTTTTTCTTTCTTCATGTTGTCAAGGAAGATGGCACACGTCCAAACATACATGCTAATTCAAGTTGCATATAGCTGGCACTGGACATGGAAATTGCTGAATGAGGTTTTATGGGTTGTTATACACAGAATGGCAGATCCTGTTGTGCTTTTGGCCCTTAACACTAATACTTTGAGAATAAGCTTTTTTCATAATCTAGATGATAAAATTAGTCATATTTAGAACATTTGTCATGCTCTTATAGCTGCATAATGCCAGAATTTCAGTCACCAAATAGAAAAAAGGTAAGTAGCAAGAATTCTTTTTTCTTCTCATTTTCTTTGTATAGCTGTGCTCAGCACTAAAGTATCTGAGAGTTTTCCAGTGCAGTGAAAAACACAGTTGTCAGCCTTTAGACATCTGTTCTGAGCAGTATTTTTTTATAGTATCTCCCCACCACGACTTTCAGTGTCTTGTTTTGTTAGGCAATTTTTTTTCTGGTGGTGTTTTTGGTTTGTTGTTGTGGTGTTTGTTTGATTGGTTGGTTGGTTTGGTTTGGTTTAGTTTCTCTGTTTATTTTTTTGGTCATTTGTTTTTGTTTTAGTGGAAATGGGGAGAAAAAGGTGAGGAGTTGTTTTGAAGGCTTTTGGTTCTCTTTTAGCATACATGTTGCTTAACACTGGTGTAAGGAATAGCTTGTGTTATGTTATGCTGAAGAAAGTAGTTACGTTTCTAAAAGCCTCATTTTGGGCCTTAAATTTCATTATCTTGGATTGCTTCCTTCCCAAAAAAACTTGACTCTGCTACAAGATTGCCTGTACAATAAATTGTGACTAGGTATGACTGGGATACACCAGATCAGATGGGTCATATAGATCAAAGCAACTTTGCAGAAAAGTACCTGTGGACGAGAAGCTAAATTTAAATTGGGAGTGGGTCTTCTGGATCTGAAGTCGATACTATATGGAGATGCACTAGAACATAGCCAGCCAGTGCAGGGAGGTGATTATTCTCTGTTATCTGTGTGGCATTTGTGAGTACCATGTCCAGTTTGGGGCTGCCTACTACAAGAAAGATACTGAAGGAGCAAGAGGCTGCGGAAGCTGGGTTTGATCTACTTAGAGAAGTGAAAAGTATGGAGAGAGCCTAACTTCTGTGTTTAGCTGAAGTGAGTGGTTAAAGAGAAGTTGAAGATAAATTTCTCTGAGAGATTCATATAGTGAAAGTATGAAACTCAACAGTTAAAAATTGCAAAACGGAAATACTGTCTACTGATAAGAAAATAAAAAACACCATGAGGGATGGTCAAAGACTCAGCTAGGTAGCTCAGAAGGGTTTTGAAATCTCTGTCCTTGGAGATATAAACATTTGTTTGGACAAGGCCTGAGAAACTGACTTAACTTTGAAGGTGGATGAGCTTTGACTTGGCACTGCACTAGATGACCCTCTGAGGTCTCTTCCAGGTTGAATAATTCTACAATTCTACTTACAACAATGTCCAAAAATAATCATAAGGCTTTTGAATCACAATTGGCTCAGATTTTCACAGGGCTGGAGCATGTCCAGAACCAGCTTGGCCTGGCCCATAAAATGTTATTTATAAATAGTCATGGGCAAGGAGTAGGAAGTCCATTATATTAAAGCAAACTGTTAACAGGTTATCTAATGTGGTTTTCATCACAAAACATTATGTAGGCCTTCTCATTCCTGACCTACAGCTATGGCGTATCCTAAACAAAGGAATCAAAACCTTGAACTTTTTTAGGTAGTCTATGGAAAGGTAAGGAAAAGCCTGGGGGACATATCTGATGTTTCCAGTGGCCTGCACTGTTAAAATGAGATGTAGCATTCTTTAGTAGCTGAATTTCTATAAGCACTGAAACACTATGACCATTTATATCGAATGCTGAATCACTGGAGTCTAAATGAGAAATGACAAAAGCATGAATAGCTGCAGCCAGGTCATTGCCTTCCAGGAAATACTCTTCTTTCTGGCTGGAAAGAAAGCTTTACTGTTTGATGTTGTTATGTAAGCTCTGAGCATCAGTGAATAATTTAATGCACTTTCTTAGATTTAAGGCCAGAGTTAACATCATACCAAATATTTTGAATGGCTATTGGCAGTTTTCCTCACATAATGTTTTGGTATTTTAGAATAGCATCTGATATTCCTTTGACAATATCAAGAAAAATATTAGAAAATCCATCACAGTGGTGAGCTTGTTCCTGTAGTTAACCATCCTCATTTTTATCAACTACACTTCAATTTCAAACTTCAGCTTGCCCAGCTTTAGCTTTATGACACTGGTTCTTTTATGCTTTTCTTTGTTATATTGAAGAGCCTGATAGTATTCATTATTGTCTTTCTGAAGGTACTTCCTCAAGTCTTTTCTCAATCTTCTTTCATTAAGTCTTTCAATAGATGACTATTTCTACAGTTCTGAATTTCTTAGCTCTTTTCTGAACATTCTTCAACTTTAAAAACCTTTGAGTAATCTAGTAGGTTTAACCCACTACCAGTCTTGCTCCACTCACTATCATGTGTGTGCAAAATTAAAACAGCTCACTCACAGGACTAAAGTGTTTGGAATTTCCTTTTTTTCCCCAACTTCGAATAACTGTATCCATTTATTATAATATTTTAATGGGAATTTATGTTGGATTGTTTACCTCAATTATTTTCTGAGTCACTGGTTACCAGGCTAGAGCTCCTCATTCTGTAAGTGCAGGGTTTTTCTCCCTGTTCCTTGATGTAAAGAAAAAAAAAAATAATGAAGGCAGTTGTCCAAATAATTCAGCTAGTTCTGACTTCAACATCCTGTCCGTCTCGTTCACTACCATTCCAAAAAAACACACGTAAATTCTCAAGGTATTTTTATGAACAATTACTTCCCAGTGTGTGGAGAACTGGCCTCCACAAAAGATATGTCTCTCAACCAATCTGACTGCGATGGAGAGACTTCAAAAGACCAAAAGAAAACAAAAAAGGAGAAACGGTGGCAACACAACACTGCAGGGGCGGGCTGCGGCCGGGGGCTCACACAAATAAGGTCAGGGACAGCCCCACCTTGCTGTGTTTGCAGCCAGGACCAGCGCTGGTAGGAACCGCACCTTGGGACTGGGAGCTGAGCGGACAAAAAGATCGGTCCAACAGTCGTAAAGGGCCATTAAGGGTGGTTGCTGCCTGTTGTCCACTGCTGCTGGAACAAAGGAGAGGAGTAAAAGAAGAAAGTGGAATAGGAAACCAGATAAAAGGGAGCCTTCTGTGGAAGTAAAATAATAATAATAATAATAATAATAATAATAATAATAATAATAATAATTAATAATAATAATAATAATAATAATAATAATAATAATAATAATAATAATAATAATAAAATAAAAAAGGAGCTTGTTCCATCTTTCTCTCTTGGAGCCTGTTCGCCGAGGAGCTATGCAAACGGAGCCGAAGAAATGGAAGAACGGGGCTGGAGCACACTAAAAAAGCTGGGATCACTGCTCGCTCCCCAAAGCCTGCGTCATCAAGCGCTCCTAAAGCAGCCCCTGCAGCTGCGCTCTCGGGGCCTGGCCACAGCTCCAGCCGTGTCCAGGCCGTGCCCTGGGCCGCCAAAGCCTCCGCAGCAGCCCCAAAGCCCCAGTAGCTGCAGCTGCACTCCCGGGGCAGTCGACCCTATTCAGGAAAGGCGTCAGTCTCTCTCTCTCTACCCCCAACTCTAATAGTCTTTCTTTCTTTTTACCAACCGGGTACATTGACATATCCAGTTTTCCCCACGCACACTCTGAAAACCGTTACAGTAAAGTGGTATTTTAAACCCACGATCTCTGTGTTTGCGCTGGTGCGCGCACATCTGGGCAGAGGTTTGTGCCCTAGAGACATACCCGGTGTAGCCAGCTGGTCCTAAGGGACGAGCCCACTGGAAAAGTAAAACCAGCCAATTTGGGGCTATTCCTCCTCTAATAGAGGAGAAGAGAAAGGGCTATCCGTGATTCAGATGTTCTAGCCCGGGCTGAACTTGTATCTCAACACCGTGACTTTGAGATCCTTACTGAAGAGGCTGATTGGTGTCCTCTATACTCTGGACCCAGGTAGAACCTCACTAAAACTAAATCCCTTTCGTGGCTATCGCTCACTAGCAACCATGTGCTGAGGCTTGTCAGTCTTGATATTAAGTGAACTAAATGTTAATTCATGTAGCAGGTGTTCCTGGTGTTGTATTGCATGATGCTAATGTTTTCACCGAATGACAAGCAGTCCAAAACAGTTAAAAAAGTCTAAGGGTGGTGTATATATATCTACTGTGGTGTGACGGAGTGAGGACTTGCTTAAACCAGCTCTGAAAAAGCTGGCTGCAGAATAAAAAGCAGTATGGTACAGTACCTTGGTTAATCAGTCCTTCTGAAAGGAAAGCTGATCAGCATGGATGGGGAGTTGAACCTGTCTGTGCAGCTCGGGTGCTGGGGTGCCTTTGGATGACGCATTATCAACTCATCTGGAATTAGGGATATGTAAGAATGTAAGATCTGCTCATGATCTTTATAAACCAAAATTTTAGTGCTATCAAAGCTAAAAATTGGAAAGAGCTGGGTTTTTTGTTTGTTTGGTTGGGGTTTTTTGGTTGTTTTTCACACAGCCACTTCAGTTGTTTAAATCTGGAGCCAGAATTTCTAAGATTTCTGCTGAGACTTAAGAGTGACAGACTAAACTGGTTTTAGCTATATCATTCTGCTATAAAATTTGTTATATAATCTTAGCTATTTTGAGGCTTCCTGGCATTTTTTTGAATGTATTAATATATGTATATACAATATTTATTATATGTTAATGTCTATGAGTGACAAATTTCCTTAAGCAGCATTTATATGACACTCTGCTGCAAGCTTGCTAGACCTCCTGATTCAGAAATGTTTATCCTAATATTGTCTAACTTCTTCCTAAGGCTTATTAATAGCCTAGAAATTGCTTCCCTGTCCTCATATGGTATGAATGCAGCACTCTGCTTCTTTCCAAATATAGAGACACAGTATTTACTAAAAACTTCTGTTCTTTCCATATCATCATTGACAATTGTACAATCTTCATTTGGTAATGGGCCTTTATATGATTAATTTTGTTCTCAGTCCCCTTTAAAATGTTTTGAAATGTCTTTATCTCTGCTAGTCTGTATATACCACTGTTGCCTTAAGCTAATTTTGGCAATCGGTAACTATTTCACTTTTTTCCATCAAGTATACTTTCTTTAAAATTTTCTGGTTTTGTCCTTCCCAGTGAACAAAGACAAACTTTTAGTTAAGCTTGTTTCAGTAGTTTCTATTCTTATGGCACTGGGAAATTCTGGAGTTTTGTGGGTTTTGTTTTTCTTTTTTTTTTTCCTAGTCAGCATTTTTTCTTCTAATAAGTTTTTGTGTGTTGTGTTTTGTTGTTTTTTTTTTAGTTTCT
Organism: Apus apus; assembly: GCF_020740795.1. Taxonomy (NCBI): domain Eukaryota; kingdom Metazoa; phylum Chordata; class Aves; order Apodiformes; family Apodidae; genus Apus; species Apus apus. Next base: position 31,165,240 of record NC_067284.1, on the reverse strand, counting down.
TCAGATTTTCAATATAAACTAGTTTGGAGTATTATGCGTTTTCTTTATATATCAGTCTTTAGGGCAGGGTTTGTTCTTATTAAATGTAAGGTCATGATCCCCAGTTTCTAGGCAACTGCTTCCTCCCAATACCATGGTTACTCAGCTTTATCTGGCACAATGAAGCCCAAAATTTAGTTACCTTTTTTTTTTTTTTTGCTGTAATTCCTTGTGCTTTGCAAAATCAGCATGCATAATTCTAGGGATTCTGAAGAAATTTCCCTACCAGCTGCATGAGACCATCAGTCTGCATTTCTCAAATTCAAGTCTCTGTAACAGCATGAGTTCTCTTCTTGCACATAATCAACAGATACTTAGGAAGAAACTCATCCTCATAATTCAGAGGACAATTACCAGCAGCGACCAGTTCTCTTTGCTGAGCTGTGTTAACTAGCACATTGATCTGTGTGCCCTCATGATCCTTGGGTTTTGAATCACCAACAAGCAGACAGCAGCAAACGTAACAGAGAGTTCAGATTCTTTCCTTTTTATCCATTCTACCATTATAAACCAAAGTGAAACAGTTTTCATGTGCCAGTTATGTGATGAATCTCAACAAGTTTTGACAATGCTGTCTATGTCAAATTTCTTCATTGTCAAGTGTTTCAAATTCTCAAACTTCAACTCCAATCCAGTATGTAAATGTTAAAACTATTTTCTTTACATTCATTGATGCTTACATATTCTTCATTTTGGTGACCCGTCCTTGTATATTCTGTTCTGTTTCAGAATTAATTACTTATATTATAATGATTTATATTCCCAATAGGAAAACCAATACTTACATCTTCTCTCTCTCTGCGCTTTTCCAACCTTGCATATATATAAGATACTGCTCATCTAGTTGATACAATTCTCTCTTCCACTAGACTTAGCTGAACACTACACAATGCCAATAAAGTACCTGCTGTCTCACCTTCAACATGTTCTTTCAGCTGTGTGGATCCCTGGAAATATCAGCTGGTCTTACAGTCTGCTATACATGGTTATTTTCAAGTCATGGACAGTAATTAATATTTAACACTTCCTGAAAATATTCAAGGTTTTTTAATATTTTCACTTACAGCAGAGAACACTCCAACCTGTCTGTGTATTAGTCAAGATATTTTTTTTTCCATTGTTCTCCCTGGGGTTCATTGGTAAGGAAACGATTTTCTCATTTGGCAAAAGAACATTTTTCTGTGGAGTCCTTTGCCACATTTCAAATTAATCACCACAGATAAGCCCTAGTGCTTTCTGTTCCTTTCTTCCATAGAGATGTTCTTTGCAACTGATTTACCAGGAATCTAACATTTCAGTGATGACAAAACATTTCAGAAGATGACACTTGATTCCCTTTCACCATCTGGTCAAAAATCTAGAGATCTCTCTCTCTTCTGTATATATTGCCTTGGGATCTTACATGGAGTCTGTTATGATGACTTCCAAACATAGCTGTCAAATACCTGTTTCCATACCTGTTGTACAGTGCTGAAAACTAGGCATCTGGGTCACATACTTTGCTCTCCATTGTGCATGTCCTGCTTGCCTGAGTGACCAACAAACAGATCATGGAAGGAGTTCTCTCATTATCTACATCTTAAATCATATTTAGAGCCAAGTCTAAAGATGAAATTCCTGTATTTTTCCTGCTGCCAAGCTCAAGACCTTGCCTTAAAGCCCAGAATCCATTGCACGTGCCCGGATTTCCTGTTTCCTTTCTGAGTGCTTCACTCACTCTTTTAAAAAATGGAGTTATTTTTTGGATGGCTGAGCATCCATACTTGTCCTCAGTGCATTTTCACTTTTATTGGAGTAACTCTTAGAAATGAACTTACGCCTGTGCAAATAGATTTGGAAGGCACTACTATAATTCTAGCCTACATGCAGCATTTCAGAACTGGAATTAAGGGCATTTATTTTGGTAGATTTTAGGAGGAACTTGTTGAACTGCTCGGAATTTTCTTAGAGATCAAAGAAAAGCAGCAGTATGACTTGCTTGAAAGATTATAGTCTGTACTACATTTAATTTGACAGAGGTAATCTGCTTGCAATATACTTGTTGCTACCTGCAATACAGAGTTCTAAAGAAACTGTCTGAAATGATGATCCCAAACCAGTGTTAACACTGAGAGAGTATGACTTACCACAAATAGTAATAATTTATTAAAAGAGGGAAATGGAAATCAATGGTTATGTTGCAATAAAGCACAGAAGATGGCACTGCAGACTAGATCCTTAAAATGTTCTATTTCTCCTACCTTACAGTAATCTCTAATGTTACAAAACCACAAGGAGATCCTATTATTTCTTGTTTCTAAGCCTCTATTCATACAGAAATGAACATCACTATTCCATACTTTCAAAATATGCAGCCCTGAAAAGCAGCCTTAGCATTTCTGAAACTTGGTGAAGATCTGGCATGATGGTTGTTACTGCTTGTTGAAGCTGAGCAGTTACAAATACTTACAAGGCAGTTACTCATTTACATAAATAAATGTTTTGCAAAATTCTTTTGATGTACACTAATAATTTTTTGACTGACCAGGTCAATCTGGAAATTACTACAGTTTATTTCAGCTGCATTATTTGCTCTACAAAAGAATGACCAATAGCTTCTTTGGCAATTACAGTGTGCTTCAGCAATATTATTGATAAATATTAAGCTAAAATAGGTTGCTATTGAACCAGAGAATGAAAGCAGATTCTTTAATATGATATTAAAAGTTAATTTCCTGAGGCTATGGAGGAAGAAGTTTGGAGATATAAAATCACCTAATGGAAGTAACCCCTATAATAATAGATGTAGTGCATTCAATTGAAATAGCTTGATTAAAAAACCCACTCAATTTCAATGGATATAAGACTTAAATACTGTCATTTCTGCTGCGTGCTTGTCTTAAAGAGTCCTTGAATTGCATACTGTCAGTGACAGGTAGTACTTTTAAAAATATAAATCCACATTCTGTGAGAGTTAAGTGTATAGATATATATAGTCCAAAGACAGGGAAGCTGAGCAGTGTATTGTGTCCTCTTGTTTGCTGTTTTGGTGTGTTTTTTTTTCCGCCTAAACTGATTTTCTTTGTTTAAAAAACCCTTAAACTCTCAGCTTACGATGGTGAAGCTGAAAACTTTCACCACATCTGTGGTAAAAAATGAAGGTGGACAATTACTGGCAAAAGTAATTCCTTATTTTTTAATTGATTTCAATGCCATGTAAATGTCATGACATAGAACATTGCAAAAATGGCAGGAATTGGCTAGTGCTAGCAGCTCCCTGTAGCTGTCCTCTCTGTTGGTATGATTTGTGCTCCATTGGCTGAGTAGAGAACGTATCTTGCCACAGCACTTGCATGTCCTGTTTCTCCCTGACACTCACTCCCATGCCATGCTCTAGCCTGCGCAGCCAGTACCTACAGTCTCTAGATTGCCACAGGAGATTAATTATGTTTGCCAATTTTTTGGCATGCCCCCACTGACTTCGCTGTTTAGCAGTGTGGGTAGTAGTCACACCAGTTTAAGCTCAGCTCCTTGTCCATGATTCATTAATGCTTTTTGTCCTGAAGATCACAGGTCTCGCTTTCCCAGCTGAAAGATGGATGTCACAAGCATTGCCAGTTAATGGAAAGCAGATCTGCTCTCAAAATTGTCTCTGAAAGTTGAGGTGAAGAGACTGAGAACCTGAACAGTAATCTGGAGCATTTCCAAGGTGTATAATAAAACCCAAGAGAAAACAAATGCACGAAAGTTTTGCAAGCACTCGACACCGTCCACTATCGAAAGCCTTCTCATTTTTTGCATGAGGTGGTGTATTTGTTGCTAACTATCTGTCAGACTGCAGCATAAAGAAATAAGCCATAATTACATTCATGTTACCAGCCATGGCATTAAAGTTAATCTGAAAAACGCTAATTTTCCTATGCTGCCTTATGTAACCAGAACTTAGTGATGGTTCACTCACAGGTTTTATTCTACTGTGTTTTAGTGCCGAGTGTTACTTTGACAGCTGTGAAAATGTTGGCTTGCCCTTTGTCTTACAAAGGGAAGTATTAAAAGAGCCTGACATTTGTCAAATGAAACTGTTATCAGTATAACCTATTTTTAGGTATCCTTTGAAACCTTACGATAAGAACCTGAAAACTAACGATCCTTCTCTTTCAGGAGAGAACTTTTATGAACAGGCTATTTGAAAAGACAGGCACAGGGCCAGAGAGATCCTGGCAGTGAGTTGTGATAAGTTGTAAGCTTAAGGGCCTATAGAATGGTTTATTTTTTTAATAATAGTATTTGGAAACCATAAGGGTGCTGTGTAGCATGTTGAAGACTGAGAGTGTTGTGTTACTATGGGGAACATCTTGACCCACAATTAATTTAGGTAAGTTTCTTGCTGAAATTAAATTTATCTTCAATAGAAATGATTCGGTATTTTAAATATACAACTATTTGCCTGCAGATAGAGAACTCCTAGATTTTGTGAAGCTATTGGCAAGGTAGACATCCAGCAGAGTGTTTCATAGAATACCTGTGAGGGGGAGGGTAATATTAATTATTATAGCAATTCTATTATAAGATTATTATAAAGATATTTGGGCCCGAGAAGAAGGGGGGTTAGGAGACAGGCAAAGCCTAGAGTCCCAGCTTGAGTGAGGTTGCAAAGAACTTCCAAAGGAAGGTGAAGGATGCAGATATCACAACATGCTCGTTCTCCTGTGAGTTCTTCCCTCTTCCTGAAGCCATTCTTACACCCTGTGTTGCCTGGGCTGCCAGAATACAGGGTATAAGGTGGTTGTTGCTGGTGCTTCCTACAGCAGTTCACAGCTCCACTGTTGTCCCCTGGATACTCCAACCTATCTTTTTGCAATGACAACAAGAAGGGAGAGCATAAGGGAGGAAGAAGGTTAGAATGTCCTGTCTACCTCTCTTCTACTAGCTAGCTTCTATTAGCTGTCTAATTGGTCTATGCCCTCAGATAGCTCCCTTCTAATTAACAATTCAGACTGAAAAGTAAAATGTAGAAATACTGAGCTTTTTTTAAACGAGCTAGCTCAGGTATGGGAAGAAGTCTAACCACAGCAGTAAGGAGTGGGCTAATTTTTTTCTGTCTCACATACCTGCTGTATCTGAAAGGCTGCAGCAAGTAATTGAACCTTTTTGCATATATATTCACTTCTGGTTGTTCAAGCAGTGACCCATACTTAGTTGTGATTATTCTTACATCAGGTCTGTTTGCAATCTTAGTTTAAAACACAAATTTATCAGCAGATATATCAGCTGAAAGTTCAAATTGATATTTTATCACAATTAATTCACAAAATAGGCGCATCGTCTTCTCTAGCTCTGATATAATATAGTTTATGCCATCAGGATATATCTGATTTTAATGAGTCAAATCACAGAGTATAGGAAAGTCGTTTGTCACCCCAACTGACATTTTAATCAGTTGGAAAACCAACCAAGACCACTTCCAGCATATGGAGGCTTTATTAGAATGATTGCCAAAGTATGGCCTGAGGTTACAGAGCTCTAAAACTTTTGTTCAGCCAGGTAATCTATTTACGTCCCTGTGTAGATGCAGAATGTACTTATTCCACTACAGACAAGTTGGATGCAATAATGTAGGATCATGTGCCAATAAATGTGACAGAGTTTAATTTTATTTTTTTCTCTTAACATAAAATATTTAATTTGTAACAACTCTGGGTTTATTGTTGTTAGCCTTCCAATGAAGCAGCTAATGAAAATTTGCTTCAGGAAGTTTTAAGTTGCTACCAGGGTGTATAAACAATGAATGATATTCCTGAAAATATTAGTGCTGATGACCCAGGATATATGGGGTGCTTCATTTTTGTTCATTCTATATATATAAGAATCATAATTCCTTTAGCTGGGTCATCTGGGTCTATTTGGCTTACCTTGCAGGTACATAATGCTGAAGAACAAGGAGTCCTGACCCCAAAAAGTATTTGCTCTGCTGAAGCTGTCTGTCATTTGGAGAGATGGCATCAGACCATCTAGATATTTCTTACTTCCCTTTTGGGACTTTATTACTAATTCTCAGAGACTAGGGGAACAGCTGGTTTTAAATGACAATGATATAGTGGCTGGGATATTGCAAAACTCCATCAGTACCTGAAGAAAAATCTAGCTTAAAAGTTTATTTGTCAAACTATTTTCCCATTTAAAAATAAGAAAAAGAATGTTACACTGGAAACTTTTAAAAAACAGGGCTATATTTATGAATGTTGTCAATAGAAAATATATAAACTTACTGTTAATTAGAGGTCCTCCCAGTACCAGCGTAATTCTGAAGTGGAATCTGACTCCTATTCCAAGTGTTAGTATTGCAGCTATATGGACTTTCTCAGCTTCCAACGCTTTGTTCAGGGAGTTATGATCTCATTCACAATAATGCTATACCTTCCAATGATGGTCTGGTTTTCATTTCTGCTGAATCTTTGAATTACACTGTTGGTATTTTAAACCAGTCATTGGTCTGGATTCTAGAATTATCTCACCAAAGCCAGAGTAGGATATGTAGATCAAAATTAACAGAAATTACATCCTTGGCTGGATAGTAATTTTTACAGCTGGGTTGGAAACAAGAACACTAATCACAAGAAGTCCTGATGATAAGCTGCTCTTTTTCCCCTTTTTGTACATTGTCTTCATAGCTCCTCCAGGAAAATGCTGTGACATTTAAAATGACAAATGGACAGGACTGCAGTACAATTTTGTACTTTACCCAAAAGACGGTATCATCAGCAGTGCACAACTTGGACTATCTTGCAAGAGAGATTGACTGTGTATTGCCTGGAGAGAGAATGTCATACATTTAATCACTGGCAGCTTCTAAATGCTCCTAACCATCTTTCCAGACTCAAGCAGAGCTAACTCAGCTCTGGCTGACCAGGTAATGCAGTACTATGGTATATGAACCATTAGTGATTTATGAGCTATTTCAAGTTAGGATGGTCCAAGCTGTCAGACAGTGCTGCTGCTACCATTGGCAGTATAAACAGTTGCTATTGCTGATAGTGGTTTTATTCAAAACAACAACAACAAAAGCCTGAGAACTCCTGAACTGCATTCTCCTCTGAGATGAGAGGAGATGAACATACCACAGTACTTAATGACGTTGAGTAGTTTTCATTTAAACTGTGTTGCATTGTAATGCCTGGCTTTGGACCTTGGGTTAGTTAAATTGCCTTTATATGTCACCTACATCAGATTCTGCCCAGAGGCTGACTCATACCTATGTCAGTCAACTCTATAGCCTAGATGTAATTAAACTACATGTGCATGTACTACAAACTCACACAGTCTAATTAGCCTTTAGAAAATAAAGATTTCATATCCATTCTGTATAACTTGTTGCAGTTCTAATTTGTCATTTGGGTCAGAAGTTTATCTAACATCCCGTATCTCATTTATTAAATATTAATCTATTTGGATAATAGCAAGTTCTGGTGAGTATTAAAGCAGCCAATCATCTTTAAAACATCTTTAAAACATCTTTATGCATATTGAAAGACTTATCAAACTGTGCAGTCTCAGAGTGCTATTTAATTTCATTGAAAATTCCTGTTTCAGGTGTTCTTACCTGTGACTAGCCATTCCTACCTGTCTGTTCAGTGCTGACATACTGTTTGTATGATTGGGCTATAAACCAGGTTAGGAGCTGATGGAACTGAAAAGAAAAAAAAACACAAAACAAAACAAAGTAACACAACAAACCCAAAACCTCTCGCAAAGAATTAAACCAATAGGGAAGGTACAGGTGAGCGGATATAAAGTATTTGACCTGGGAAAGCTAGCATTTCTACCAAGAAATGGCATATTGAAAAAGAATATGTATTATATTTTCTTGACAAATTGCATTTTTCAGGCTTTCCTCTTTCTTTTCTCTGGGTATAATTTTTATAACTCTCATAATGTGGGAAGCTCAAATGATGACACAGTTCTCTAGACGTCACTTCACAAATTATGCATAGAGCAGTTTACCTCTGCTTTCTTAAATATCACGTGCCAGTCTATACATCCAAGAGTAACCTAATAATTGTAACAACATCAGCTGGTTGACTTAGTACTCAGTTTGTAACATGCAGATTCTTGTCCATGGGCTCCAGCCTATGCTGCCATTTTTCACTTACTGTTCAGGCTTTTCTCTATCCTAAGAAAACATTTTGCACTTTATTTAATTTCATTTTATTGAATGCTTTTCAAGCATTTATCAATTTGTCTAAATATGATTATAAGCCTCTTCCCCAGAGTATTCACAAACCATCCAATCTTGTGTCATGTGCAACTTAGTACTGTTGCTGGGTGACAAGTCTTAATTCAGTCTTTTCCCCCAGTTTTCTTCAGAAGTGAAGCGCTAGCAGGTATGATTTGATTCTGTGGAGCATTTCAGTTCTGACAGAGAACTGATGGTTCCACTGAAGCTTCTCCTACCACTTTCCCATATGAGTCACATACCTCTAAATGTGGAGCTCTTGCAGAAGACAATGCTGCCTCTTCCCTTCTCCCTGGGATGCACACAGAATTTATTGCTGTTCTGTGAGCTCATTGGGTGACTTTTGAAAGTCTGTAATTATCTCCACCAAGAATAGTATTAACTTTAGAAAACCTCCTTCAGCCTATCCTTTGTCTGCTGCCAGCTGCTATAGATCTGTCTGTCCCACTGAATTAAATTAGCACATCCAAAAGCAACGTCTCTGAAGTGACTGACAAAAATTCTGCCATTACTCATAAGGGAAATAGGAAAACAGCTAACAGCAGCCTTCAGTGACTGTATTTGCAAGACATGGAGACTGGAGCAGATTCTCAGCTGTTATATACTGTTATTACTCACTGAATATAAATATAATTGAACTACGCTGATGTTAAATTGGTTTAGAACCTGTCCTGGAACACCATTAAATATATCAAGGCTAAAGTAATTGGTCCACCACAAAGTATTAATATAGTAGTTTACTTTTACCATGGGCTGCTCAAATGCTCTACACAACTTGAATTTTGTTCTTATTTAACCCTCATATTTCTGTCATCTACATATCTCTTCTGTCATATACTGTTAGGCAATAAAGTCAGCTGCGTTCAGTTTCTGGGACTGTCTTCAAAACATTCAACAGAAAAACAACCCCTCTAAAATTTTAGTTAACACCAGTTTTAGCATCCACCTCCAGTGTTGGCAAACTGTTTTGCAGCTTGATTCATGGGCATTAGCAGTACATTTGCAATTACAAACACATCTTTTAAACAGCAGGATTAAGTCAAGGATAAATTTTAATGTGCAGAAAAGAACAGTAAAATATTCACTTTAGAAATCTGAGACACAGAGGCATGGTTGCTTAGGTTATATGTTGGTAGTGCGGGATCATCAGCAGAGGTAGATAGGCTCTGCTAGACAAGTATAGCATGAGTAAACTGTCCTGGCAGTGTGGAGGTTACAGGCTGAACAGACCATTCTCTCATTCCTAAGGCATGGAGAGTTTGGGAAGGCTTCACTGCCTATCACAGTTGTTCATTTCTGAATAAGAAATAAAAATCATTTTGACTGCAAGTTGCTGACCTCAAAGGTGCTCATCTGCTTCAGGGTTACTTTATGGTAGACACCCCAATCTGCAGCCCAGACCACTAGAACATCATTGTTGAGCTGCTCCATAACACCACAGGTGGGTTCTCTGCAGCACTCCTCAAGGGATGTGCCTTGCTAAATGTGTGTGTCTCTCAGGAAATGCACTAACTGGACCATGAGTTGAAAAACTCCAGCGGAAATCAATACTGGTGACCATCTGTGATGGACGGCATGTGTGAAGCTTTGTCTCAACAATCTGGAGGACTTGAGAGGAGCCTGCCTGAGAGGGTCTGTCTGCCACATGTCTGTGCACATGCTGGAGAGAGAAAGCTTTCCTCTGCCCTGCATATGGGTCTGTCTCTTTCACTGAAGGCACTTTTAAGGGATTCCCCCAGGAAAACCCCTGTCTGGACAACAAGGCCACCAATGAACACATGGTGCTCAATAGAACTTTATGACTAGGGAGCCAGTGTGATGCAATGAGAAATGCCCAGCGCTTGGTCGAGAGCTGTGACACAGCAAGAAATTCACGCTATAAAAGAAGGAGGGATGCTGCCCCAGTGCTTCACCTAGGATTGGACTACCTTTCTTTGCTCAGCAGACTATTGGACTGCCTCCTGTTCGAACTATCAGACTACCACCCTTTCTGTTCCTGGACACTGGCCCCTGTCTCCTCCTAGGGTTGACCCACCACCCCACCAACAGGATGCCGCTGGATCCTTGGGTGGTGACTTTACTATCTACTCTCCTTTCTTTTCATGTTTCTCTCTAATTGAAGTTAGGGACCCTTCTAAGGTTTATCTCAGCCTATGGTTTCCTTGTTCACCGAAGTTTAATGCCATGTTTGTTTAATAAAGTTGTGTTGTTGCACCTGGAGTTTGTTCTCCATGCTTTGTTCTTTTGGGATTGGAAAAGAACCATTATGTTTCCAGCCTTCTGGAATATGACACTATCCCTCAGCTTTTTTGGTTGCCTGATGTGCTTGAGCTCCTTTGGAGTGCTCTCTGAATCTCAGCTCACTGCCTCAGAGTGCCTCAACCTCCTTCCCAAAGTGGACTGAAGCACTGATTCCACACACTGTGGACTCATTTCCCTCATCTATATCTTTGAACATGCAGATACCAAAGCCACATTCACTCAGCTTTTGAAAAATGAAGGTTTAGTTTATTCTTTTAATAAAATGTATCATATTGATTTATAACTGATAGGTAAATGAAGCTCAGCCTCTGCCATGAAAATTTCTTGATCCCCTAATATCTGCCTCCTCAAAGGACTCCTGTCTGGAGTTTCTGGGGCTCTAAGGAGCTTCAGGTTTTACAGTAAAAATAATTTGATTTTCCTAGAGGTTTAACTTTGGAAAACAACATGCTGCTTGGCATGCAAAGGTTGACTTAAGTGCATCAAATCAGGGATTCCCCAGCTGTAGGAAAGGCATGCAGAGGGTGTAGGAAATTAGCAGCAAGCTATCTGTTTTAGATGCTGGGACCCTGAAGGAATATTAGTGCAATCCTCAGAGAAAGGAGAAGCAAGAGCTTCTCTGGGCCTAGAGTAAGCTGCAGGGGTTGCAATGTGAATTTCTGAGCAAGGAAACTGCTGGCTGCTGTTTATTTAGTATTTCTTTTTTTAATTAAGACGAACAGGACTGAGCAAAAACTGTGTGCAAACAGGATGACTTATGAGGAGAATGTATTTGTCTCTGCTCATCAGCTTCTTATTCCAAGAGCTCCTGAATTTTGGCTAGAGGGAGAAGTATTATGACTTGCATTTCTGTAAAGGTTATTAGGTTGTGTAAGTACATCAACAATTGTTTCTTGGGATAGAAGACATTGTGGAGAGTGTTAGGTGAATATTTAACACGGCATGTGAAATTCCTGGCTCATTTCAGATGCACTGCTTTTTTATTATAGGTTTAGGTGAAAATGAAAGACAACACCATATTTTCATGTAACAAGACATTTTAAGTTTGAGAAAAAGAGGTGAATCCCTTGTAAGCTGATAAAATAATAACTTTTGCTGCCGATGAGCAGGAGCAGAAGATTTAGAAAGCAATGAGCTGTATCACATCCCATTTTCTATCTCCTTTCTCATGTGCTGCAAGGAAACACTACAGATGCTAAAAGAAAAGTAACAAGAATCATTCGTGCAACAGTGCAGGCCTGTTTAGATCCTACTTGGATAATTCTTTGTCTTTTCTTCAAGTTGGAATGCCAGTGATGTAATGCCACTCCTGCTGCTCTAAACACTTTAGTTTATTCACTATGGAAAGAGTTGGTGAAAGCAATCACCTCTCCTACCTCATGTGATCTTAGTCACCTGCAACAGTCCCTCTGGCTTGTATCATTAATGAAATCTCACTGTTAGAAAATGAGGACAAATTGACTGGAACAGAATTTTTCAAAATGCTCTCAGAAGGAAAGTTTCAACTCTTGTGCTTTGTTGTGGTGAAAGCAAGAAGACAGAGGCCAAAGCTCAGAAATAAGAGCATGTGAAACCTCCTAGAAGAGCAGGCATGCGAGGCAGGGAATGAGAGCTGTGCTGCTGGCACCGACATACAGCAAGAGGGCTCATCAGCCAGTTGTGTCCTGTGTGAAATCCAATAACCTGCTGGGTCAGGCTGCTTAGCAGTTATGCAGTTGAATTATGCTTGCTGTTTGTTTGGCAATTCACAGGTTTGGATACAGAGTAAATATGCAGTATCAGTGTCCAAAATGTTCATGTTTAAACTTATGGCATGACATTTTCTATATTCCAAGAGTCTTCTGTGATTTAATGGTGCATCTATTTCTTTCCCTTAACTCCTAATGGTGAAAAACCAGCTTTTACCCAGGTGGTCAAGGATTATGGGAAGAAGCAATGTATTTTATTAGATTGCTTTATCTACCTGGAAAAAAGTAGACATGCTTCCAGGCCCATAATTTCTTCTTCAGGCCAACATATATGTGTGTATGTCTATAAATACACACATATACATGTACCTGTATGTGTATATGCATATTTTTATTTAGGGTTTTTTTTTTTTTTTTTTAAGATTCTCAGTTTACTGGCAGATGATCCTCTCCTGTTTGTGTCCTTGAAGCATGTACATATTTTAAGAAAGAAGTTCCTCTGCATCTTTGTTTCATGCTTTGCTGAAGCACTTGGTCTATATTTCTTCATAAGCATCCTCTACCTAGCTGGTCATTTCATTGTCTAAATGGTAGGCTGGATGGTTTTATGATTATTGAAGGGAAAAAATGTCTCTGGTGGGTTAAAAACATTATTATTTTTCTAGTAAGCATATATTGAAATAATTTAAAACTTGCAATTAGTTAGAAAATAATATATTTTGTTCTGATAAAATAAAATATTTTGTCCTAATATAAAAATTAAACGCAAAAATATTCTGTAAGATGAACATTTATAATTTTTTTCCCTCTATGGTTAGCAACACCGATGGCCTTGGAAAAGTTGACTGGCTTAACAAGAAACTGACACCATTTGTTCATTAAAATCAATACACTGGGGAAAAAAAATACAGATTTCAAATATCTTTAGTAGACAAAATTGAAAATAGAGCTCTGTTTGTTGCAAATTTTTCATTACCAAAGCCCCGGTCTTTCTTCTTACATTGTATATTTTGCCTGACACTGGAAAACGATAATCTTCTCTAGGGAAAGTCTTACCCTGATGTGGAGGAGAGCGGTCAGATCTGGGGGATGCACCACTGCAAGGCTCTGGGGATCAGAAGAAGCTGCACTCTGCTACTGGTTTACAGCAGCACAACTGTGTTAGAAAAATGTATCTTTATTTTACATGGGGCACTGGGGAGACTCATTCTGCTAGCAAGGTCCTGGCCTACTCTAGTTATGATAGTCTTGCATTTTTACTGCTTCCTTTTAATCCCACTTTCTGTACCAGAAATTTTCAGTTTTTCAGAAATTAAAACACTTCAAGTCTGAATTGGGTTTCTGTACTTTGCTTACTACACATGAGATTTAACATTTCTGTCTGTGTGAACAGAGACTTTTACCAGGCGGTGTTGTCTTTATCCCACAGTTTGAAACACTAGGCTGGGGGAACCTCTGCATACAAGTCAAGAGATTTCCTATGGGACATCAAAAGATATGTGTTTATCATAAAGCATTTTTTAATATTATAAGGGAGTTTAATGAAAGAAGATGGGTGTTCATTTCCAGCCAAATACAAAGACCAGCCAGGGGCCCTATTTTCAGTGCTGTGTACTTATGCTATTTGGAAGATATCAGATTTGATACTGACTGAAAATAGAGCAAAGCAGGTGGTGGTAACCCCAACCAAAGTCTCCTTAGAGCTGCTGGAGGAGGAGGCCATCTGCCCCAAGGAGGCCTTGTGTTTCTCTGACTTCTTCCATTTTGCCTTTGGTCTGCTCTTACAGTGAAAGTCATTCTTAGCAAATAAACTAGAAGTGTGTGGACAAAACAATAATCCATTTCTGAACCTAACTTGAACCATTTGGGATACTTACTGATCTGGGTTCATACCCTGCTTTCACATAAATGTGGAAAGACAGCTAGAAAGAAGAAATCAATAAACAGTGGGGTAGGAGGAGACTTGGAGAAGAGGGAAAGTCTAATTGTAAAAAAAGGGAATACAGTATAAACTGGTATGCTATCTACAGGCCACCCATTTGTGCCAGCCAATTTTTTAACAAAGTCCACATGATTTCCTTTAGCCACTAGGTTTTTAAATGAATTATACTCAGAGGATGTAAAAAAAAAGGAGAGTGAGGTAGAGAAGGAACATGGCTTTAGGCTACAGGGGGAATATGTTCAGAAACAGAGCTTATATATTACCCACACACATTCTGAGACATTTGGAAAACCTCAGATGCTACTACATTCTCACATCTCTGTCATAAACAGTTACTAAACACCTTATTGCTCCTAGTATTACTGGCAACTGTGTATATAATCTCTGTATGAAAAAGCATCAGCTCTGGCTACACATGCAGCTGTTACTCTGGGTTGGATCTAGGCTGTAAAAAGTGGCATGTGGAAATCCACACTTATGGATTAAGGCTTTGCAAACCCATTAAGATACTCACAGTGGCCTATGGTATGGACTAACAGGCTGTTGCTCCTTGCAATGGCTGGAAATTACAACTCCCAACTTTTAAATAGTTTTAATTAAATATTTCTTATTTGGATTACTCCTGCTTCTGTGTCATTTCTTAGTGGACACATTGCAGAGGCAAGTTTTACTTTGAAGATTTGTATTTGATGTAAAATGCAAGTGTGCTTCACATCCCCATTAGAATAATTTTTCCCCAGCTTATTTTATGTATCTTTTCATCACTACTATTTTTGATGCTGAAACATTTTAAAATGGTGTACATTTCCCAGTTTCAAGACAAAACTAAACTAAACTAAAATATCCAAAATTTTATTTCACTATTTCATGAGGAAATCAGGTTTCTCCTGTGATAAAACTAACATAGAA
The DNA here is from genome assembly GCF_020740795.1 of Apus apus. Classification (NCBI taxonomy): domain Eukaryota; kingdom Metazoa; phylum Chordata; class Aves; order Apodiformes; family Apodidae; genus Apus; species Apus apus. The sequence continues at coordinate 31,150,188 of NC_067284.1, read as the reverse complement.
ATTCCGTCATCATTGGAGAGATGCTTTTCAGTCTACATTATTTTCATTAATTATTCTGTAGAGGGCACCATTAATATACCAAGAAACTCTGGTAAAAGAGTGAAAAACCAGCTGACTGTAAGCTATAATTTGAATGAATTGGCAGCTACATACAGAAAATAAAAGTAAGGATACACAGAAGTATATAGAATAACGTAAGTTAAAATTTTAAACAGTTCAAAAGCATTCTGAAATCCATTTTAGTTTGACAAATTTTATTTTTGTGATATAGAAAAGAGGTTGGCTGGATAGGAAACAATTAAACAAATAGGAAGAGTCACTGAAAGAGAGTAGAGCCAGCAGAGCAGGATCAGAGTCAGGGAGCCAAATGTGGCTGTGGCCAGAATGAATATCTTGAGGGAGAGGCAGCAAGTAGCCAGCTGGCACAGGGACAGGGCTATCCAGCAGAAGCTGTACAGTACACTTAAAGCTCTACCTTCAGAATTTCTATCTCTGCCATTTTACTGCTGCATTTGTCAAACGCTTCATCATTCATGTGTTAAGAGCAAACGTACCTTTTCAGTATTTGTCTGGTTTTGCTAGGTTTTAAAAAAAAAACACAACAAAACACCACAACACAAAAAAAACCAGAAAACTTTTGTGTTAACTGCATTAATTTATGAGGTGTGAGCTTTCTTAATGTGCAGAGTGGGAGACAGGGGACTATTCCAAAATTGACCCAGTACAGAATCTCCTGCCTCATAGTAATAGTAATTATTGTTAAGAAAGAACAGACTCTAAGGGCAGTTTTTAGTTGTATTATGACGTAATAGCTGTATAAATCATGGAGAAACTGACATAGCAAAACTACCTCCTTACTATACAAGTACCTCAAAATTTTTGTTTCATGCAATATTTTGTTTGCAATCAGAAACCTACTTATTTTTGTACATTTCACAAAGCTGTGACAGATACATTAATGTTATTTTACAAAAGTGCAACAGACATATCAAATCTGGGACAGAATATAGAAAATGTATTTTTTCACCTCCAAGAAAAATATATAAAATTGATTTTTAATTTAATGTCTAGATTTTTTTTTTTTAAATAGCTCTTGTGAGTATATTTCACTTTGCAGAGTGTGTCTCATTCTACTTGGACTTATTTCTAAGGAGTTAATATTTTAATATGTGGTGAATCTGATTTAATTTATATCGATGGCAATTTAATTTCAAGAAAGCCCTGAGAAGACGTGTGTGTGTCTCTGTGTACATATATATAAAATTATATCTAAATTATGTATTTTGTTTTTCTAAACGGGTATGTGGTTCCCTTTTCTTAAGAGTGGAATTTTTATTGTAACAGACCAATAACAATCATGTGAAAGTTCAGTTCTTATGGCTCTGGTAAAGTTTAGATTTGGGAAGTATAAACATCATAGGGGTGAACGGCATAAGAGTCTGAAGAGAATAGAAGAGTATCTTAATCTTTTGACACTGTAGTGAAAATAGCTGTGGTACTGGTGGAAACTCCAGCACTGACAACAGCTAGCAGTAGATTATTTCCTTGCCTTTGCATAATCCTTGCTTTTTGGTTGATTCTTGCACTTTCTACTCATTATAAATTTTAAAAGTGCAAATTTACATCTAGTATTGCTCTTAATTCAAATCAGTGTGAAAACTCCTGTTGTTTTTAATGATTCAAACATTTCTTAGCTCTTTATTGTGAAGCTAGCTGATTTCAGCTTGCAGAGGTTCATGTGAATCATTTTAACAGGCTTGAGTGAGTTGACAGCCCATAACTTTGATTTGAATAAACCTCAAAGCCCAATGGGAACTTCATCTCAAATCTTAAGAACTGGATCAAGACTATGCGTAATCCATTGTAAACTATATGTCAGCCTACTTTCCTTGCAAACCTCTCCTAGCATTGTGAGAGGATTTGGAAAGCTCAGCAAACCTTGAGAAGAATCCAGTTTCTTGGCATGTGACCAAACCTCAAACCTTAGAAATTGATTTTCTTTCCCTTGCAAAGGCTTTACAGAGTTCTCATCAGCCTACAGTCATGTTCACAGCAATTCTTCACTTTTCTGTGCGTCTCCTGTGCTGCTCTGAAGTGACAAAAACTCTTCCTGCAGTTAACAGAAGACTACCTCCTTACCCTTAGATATTTTCCCTAGAACAGTCTCCAAAAAAAGAACAGACAGTGAGGATAAATTTTAAAAATTTGAATGGGTATAAATCTCACCGTAACAGTTATTTATTTTAATTTTTATTTCTTACTTTTATCTCTTCATGTATCAGTCCTGATGACTAAAGTTGCCTTCAAGGTAGACTATATCTTTGTGTTCCTGTAGTCCAAGCCACAGTCTGTAATCCTGTGTGAGGTCTCTGGGCACCTCTGCAATGTAAGTAAACTGAAACAATAATGATAGCCCCTCACACAATTTATGTGTGCTATAACTATGGGGTAAACCTTTCATGAATAAAGTTTCTTGCTGCCAGACGAGTTTTTGTTGGTTGGGAGTCCTTCTCCGACTCTAACAGCTCACAATTGTGTGAGCAATTCCTTATGCCAGCCACTCCTCTTTGGAGCTGTAAATTCTCCTCTTTGAACCTTATAAATCCATTGACCTCAATAACTTAGCACTTTGCATCAGAATAAACAACCCACCTGCTAATGAATTTATTGAAACAAAGCATACATTTTGCTGACATGACCCCACATTTTTTCAAATGCTGGCTCTTAGAAATCTTTAGGGAAAGTCATCTGCTTAAAAAAGTGGTTTTCTAAACTAATTCCTTGGCTTTATTCAAACATTTAAAATATATGTTGAAACGCTGTATGAAATAGTGCCAAAAAAAGTGAATAATAGTGGATATTATTTTTAAATGTTCATCTGTAACTACATCTCTCTAAACTTAAAATTTATGTTTTGTGAGGGTTTTTTCAAGGAGGAATGCATTATATTTAAAAAGAAATTAATGACTTTCAGTAAATGCAGACATGGCTGGCAACTCTGCTTTGTGTGTAGTAATAAAAATGGTTTATTGGACTAATGCAGTTAAACACAGGAGCCAAATTACACTCAGGTTCAACTTCATATCTTTTGTGACTCTGGGGGCATCATTTGCTGACCTGGATTCCTCCCCTTTTCCACTTCCTTGTCTTTTTCTGCCTGAAAGCAAAGTTTAGATGAACCAAAGTAAATATCTTTTCTTTCATTTAGCTATATTTATTTTCCATTAGCTCCCTTAAAGCAGCACCACTAATGTCCCCAGAGCTCCCAAATCCATTTATATTCTATCTACTACCTGCTGACCCAAAGCAAAAGCTAATTTACCCCAGAAGGTTTAACTCCTGTCAGCTGCAGTATTGGGGGCATATCAGAGCCACTGTGTGTAGGTGAGGATCAATAGGCTCAGGTATAGAAAGGACATGACTTCAGGAAAACAGGGTTGGGAGACTGATCATGAAGAATCCAGAGGGACTTGGTATCTGGTTTTGGCAGGGGAGCTTGTTTTGGAATAAAAAGGGATATCCCACAAGGAAAAAGGGAAACTCAAGCCTATTGTAAAAAATGAAATGCAGATTCGTAGTTTATTAACTCATAGTGCTGTTAAGAACTAGACAGGTTAGGTAAGGGTTTCCTAGGTTCTGAAAGACTGAAAACCTATTTTTCAAAGCCTGCCTTAGCATCTAGAAGCTTCTTTTCCCCAGTCTCTTTCATGGAAACTCAGTCCATATGTGCAGGTACTATACTTTATGGACTTTAGACTGAACACCCACTTAATGTCAAATGTGACAGAAGGTAGCCAGAAAGATCCAAATCTGTATAGTTTATCCATAAAAGTGTAAAACCATGCCCAAAGGAATAATTACCTTAAACACTTGCTATGATTCTGAGCGGGTATGTAAGAATAGGATTTTAGTTTGGAATTTTTGTGCTGCGGTTCCTGATTACATTTTTTGGTGAAGTTTTGAGGCAGTTTCTATTTCTACAGTCTCAAATCTAGCTTGTAACCTTTAGCAGTTCTCCTATTCTTGTGTTGCTAGAGGGTCCTCATTAAAAACTGTTTCTGTTCTTTAATGATATTAATTTAAGACTGCTAGTGACCATCTTGTGACTTTCTTGTATAGCACTAAACTACTTATTCTAAAGCCACGGATTTTTCATAAGCTCAAGCATTTCTGTACCAGGGAAAATAAACTGTATGTTAAAGACACAGAAGAGGACAGTAGTTTTTGAACTGTTACTTTTGCAGAAAAATGAATACGTAAAACAGACATAGGGAGTCCCAAAAGAGAAACCACACTGCATGTGAAAGAGAAAGCAACCTGAACAGTCTTTGAAAGCCCTGGATTTTGAAAAAGCCTCCTTCCTGATCCAAAATGAAGAAATCTGCGTTGCCCTTGAAATAAGCATGGAACAAGAGCAAGGCACACACCAGATGGGTATCTAAGAAACAGCATTCCCTGTACGGATTTTTTTTCTTTATCTGGAGAGATGTAATTTGTCTAGAGTCCCCTCTTAACTGTGAAACTTTCTTAGCAGAAGGCAGAAAAAAGCACAGTGTCTTGAAAGTAAGCCAGACAACGGTATGTTCACAGATAAATGTTTTCTAGACAGTTCAAAGTTTGAGGCTTGAAAGATGACTTTTGCACATGCTATAATGCCAGGTACACTAGTCAACCCATTTTCTCCAAGGCCAAGGTAAAAAGGATGACTAGGAGTATGTACACTGTTGGATGATGAAGGATCTCTGATCATCCAGCTAAATTCAAACATTAGAGATCACTACATCATCATGAGAAAGGCTGAACAATCCCTGAAATTGTGAAATATGTCTTTCTCTACATACTCTGGTCCAATCAACATCTCAGTTTCTCTTCAGTTAGCTGAGCACCTGGGTCCCGCAACCCTTAAATCCATCTATCTGGTGAAACTCTGGTGAAATGTCCGTATTCTTTGTGTGTGGACACTAGCATGGACTTATTGCACCTAAGTTTAGACACTTAAATGAGGCATCTAAGCCAGGAAAATAAATACCTTAGACACCTCAGTGTCTTGGAGGGTTGTACATTCTTTGAATATGCACACTTATCTTTGTATATTTCACAAGTTTGTTGAGTAACTACATGATCAGAACAATGATTAACGGTAGAAGGGTTGAATCCAGATCAAGAACTGGGCAATGGTAGCTAAGAGGAAGACTCAGTAATGATATGCCGGGGTGTAAACTGGCTTGCATTTATATGATCTTCCTCCTTTTACATTTAAATTTGCTCCCTATGCAAAGACAGTTTGTATGCTCACTGTATGTGTGCTAATCTGGTTGCCTGTTCTTCCTCATTCACAGTTTCTCGATAAAGTGTGACTCCCTCACCCAGTTTCTGTATTAGATAAAAGGGTTGAGATCTCGAACATTATTCAGTCCTCACATATAAAGTTTTTTTTTATGAAAACAGGTGGGCAGATAAAGGAAGGAGATGCAGTAAATTTTTCACCTAAAGAATAGGTTCCAACATGAACTTGCAATTTGTTTGATACCAGACAATTTGTTAATGAAAGAAACATAATAAATTATCATCTTGGCAAACCTTCACATGGATCTCAACCCTTCATACATACCAAAGTCAAGCAGTCATGAGTGAACGGACTGAAATTAGTTGAGTGCTCCTTATCTTTAAAAAACAGACTACATGGAAATTTTATAACTACATATCATCCTGTGCAATTTTAGTATACCTTTGAGAATGCAAAGTTATTCTTTCTTAATTTATCAAAACTGGTACCAAAACACTAGTAGGAAGGGGAATTGTCTGTGTTACAGAAAAGAGGAAGGTCAGAAAATATTTTTCTGATACTTCATTCACCAACGAGAAAGTATTAGAAGGAATGAGCTTGGCAATTATTTTTTTTTTTTTTTCTGTATGTGTTTCACTGACCACCCACTCATGCACACACACAGACCTACTACTTGCATTTAGATTTATTTTAATAAAAAACTGAAAAGCTTTTTGTCTGGTGTTTGGTCCTTAATTCTTACCAGTCAAAAAGCACTTCTCTTCTGAAAACAAAATAACCTTGATTAAAATATTTTGACCAGTCAAAATGTTGTCCAAATGAAAACTGTATTCAAGCTTTAGTAAATAATGGAAAAGAAATAGATAATGCTGGATGTCACACTCATGGCTCCAATGTGAGAGGTTTGCATAAGCATTAGAAACCTGATGCTGCCACTGTCTTCTGCTCTCCCTTGGAAGACATTTAAGATCATGACTGTGGCTAGGGGTGTGAGACTGACAGGCACAGGACCTTAAATCCATGTAAAATTGGATGATGTTTGGGGTTCCCTTGTAACCCTGCATGAGAGACAGGCAGCTGGTGAAGGATTCAAACCTTTGTAAGAAGCGGTTCTAAGCTATTTTAAAACAGAAAGCTGCTTTGAATCCTTAAAGTAATTTGAACTATTGTGTGGCATTTAACGCTTTAATAGTGTAAGAATTTAAACCGCTTTAAGAGTTTAACATATAGCTCACAGGAAAAAAAAAAAATAAAGAAGTCATATCATAAGACTTCAAAGGAGAAGAAGTGGGTGCACAATGCAAAGCAGTTTGTGCCACAGTGTTACATTGGGCATCAAACTAGTGTCAGGATTTGCAGTGACCGTTTATGGTCTGTCTTCATGTGAAAATGATGGCACTCAGATAATCAGATTTTTTGGCCGGGCTCTTCATTCCAATTTATATTATGGACCTGTATGTGGCATTTCACATAACTGATAACAGAAACCTGTTGTGTTTGTGGGAGAAGTGCCTGAATGTTGCTTCAATTATTTCTCTGAGTGTGAATACAGAGTTTTTACTTACATCTGCCTCCCACAAACAAGGTTGTTCAAAGAGCTACTTGCTCCTCCTTTGGTGTTACAGATTTGGTAACTGGGTGGAAATCATGTGGTTCAACCTGAATCTGATAAGGATGAAGAGCATGTGGACTGGAGGAACGAACCACTTTGAGGAACTCAGCATCAGTTCAGTTTGACAACAAAATCCAGAGGACTTCTTGCTGGAAAACTGGGAAGAATTCACTCAAACAAAAGCAGTTTGTAGAAACAAGAATTCAAAGCCAGCATCTAACTCATTCCTGGTGAATATGCAGATCTCTACTAGGTATTCTTGCTGATCCATATTTGCAGCATGAGCAGCACAGACCATCTTTCAAATGCCTCCTGCACAAACTGGGCTCTGTGGGCAGCATCCTAATTCAAGGCCAGCTCTCTTACAGGCATTTGCAATCTGAGGGCTTGTATGCATTGTATATATTTTGCCTGGGGGAGAATGAAATGATTAATATACTTTATAAAGTGCAGTAGTTAGTTCTCCCAGGTAACAGGACACACAGCAAAACATCAGACACAGGCAATCTACTGAACACAAGTTAACAAGATCTTGAACAATTTTCTGCAGAGAAGTGTGATGAACCCATTATAAGGAATTATGTGGGTCCTTTGTGGACCCTCAGTGTTTTAACTGTATCATTATTTGTCATATTTATAGTATATGACAAATGAGCTAAGGGGAGAAAAACCTGGATTGGAAAGAGATTATATCATCTGTGATGAAAAACTGCCAATGCTGAGGCTTTACACCAAAGGAAAACTAATAATCATGCCTTACATAAAGCATATTTAAGCTCTGCTGCTATCTTGAAAATATGCCCCACTTCAGGACATTTCTTACTCTTTCTTCTACAGTTGCCTAACTCCTTCAGATTTCAGGGAAAGATGCATTTTCTTTCTTCTTTTGTTCTCCCTCACAGGAGACATCATATACAGAAACATGAGCAAACTGTGGTTTCATTGTCTCTACCCTTTCAGAAATTACTAAGCATCCAATCTGTATGAAGCCATGTTTCTAATCACTTGTATGTTCCCTTGACCAAGTTCTTTTTCCAGTATCTCTGTCATTGAACATCGAATACTAATGATGCCTGACTTTATGCCTGATGTTATTAGAAGTGTTTCTCCTTCATCTTCTTTTCTTACCCTTGAGGTACATTTATGCATCACCATTGACACCAGTGTATGCAACCCCATACCAGCACAACCCATTTTAGAAAATTCTCCCTTATGTGGCTCTACTCAGCATTCCAGATTCTGTTTTACAGGCACTCTGAATGGATACAGAGGTTAGCTGAGCCTTTAAATTTTGACCTAAACAAAATACATGGCATTATAGCATAGAGGCTAATGTACAATGTATGTTTAAGTATTTAAAGTGTATACTACAGAATGAGACATTTTATTAGCTGGAATCACATCATTTAACTTGTGGCAATGACCTCCTGCTGTGCAACATATTTTTTGTGTGTGCATAGACATTACATGGAAGGAAAAAAAAACCACTACCAGCAGCTCTAACAAGACCCATGTATTCAATGAAATTAAATTCCTGTTTTCTGTAACACTCCTTTTACTACTGAATAGCTTCTTTTTATTTCCCTTTTCCCCCCTCCCTTCTCCTGAGCTCCCTTTCTTGCAGAGTTCAGGGCTATGATACTGATTCCTTCCCTGACACATCCATCCTACACTGATCATAAAGAGCAAGAGGCTGACAGATAATGTCAAACAGCTTTCCATGAGAACACGGATTATGCAAGTGCAGTTTGATCTCTGCAATGGTTCAGAACCACTCACATGCACATTGTGCACTGGTGCCAAAAGTTTGTCTCCAGGCTAGTAGGAGAGATATTTAAGGCACTGTGATGTTTAAACAGAAAAAATGTGTCTTTTATTAATCATATTTGCACAACTGATCAGGAAAATTCATTTCTTATGTTTTCAGAATTAATTTTGTGGAGCAAAGTGAAGTCAGATTAACCTATAGACCTAAGCAAAACTATGGCTTCTTTGTTTCAGGCTGGAGAAAGGCCAAATCACATTATAGCATACTTTACTGGTAAGGTTATATCTTAGGAAAGCCCCAACAGGCTTTGAGGAGGAACCAGTATCTAACAGAGTTAATGGCTGGATATACAGCTCTGTCTTGTACTAGTTCCAGATTCTTACATTATAAACCACACAGCTATCAGTTTTATTGTCACTGTGATTCCAGATAGATGCATATATCATACAGACACTATGGTAATACTTTTGATGAATGAAAAGGCTATTTTTTGCCCAGAGTCCATGTGCTGAGATGGGGAGAACTTATTCTAGGTAAGGCTGTTGGAACACATCAACTTCTATTTTTCCGTTATGCGTCACTTGCTTTTCTTTAGGTTTCTGTTTGTTTGTTTGGGTTTATTTTGTTTTGGTTTTTTCATTCTCTAGGAGTTTTGGTTGCTCTATTCGACTATCTTTCAATGTGATTAATCTGAATTTATTGCATACAAATTTTATGCAGACATATGGTTTCTAGCTAACTGTTTGTTGCCTACTATATGGAAAATAATTGGGGGGAAAATTTAAAATATGGTGACCTATTTAGCTAGGATCTATTTAGTTACCAAACCATTGTTTCCCGGTTTTTTGAAAGGTGTTGAGAAACTGCAGTGCCTACTGAAGTTAGTGGGAACTTTGTCTTCTCAGCATGTCTAAAAACTGGACTTTAATTAACATTGTATTGATTTTTAAACTATCTACATGTTCAGACAGTAGCATAAAATTCTAACGACTAGTTTTCTGACCATTTTCAATTGCTCTAGAAAAATAACAGCAAGCAGATGGTGTGATAAGGAAGTTGTTGCTTTTAATGCAAATGCATACTCTACATCTCTTTTAACCCTAATTATGTTTCATTGCTTAAATAAAATTTATATACATATGGTATCCAAAGAAGATAACATTTAAGAATTTCAACATGATTTTTTAACTACGTTTTCCAGTCAGAATGTCACACCAAACCTATATCTTCATTGCCAAGTACAACACTCCCATCTTGCAGTCATCTGCCCCCTTTCAGAAAAAGGCAGAGAAATAGGTGTTTCCTGCATATCCTACAAGTCTTAATGATATCAAGGGCATGGAGTTTACATCCAGTGAGGTTGTAGCAGGGTGCTCCATCTCCCAACATGCCTGCCTCATTTCCCTTTTATGATCCAACTGTTTTTTTTTTTTACTCTCATTTTGTAGGCCCTGGCCTGCAGTGAGTTCCCAGGAGAAAGGAAACGGCCTAGCAAACTCTTGAGCCGGTAACAACCTTGAAAGGTATAAACAGAAGGCCAGGTGGATGTGCATAACACTGGCTGCTCTCCGATATTGAAGAACATGGAGCTCAGCCCAGCCATAACTAGGCCTGAAACAGAGATGAAGTAATAACAAATAGATAAATAACAGTTTGCTTGTTGAGAACTGGGCCTTCATTATTTTTTCCCATTGTTTTCCTTTTATTCTCCAATGAGAGATGCTGGAGGCATGGCTAATGGTTGAATGACAGCAGTCAACCCACTTTATTCTATAAAAGCCTGGTCCCATTTTTGATCAAAAAAGATCTCCCTACACTTTCCCCAGGAGGTTGCTGGACTTTCTCTCCTCTAGTGGGGATGTCTGCCAGAGACTGATTTTCAGGAGTTGTGGTCCAAATGAGGACACCTGGCTGTGGCCTGACATGGGTGAGAAATATTACTCATTCACTGTCTTTATTAGCAAACTTAACATTAAGTAATCTTCATTATTGTAAGATCCTTTAAAGATGGTGGTTGATGTTTTAGGCCTAATATGGTATTTGATAATAAGTAAGTTGCCAGCATTTTAGTGGTTAATCTTTGTTGTTTGATTTAATTATAAGTAGTAGAATTCACTGCTAATATACCCTTTGCATCCTAAATGCACTTCTGTTCTTATCTCCCAATTTCCCTACACTTTTACTCAACTTATGCCTCTTGTCCAGAATAATTAAAATCCCCAAGATTGTATGCAATAAATCTTGATTACTGCATATACACATTGTCTGTCATCCATCCCGTCTGGGACAGAAGTCTATGTGAAACCGTTGAAGCCAACGCCTTAATTTCCTTAAAAATTAGAAATCTATGTAATTTTGTTTTTGCTTATAGAGTAAAAGAGAAACCTCAAGATCTTTTTTCACAGTGTATTCACATAGTATTAAACTTTCTTTACACAAAATATCCATGTGATTGTTTGAATGAGATATTCAGGGCCAAAAAAAATCTGCAGTTTAGTGTCCATCCTGGACCAGTGACCTTGGTCCATTTTATTTACATTTCGTTTAGGAATACCTCTTTCCTCTGCACATCAGTACAATTCTACCTTAGCCCCATTTTGCTAAGCCTCATTTCAAATAATGTGAAAGTAATGTTGTCGATGTAGAAGGCATATGTATGCCATACAATTGAATTTTCCAACCGTCAGAATCACACAATTGTCATGGTTGGAAAAGACCTCTAAGATCACCACGTCCAAACACCAGCCCAACTATTGCAAGGTTCACAGTTAATCAGAAATAGATGGAATTACTGCATTTGAATCCAGATTGTTATTTTGAACATCTGGAAGTCTGAATATATTGGCTTTTAATTATCCCGTATCTAATTCCAGGAAGGTTTGATCCCACAAAACTTTGAATCTCGTTCACTGGCAATGAAATCAGGGGCTAGCAGTTGGTTGGGAACCCTCATTTTTGCTTTGCCCTTGAGATTCAGCCAAATGACTTGCAATGAAAGTCCATTTCCAGAAGAAAAAGAGAAAAACAACCCTCCAGCCATCCATTTTGATTAATATTTTTCATACCCAAGTAATAAAAGCATCAGGCTTAAGTATCAGACTTAAAGCTGTCAAGTTACTAGCCAAAAGAGATGTTATTGTTTCACATAATCTAATGTATACATTTAGGCAGTTTCATGGTTCACTCAGTTCCTCCAGTTTCTTTTTCATTTGGGATCTATTCCAGCCTCTGTCACTGAGACTCAGACCCTTATTTTGGCTGTAAAGTCTCCACAGCAGTGTAGCCTGGGTTGTGCTGCATTTCGGGATACTGGTGTCAGTCTGGGTGATCCAGAAAGAAAAAGCTCTAAAGCTCTAAAGGTACAGTGGACTTTTAAGGCCCATAAATCGGCTGTAGGAAACAGCTCAAGAAGGTATTATTAATAACAAGTCTGAAAACCTCCCTTCTCAGCATTTTCTAACCAGCATAAACAGGAATTTTGCCTTATTTCTCAGCGTTATGAACATTAACAGCTCTGAACTGTAAAAATAACTAAATCTATCTTTTCTTTCCTTCTTCAGAGTACCTCCAAATCCTTCTGTTCACTTTCTACACTCTGTCATAGACATACTTTTATAATTCTTTGTCATTTCTTTGTCTAAGCACTGTGGATAAGAGAAATGATCCAATTACATTGAGCAGAAGATTTCCAATAAAAATTTGTAAAGAAAAGGTAAATGGCTTCACCTTGTCTCTCTCTTTTTCCTTTCTTTTTTTTTTCCCTTTAGTGTTGTTGATCAGGAAAGAAATTTTAATACTGACATGAACATTTTTTTATGTAAATAGAATCAGAGCAAGAGAAGAAAAAAAAATTATATTGTTTCCTGCAAAAACCATTACTGGATCAGATGTGCTAGTAGTTGTAACTGGCTAGAGTTTTACTTCGATCACCCTGTTAGAATAACATGGGTTTCAGGACATTAAGGAATTTGGTCCCAGAACTCCCAGGGGATTAGAAACATTGATGGGAAAGGCTATACTTGTGGCTTCCATCTCTTCCATCCCCAGGCAGCTGAGCTCTCCTTCCTCTGGCCACTCCTGTGCCTGAGAGGGTTTTGGAAAAGATTCTTCCATCAGGAGAAGAATCAATGCAGAAAATAAATGCAGTTTTTAGTTTCAAACTGCATTAACATCTGGTTACATCTGAACATGAATGCTGAATGGAATATTGCATGTTTCTTGGCACTACGTTTTTCTTGTCCCCAGTGTTTTCTCCTCCTCACCACTCTCTGACTGATCCCTTGATGCACAGATAAATGCAAGCACAGTCTGTCATATTTGGACTTTTATGCAAGTATTACAGAGTAAAGAATGAGCATTTTCATGTATGAGTCAATGGATCTGAACATTTTGAAGAGTTATTCTGGCATTTTTCCTTTTTCTGTGGTAGTCTTTTGTCCAAATGTCCATCCAGCAGAATGCCTTCCCTGCTGTTTTTTTCCTCCAAATGCTGCTCTTCCGTGAGACTTGCAAAATGCTCAGAAAGGAGCTTATAGTGGCTGTGCCACATGTGATGTCAGTGTATTTATTTTTTCTGATTATTTATTAACAGAATGAATGTGTATATACATTTTTATATTAATGTAATTTGCTATTAATTTAATTTATTAAGTAAGGAAGCCATTGTTGCTGTCAAGAGTACATTAAATAATTTCATAAAATTATTTATACTTTAAAAATTCATTTTCCATATGGATCTAAACAATTCCAGATTTTTTTATGAAATGATTCAATTTTTGGACAGTTTTTTTTCTATACTTTGAGGGTTTTACTTGGTCATTTAAAGAGAAGCCTTACACTCTTGCTCTTAAACCTACATTTTGGAAATGGTACTGCAATGAAGAAAGGAACAACATGAGGGAAACATTCTAGAAATCTGTTTAAAAACACCTTGCTGGTCAAATAGAATACCTCATCTATCAAGAGTTGGATAGTCGTTACTCTCTTCTTGTAACGAAGCTGTAATTCATGTTTCAAGAGCAGTTTGCATAATTTAAGCACTTTTCAAGACATGATAAGAAAGTTAGCTCCATTCTCCTATATCTGTGATAAAACAGACCAGTGCCCTGTGGACATTCTCTTTGACTCCCGCATGCACGAAAAATGAAGTCCTGGTACACAAAATGCTTGTAGAGGAGGCCTAGGGAAGGCTATTCTGTGGCTAAAGCTTTGCTGTCTTCTAGAGAGCTTTTCTGCCTGTTTTCCCCCAAGATTTTCCCTATTAGGTAGGTTGCCAGACTCTGGAGAGTCCAAGGTAGTTGACTACCCTTTGAAAAGGAAAAAAAGGAGTTTTTCTTCCATTATAGATTTCAAATTCTCTTTCCATGAGAAATGCCAACATTTTTTAAAATTCCATTTTAGAAAGAAACTTGCTTTCATTTTCAGACTTTCCCAAGGAAAGAGAATTCCAGTTCTTGCTCTTATCTGATTTGGAGTGTGTTTATCCACAGAAAAATTCTTGACTTAATTTTAACCCAAGATTGCTATCTGTTTTGGGGACCTGTGCAGCATCCTTCTCTGCCTCACTGTAGTTTAATAAAAATAAGAGATGGTAATTCAGGCTCACATTTCTTACCTTTATGAAATAAAGAAGGAGTGTTTAAATCAATGCTGAGTTTCCACCTTTTTGTTTGGAGCACAGTTATTTCCTGCAAAAAGAACATCTTTTAAGCAGAGGAAAATAACTTGATTCTAAGATAAAACGAATAGCCATCACACACAGCAGCTAGGAGACAATCATAACAGGCAGAAGGAGGTTAATGCATAGAATGTAATGAATTCTCTTATAGGCAGTTTTAAGTAGGCTGCAGTGAGGGGTTGTATACTCTAGCTGTAAATACTAGGTTTGGTGATTGAAATTCCTGCTGTAAGTGCTCTCTATATAAATGTTTAGTTACTTATCAGGAGAATGAAAAAAGGTCTGTTTTTTCGGTGGCATGTGAAATAAAAAGCAGCTGCCTGATGTTCCCAGAGCTGCCTTCCACCAGACAGCTTATAACCATGACCTCTGTTCTGCAAGGCTCAGAACTTTTTGAATCCTCAAGGGCATCCAGAGATTAAATTTGCTAGTTATAAACATTGTGCACTTGGAAAGTATACAGATAAAATGCTTTGTATTTTTCCCTACCTGCTTACTCTTCTGTTTGTCATACAAGATCTCTTAAAACTGGTAGAACAAGTGTTTTAATTAGTGTAATTTGAATGTACTTTCTCAAAGGAGAAGTATGCTTACAAACTGCTTTGGGTGCTTTTATAATTTGTCAGGCTCATAAATTAAATACAATACATTGAGAACAGGTTTTTTTAATAGCTTTTTATATTTTAATCATTGTTGTACACTCAGTGTTCTGCACAGATATCCTCTGCTGTGATACTGTGCCTCAGTACGCAGAAGCAAGGGGGAAATTTGGCTGTGTGTGCATTAGAGTGAATACCATCTGTATTTCTTTGATGAACACAGAGGAAGAATGATTTTGCAGGTATTTTCACTGAAATGGCGTTGGTATAAATGTATTGTATAGATCTTACCACACACTTGCACTCAACAATCAGCTGGAAAATTTAGGACTCCAGTTGTGCTTGGCACATTGGGGGAAACTATTCTTGATGAAAAAAATAGGTGCTAAATTAACAAACCAAACTTCGGTTAGTCTGTTGCTCTCTGTGCTCTTTTCAGTTTTCTCATCCCTGAGTCCCCTCTGCTTTTTTCTGCATTCCAGCCCTCATTCTCTACAGAGGAATAACTTTGGTTCGCTTCATGTTTCAAAGAGAGGAATGAGATAATCTACTGCAATGAAATGGGAATCCAAAACCCCCACCCAAAACCAGTTTATGTGGGTTTTGCATTTGTTTGATGAGAAACGGAAAAAAAAGAAATCCACAAAATTGTTTGAGTCTGCCAGAACAGAGTTCTAGTAAAAAAAGATATTTCCTTGGAGACACTTTCTTGCTTCTTAATGCAACCAGCACCAGCACCATCATCTCTCTCAGTGCCTTCCACTTGGATTCTTGTGTGTCTTTCAGTGGATAATGAAAAACAGCAATGTAATTAAACCACCATTTTTTCTTTATGTTAAATGTACTAGGAAAGCAGAGTGGTCTGGGAAGCTATTATACTCCACAGTCAGTTGCAACCTTCACCTCATTCTTGGAGCTTGAAGGATTTCTCACCTGCAGAGATCCTGATACAAGACTCATGATTTTCCAGTCTGTTCTTTAACAGCTAAGCTGGAAGAATGATTCTTGGAAGATGCTCCCAGAATTGATTTGCATCAAGTCAATTATTTTGAAGCAAGGAGACCATGTGAATGAAAGGAGGACATCTCATGCTGTTGCCAGAAGAAAAATTGAAGTAATCTTCGAATTATACAACCGTGTCTGCTGATGACACTAATGAGCTCCTTAAAAATGCAGATAGAAGCTCAGGTAATGATTAGCTTGTGTTATTGACAGACTAGCATTGAGTTTAAAAATGTAACATCCTCTAACTGAGTCTTTCATATAATTTAATGATACATGTTTTGAAGTTTCAAGGTAATAATACATGAAGATGAGATCGTGTTTAACATAGAGTTTCTCTGGTTGGAAACACAGACATGTTTTCCAACCGGAACTGTAATTATGGACATAAGGTAAGAAGGGTTTTTAAAACATCAAGTTTCTAGGCAGTCTTATAGCTTGCTTGTTTATTGGGTATTGCCTATGAACAAATGACAATGAAAAGTGAAGTCTGCTATTATTTGTCATGCCTAGAACAGCTTCTCTATTTGCTGTCATATTGCATTGTACGCATTGTGCATCCTTTAGCAGCACTTAGACATGCTGACATAAAATACAAAGATGATCCAATTACATTTTCTGCAACTGCATCTCATTTTGCTAATGCTTACAAATTAAGGGTGTCTATCACCCCTTACATGAGACAGAGCACAGATAGCATTTTAAATCCCATGAATTTTATAGTGTACACCACTTAAATACAGAAGCAGCCCTAATTGTAAACAGTTGACATGTAGCTCATAAACTAGTCTAGTCAATATGAAAATGCAAGCATGTAGTGCATACAGAAATTACTCATTCTTGTTGTTATTTATTAGTGGTAGTATTATTTATTTATGGCAATTTGCCTTTGGTAATTTATTTGCCAATGACACTTTGAATGTACAGCGCTAGTGCTTATCTACTTCCACAATGATCAGTGTATTTTTTATTTATTTATTTGTTTTTTCCAAAACTGTCTTGCTGTGGGTAGCAAACCCTGGAAAATCCAAAGAGTCTTTACAGAAGTCAGAGTATTGGAGGACAGTCTTTTGGAAGCTGAGCCCCTTTTCTAGAAATATTTTCCATTAATGGTGAAGGGCTGCAGATGCACAGTCCTGCCCACTTCCCAAGTCACTGCTGTCTTCCCAGCAGATCTTCCTAGGAGGAGGGGATAAATACCCCAAAGTGCCTTTTGAATAGTGGTGGGGCTGAGAGCACTGAAAGTATCACTGAGTGGCAATTGTTGTGACCATTTTCAGCTGCTTTTAAAAATTCTGCACCAGATGTTGTAAGATTTCAGAGGTGATATATTGGGATAATTTGTTCCTCTGTTTTCCTTTGCTCTTGAAACTGCTGGTTTAAGTAGAGCTAATGTTCTACAAGGCTTTTTCATAAAACAAGCCCCCCCCCCAAGTCACTAAAGGCTCTGTGACAGGTTCAATTTTTTAGTTGAACTTGTTCAGCTAATTGTTTATGCTTGTCCTTTGATTTCAATGGGAAGTGCATTGTTCTCCATTTTTTTGCCTTTGAAGAGAAAACAATTACCTTGGTGTCAAACAGCTCAACTATCTGTTTAACTTTTTTTTATTCTCGTCTTTATTTTTACTGCCATTAGCATGGTTACATATGGCTAACCGTATGGTGAGATGCAAGTATCAGATGGCTGGCTAGAAGTCTGGCATCTGTAAAAATCAGTTTATTAGGCCAGGTTTCCAAATGGGAAACTGAATCTTTAGCAAATTAGTAATTATGGAATACATGGAAATCATAGCTGGACAAAATAACCCAGTGTTCCTCTCCACAATGCAGCAACCCAAACCCACCTGGACGTTTTGAGAGGTGATATGTCACTCTGCCTGAGCAAGAGTACCAGGATTTTGCTGCACACAAATTTCTGGGTCTGTGAAATAAGAATATTAAAAACATATTATAGGAGAGTTGACTTAAGTGCCATGGAGTCATAGTCATAAACAGTAGCCCCGAGAGGCCTCAGCCCAATAAAATAAAGACATTGTTATAATAAACACAGCACAGATGCTCAGAGCTGCTTACAATACACACAGTGGTATGTCCCCTAGTCAAAAGTTTTGCTGCTGCAGGATTGATTTTTTGCAATATCTAGTGTGCATCTGCAGTATCCCAAGGGATGGTTCTTTCCTCCTTTTCTTCCATTGTAATTTTTTTTTTCTCACATTTGTCCTACATTTCTCTATTTTTAGCAACATAGTAACAGCAAGAATAAGTCTCATTACCTGTACTCAGACTCCCATCTGTAAAATTCCCCTTCAATAAATGTTCCCTCTTCACATTTGGCCAAGGAGTAAGAAATGCTCAGCTCTTTTAATCGTGTAATAAACTTTCATCACTCAGTCTGTCTTTGCTGCAGAAAGGCATCTTGTTTTCTCTTTAACAGCAGCTTCAGCACTAGTAATAAACCCAAACGAACTGGGAGAAGAGAAAAACTTGCATGGATTCCAGAGCAAGAACAGCTTTGGATGGACAAAGCTGAGGGACAGGGAGGAGCATGAAGGATTTACTTTGCTGGAGAGAATAATTCTCATTTCTTTCACTGTGCAGCATCTCCAGTTTCCTGCAGATGTGATTCTCTAGTAACCAACATACAGAGATGAAGAGTTTGTACCTCTTTATTTTTGGTTACTCTTCTCTGTGTTCCTTGCATTCTTCTAATCATTTGAGCCACACAGAAAATCTGGTTTACTGTGGTATTTCTGGTTTTGAGGAGGAGAAAAAAATAATTCATAATTCTGACTGAAAGTTGTCCCCAAGATATTCATGAAGCCAAGACTGACCTGATGCTTTCAGACTCAGTGTTTCCAGAACAAACTGTGTTCCTCCCAATCACTTTCAAGATGAAGTGATCATATATTCTGAGAGTTGCAGTACTTTTTACTTCTGAATAGTATTGGGAAAACTGTCCTAATTTGACAGGTCTGCTGTTCTCATGGTGTCAAAGCTGTTCACTCTTTAGTGTGTCAGGATGAAATGCATCAGGTGTCTCTCTCAGGCCTGTCACACCATCTGGAGATCTTGTTGTCCTAAACACTGAGTTTACTTACCTCAGGTAGTTTTCACAGGAGATCATTGGGTCCTGGCTGTCCTGGAGCCCCAGCCCAGAGACAATACTTGCACAGGATGGCCAAGGGCCTGAAAAGTCAACTGCAAATCTTTCAAACCTGCCTGGCAAAAACAGAACTAAAGAGTCACTGAAACAGGGACATGCTCCTAGCAGGTTTTGGTTTTAACAACAAAGAAAATACCTGATAACAGGTTTTGTCAGAATTTTTTCAATGTGCTGGGAGATATCTAGAAATGTGCATATGCAGCTTTCTCTGGCTTATGGTAGTGTGCACTTTTTTCACATTATTTTTGGACTGGAAAGGGTGAAAATCTAAATAATTTGGGAAACCTGGCTCAAGCTTCTTCTCACTATCTATCTATTCCTGACATGAAGATGAACTTGAACATCTCTGGTTTATGATCAACTACTACAGGAAAAGGCTCATAATAGAAACACCACTTTAAAGTACTATTTTTCATTATAATGATGTTCTTCTATAATGACAACATCATTCTAATCAAGCCCAATGTCAGATAGATCTATGAAATGTTGGATTGGATCCATAAATTATTTCAGTCCAATCAAATTCTTTTTTTTTTTTACAAGAAATGGAAGGAAAAAAAAAAAAAAAAAGTAGGGGATTTTTGGTTTGTTAAGAGATGAGTTCAGGTTTTTTTTTTTTATTGTCTGAATTTGATCCAGTTAAAGAGGAGAGTTGAAATGATACTACTTCTACCCATGCCAGATTGACTTCTTCTGCAGCAGTGAAGTAGTGCAGAGGTGGAGAATTCACACAGCAAGAGGCAGACAGTGGCATGCAGAAATATGCTGCAATGGA
The DNA here is from genome assembly GCF_020740795.1 of Apus apus. Taxonomy (NCBI): domain Eukaryota; kingdom Metazoa; phylum Chordata; class Aves; order Apodiformes; family Apodidae; genus Apus; species Apus apus. The sequence goes on along the minus strand of NC_067284.1, from coordinate 31,130,305 downwards.
TAAAGCTGAAAGCAGAGAGCTTTACATGTGGAAGAGATCATAATGGATCAGAAGCTGAACTTTTTGACTTTACAATGTGGTATCCTTCCAAAACCAACAAAGACAAATGTCAGTCAGAACAAATTAAGTGGAATTTTTAATGCAAGATGTAGGAGGCAACTATCTGTCTTTGCTCTGCACAGATCAGTCATCTGCTGGAGTACACCAGTGTGCTAAAGCACCACATTTTTAAAGTGATGTAAAGGAACGGAAAAAAGCCTAAACCAAAGCAAACATTATATGTCATTTACAAATGTGACCTATAAAGAAAGGTTGAATTAACTGGGCTTGTTTATTTGTAAAGGAAAAGCCTATGGCAGGACATGTTCACAATTTTCTAATGTATAAATATTGGTCAGCTAACCATGTCAGCTAATGGGCAAAAAAAGTGAGATAGATGCAGCACTGCAAATTTCAGTTACATTTAAGTAAAAATTGCCTCTGTAAAGAGATAATCAAGTGCTAGAACAGCTTACCAATGGAGATGATAGAGTTTTGCAACAGAACAGGTAGCAGAGACATCTTCCAGGGATGATTTGGGTAGGAGTGGAGGACAAACTGGACAATCTGAGAGCAATTGGACCCAGAAAGTTCAGGATTGAGGACTCCTGACCAGTGTGCCTCTGTTGGGCACTCTGCTGTGGAAAAGGGGGTGACAGAGGGATAAAGAGTAAAACAAAGATGGAAGGCTGCAAACTCTGTATCTTATCAGCTGGTAACACAAAATAACAAATGAGAAAATTATATTAGACAGCATTCAGCTGATCCTAAATAGTTGAACCAAGAATTCTGCTCTGCCACAACCCGGGCCTGCATTATTGCTCTTGCTGCCTATTTACAATTCTTCTACTGGAGGAGTCAAGAAGAGGAACTGTGAGTTGAATGACCTCTTTATTTGAAACAGTGCTATTTTAATTGAATCCTAATGTCTCCCCCACATGTTTGGCAGCTTTCTCTGTACCCATCAGTTCCTATGCCCATTTTTTTTTCCCTTTTGGCCAAGCAAGGAGACTTTTGTTATTGGGGGAAAAAAAAGAGTGAAGTTGGGACACAGCAGTCTAATTTCAGCTTTTTGTTTTTACCTCTCTGCTCTGCTTTATGGAGGTGGAAAGCCTGGCTTTGCAGTCCCAGCTCCAGTTTAAAACTGAGAACAAATTTGCTGTGCATCAAGCATCCAGTAAAAAAATAAATGAATGGCATTTATTGCACACTGTTGTGCATGAACATGCAGCTGGGAAGTTATTGGAATTGTTGGGGTTCTGGTTACTTACTCAAGGTTAATTTTTTTCATATTCCTTAAAATAATCAAAGTAGATGAAATGTGTTATATTCATAAGCCACAGAGTCAGACAGAGGCCCCATCCCTGCTTACCATATCAACTCGTTCCCCTTCTAAAACATGGCAATCAAAGACCTATGACAGATGTATGCAACTGCCTTAGATTTTTTAGCCTCACTGCAATTCAGGGTAGAAGTGCTGATTTTCTTTGTTACATAAGATGAACATTTTTTTTTTTTTTTCTGAAAGTACAGCTACTGAAGTGCAGTGATTACAAAAAATTCCTTCCTAGCAAGGAAGTACATCTTGTATGAAATATATAACATTAGCTTAGGAAGAACATAATTCTTACCCAGTTTAGCTGTTAATGAGCAAAAGACTGAAATCCTCTACACAAAGTATACAGTTATCTTGCTTCTTTATTGGACTTTGAACTTTTAACCACTGTATATGAAAAAGCTGTTTTATAGAAGTTGTGAAGCTGGAGCTAAGTTTTGATGATGGCAACCCAAGTCGAAGGTTCCCAGGCTGCTTTGTGCATCATTAGTGTGACCCAGCTACACAAACCACTGTGGCAGTGAGCCAGCAGTGGCGAGTGCTGCTGGTGGTATTCCTAACTGTTGCTGTTACTCATCATTGCTGATGATGGTATTCACATTTAACACTATTGCTGATGAAAGTACCTGCAATTACTACAACTGCCGATGGCAGAAATAGTTTGTTAGCCCTGCTGTAAATTACTTCCTGAGGCTTAGTTGCCAACTTGTTTCATATTGTGAGCAAAATGCAGTCTCTTGGCACTTGGAAAGAGCTACATTAAGCAAAAGTTATTAAAAAAAGACAATATCATAAGGCTAAAACATATTGGTGCCATAAACAGAAATTCGGTATTTCTCCCTTACTGATACTGTGTGAATCTAGAAGCAGCAGTTTGCTGTGGTGCCCAAGTTAATCTGCTTTTTGGCAGAGCTGACAGCATAAGGCTATCCCGGTTCTGGATTAAATTTCCTTTATCTGAATGGCTCTTTTCTTCACTACAGGAGGTTATAAAGTTGGATTTGCATAGGGTTGGGAAAGTCTACATCATGCTTATTACATTTCACAATATAGATAGGCTAGAGTATTCATAAGAAGTCTTCCTTGACCTAAGGCCAATAGAAAATATTTCTTAAAAACAAGGCTGGAACCTGGGTCTCCATACTACATTAAAGTGGTTCTGTGCAATGAGGTAAGTATTGCTCATCTTGCAGTAAATTCAACAATCAGGTTTTTTTGTATTCACCTTTCAGTAATTAATATTCTCATGCAGACTGACAATAATATTTCCCAGAAACAGATCAGGCAAAACGTGTTCCCAGGTTGAACTGATCCAGACACCTGTCTCTAGTGATAAAGAACATAAGAATGGCTGTATCACTTTAATCCAAAGATTGATTTACAGAATTACACAGAATCACAGAATCGTCCTGGTTGAAAAAACCTTTAAGATTATTGAATCAAACCAGTAACCTAGGTCTACCAAATCTGGTGCTAAACTATGTCCTTAAGCACTAGATTTACACATCTTTTAAATACCTCCAGGGATGGTGATTCAACCACCTCCCTGGGCAGCCTATTCCAGTGTTTGATAACCCTTTCATTGAAGGGGTTTCTTCTAGTATTCAATCTAAACCTTCCCTACCATAACTTGAGGCCATTTCCTCTTATCCTATCACTTGTTGCTAGGCAGAAGAGACCAAAACCCGCCTTGCTACATCCTCCTTTCAGGTAGTTGTACAGAGCAATAATGTCTCCCCTCAGGCTCCTTTTCTCCAGGCTAAACAACCCCAGGTCCCTCAGCTGCTCCTCATAAAGTTTGTTCTCTAGACCCTTCACCAGCTTCCTTGCCCTTCTCTGGGCTCACTCTGGCACCTCAATGTCCTTCTTGTAGTGGGAGGCCCAACACTGAACACAGTATTTGAGGTGGGGCCTCACCAGTGCTGAGTACAGGGGAACAATCACCTCCCTAGTCCTGCTGGCCACACTATTTCTGATACAAGCCAGGATGCTACTGGCCTTCTTGGCCACCTCAGAACACTGCTGGCTCATGTTCAGTCAAGCATTGACCAACACTCCCAGGTACTTTTCCTCTGAGCAGCTTTCCAGCCACTCTGACCCAAGCCTGTCATGTTTCATGCGGTTGTTGTGACCCAAGTGTAGGACTCAACACTTGGCCTCAGCCCATTGATCCATACTGTTCAGGTCGCACTGTAGAGCCTTCCTAGCCTCAAGCAGAGCCAAACTCCTGCCCAACTTAGTGTCAGCTGCAAACTTATTATGGATGCACTTGATCCCCTCATCCATATAATTGGTAAATATACTAAGGAGAACTGGCCCCAACACTAAGCCCTGTGGAACACTACTTATTACCAGCCACCAGCTGGATTCAACTCCATTCACCACAACTCTTTGGGCCTGGCCATCATGACAGTTTTTTACCCAGCAAAGAGTACACTGGTCTAAGCCATAAACAGCCAGTTTGTCCAGGAAAATGCTGTGGGAAACAGTTTTGAAGGTCCAGGTAAATGACATCCATAGCCTTTCCCTCATCCACTAAGCAGGTCACCTTGTCATAGAGGGAGATCAGTTTCATCAGGCAGGACCTGCCTTTCATGAATTCATGCTGACCGGGCCTGATCACTTGGTTGTCCTACGTGTGCTGCATAATGGCACTAAGGATGATCTGCTTTGTACCCTTCCCTGACACCAAGGTAGTTCTCCAGGTCCTCTTTCTAGTCCTTCTTGAAGGGGGATGTCACATTTGCCAACCTCCAGTCCACTGGGACCTCCCTGGTTACCAGGACTGCTGGTAAATGACGGAAAGTGGCTTGGTGAGCACTTCTGCCAGCTCCCTCAATATCTTTAGGTGTATCCCCATACACCTATGTATGACTAAGTGGTGCAGCAGGTTGTTAGTCATCTCCTTTTGGATTATAGGGGCTTCAAACTGCTTCCTGTCTTCCAGCTCAGGGGACTGGGTACCCAGAGAACATTTGGTCCTACTACTAAAGATGGAGTCAAAGAAGACATTAAATACCTCAGCCTTCTCATCCCTGGTCACTATATTTTCCCCTGCATCCAAAAATGGGTAAAGGTTCTCCTTAGACTTCCTTTTGTTGCTAAACCTTTCTTGTTATCTTTGACAGCTGCAGCCAGATTAATTTCAAGTTGGACTGTGACCCATCTAATTTTGTCCCTGCATAGCCTTATTATATCTTTGTAGTCCTCCTGAAGGGCCTGTCCCTTTTCCCAAAGGGCACAAACTCCCTTTTTTACCCTGAGTTACAGACAGGTCTCTCTATTAATCCAGGCTGGTCTCCTTCCCTTCCAGCTCATCTCTCAGCACAGGGGAATGGCCTTCTCCTGTGCCTTTAAGACTTTCTTCTTGAAGAATGTCAACCCTTCCTAGACTCCTTTGCCATTCAGGACTTGCTCCAAAGCAACTCTCTCAACCAGTCTCTGAAACAGGCCAAAAACTGCCTGCTGGAATTCCAAGGTGGCTGTTTTTCTGGCCCTCCTCCTTACTTCTCCAAGAACAGTGAACTTATCAATTCTATCATCATTATGCCCAAGATGGCCTCCAACCGTCACACCCATATTAAGTCCATCTCTGTTGACATACAGCAGGTCCAGCAGAGCACCTTTCCTAGCTGGTTTCTTTATCATCTGTGCCAGAAAGTCGTGTCTGTTTTTCTTCCTCTTTTAAGCCAGTCCTCTTTCCAGTAGCAGTGAATAGTCCTACTTGTGGTAGATTACATAACAGGTCTTGTAGAACATCTGCAATAGATATATTACAATTATCTGTGAGGCTCAGATGACCAAAGTGTCCAAAAGTGCACTCTAGCAAGCTGTCCTTGCACTTGTGCCAGTCAAGAAATGAAACAGCATTAGGCCACAAAGAGAAAATCCTGCATCTCCTTTGTCAGTGGACTGGTTCCTCTGTGATTTTGCAACCAATTCATTGTCTTTCTGTACTGCTCAGTGGGTGTTAGTAGTCTTCCGTGAGGGCATTGGCCTGTGGTGTTAAGGTGGAGGATGTTTCTTATCAAGACCCACCTTTGCTGCTCCTCCCAGGCACCTTCTGACTGAAACCCTGAAGCTATGATGTTGTTCGCCTGAAAGGAGAAGTTGGACTTACTGTGTTAAAGGCTAAAAGATGAGACAGACAGAGCACTGCCTTCTTAAGATACATGCTGGTTGTGCTGTGTTCTTCACACTTGATTCTTCATGTCCTACTCAAAGTATTCAGAAAGATAGATTAAATTTGTGGATTTTCCATAGAAAACAATTCTCTTCCTTCAAGTATGGCAGTTTCTTTTGCGTTCCTGCCATTGATCCCTTTGATGGTCTAAGCCATAAGTAGCTAGTTTCTCCAGAAGAATGCTGAACCAAGAAACAGCTAAAAAGTTTATAAAACAGAGTAAGAGAAACCCAAAAGAAAAAAGGAAATTTTAAAGAGAAACAGGAATAAAATGGGAATTTTAATTCTTACTCATAAATAGAGTAACAGGAACAGCCTAAGCTATATTCACTTTACGAGAAAGCAAGCAATACAAAGGCAATTTACAAGCCAGAGGAAATGTCTACCTGGTTCTTCACCATAAAAACAGGGATCAGGAGTAGTTTTCCTTGTTAATCACTGCAAACAAAAGGAAAAGATTTATCAGGAACAAAAGACATAGGAGAACAACAAGTGTTAGCCGACCAGCTGTCCTCCCACACTTTTTTTCTGCCATTTAACAGATCATCTGGAGCTTAGCAGTAAACCAATAATTGTGACATATGGGTGCAAGCTTCTTTGAGCCAGTGTGCATTGAGCAGAAAACTGGAGGTTGTTAATGCAAGTACATGTACATTTTAATGTCTATGTGAGTGACCAGGCAACTAATTTGTAGCTTTGTATGTTTTCCTTAGCCCATAAATACAGTCACACTTGAGACACCAGAGCACAGCTAAATCCCTGCCAGCAGGTGCTGTCTTCTTAGGAGAAAAAAGCCATACACTGCTAAAAGATGCTTGTACTCTAAATGTAATATTTAAATGCAGAGAAATGTCTCCTTGTTGCATATCTTTGGCTGTAAGTCTTTTGTGTTTGAAGGTTGGCTAGGAATTGAAATTGCTGTTTGGATAATCACAGCTTTCTTAGGATAGTAATTTGGGGTTGATACTATTAGCCCCCTGCATCTCTTTGTATGTATGACATTAAAAAATCCTTGCCAGAAGCAGTTAAGTATTAGATGAATGGGCCAGCAAGATGAATGGTTACAAATAAATGCTGAAAGTAAACTGCATAGAGACACATGTTAAGATTTCCTTTTCATTCTGTGGGTTGAGTAGTTTGTACTTTTCCCAAATGATCATCTTTCAGCTTGAATTTTTGCATATCTGAAATCAACAAGAAAGAAAAAAAAATCCTAAAGAAAACTCCAACTACAAAGGATGTCAATAAAACACTTCAAGCACTGACATATTACGAAGGGTGCTGAGAAAGCATTTCTTCCGTTATTGCTTTTGGAGTTGTATTTATTTATTTTTAAACAATATTTTTTCTTAGGCAATTTTTGTTGGAAACATGAAATTTGACAAGTGTATAAAAACCAGATCAGCAAAACATATTTTATCCTACACTTATTCTGAACACCACTTACATGTGTTGAAATCCTGATGTTGTTTCACATATATGCTTAAAGTACACATATCTACACACTGCTCTGAATAAGTATAGCCTGTTGTACTGAGGACATAGGGTAACAGGCACTCTGTTATCCCTACACATATCTAGTTTAAGCAATATGACTGGTGTCTTAGAAGCTGATTCTCCTTCAACTCTTTCGGTGCAGCATTGCCAGATCATATATGTGTCAGTTCTATAAATATCAGTTGAGAGAAAAAGTTATAATGACTACATTAGACACCTAAACTGAGCAGTCTAAATATGATACTTTGACTTTAGGTTGGTGCATTGCTGAAATTTTCCTCTGATCTAGGTGAGTTTCAGGAATTTATAAATTTACTTTGTGCATGCATTTTCCTGCTGTAAAGTGACATGGAGTGATGTTTATTCTACTCTATACATTTCTAACATGAATGTAGCCAGTGTAAACATGAAGTACAGAGCATGCTGGAAAATTAAGAGCAAAAATATCAGCTGGCCTCATCTGACTGAATGTAAATGTACACAGGTTAGAGGCCTCTATCTGAACAAATCATTCTAGACTTTCTTTATAGACGTTGGGAAGGAACAATCAGTTTCAGGATTTTACTCATGAGATCTGATTAGATAGTTACTTTATAAGGAGATAGAGGTTTTTTTACTGTGGCATTATATCTACATGAATGAAGTAAAGTTGCATGCTCAGTAAAAGACTTCTCAAACATTTTGCATGCATATGGTTGAAAAAACTTAAGCTGAATTTTCTCTAAAATATACTATAATCTTCATGTGTATGAGATGAGATCTAGAGGAGCTGCCCCCAAAATGAAACTGAAACAGGACATGCTCTGTGACTATCTGTGAGAGTCTCCATTGCTGCCTCTAGGATGTCTGGGGTTTGGTATGGCATGTCTCTCATTGCTCACAGTGCGAGCCCTGCATGTGTCAACCATCTTAAAAGTCCCATAGTGCCATACAGCAGACAGGAGCAAGGTCTTGTCTGATTATTTCGGTCTTCTGCTGTTGCAGCATGCATGTTCAAGCCCATCAGGTACAGCCCTTCTGAAGCCTGGGTCACTGACATGGCAGATCGAAGAATGGATATGTGTCTGATTAAAAACTGAATGTTTCTTCTCCCCTCCTTATCCAAATCTTGGGCCTTACATAGGACTGTGTCCCAAAACTGTGTCTCTTTGGTGAATTTTGGCTCAAGAGCAGGTGGTCAACAGGTTGAGTAGGTCATCCAGTCTGTCTTTCTGTACATATCAGCCACAGCATTTAACCTCACTGCTTCTGTATGGATCCAAGTTGCTCTAGTTACATTAAATCAGCCCAGTCTTTAAAACTCTGAATAACAGGCAGAGTAAGAGGATTAGTGCTGCCAACAAGAGCAGAGAAATAGCAGGACTCTAATCAGGTGAGTTGCCTGCCCTTCCAGCAGCTGCACAGGATGCACAGGCTGGCACAGATCCCCAGTGTCCCTGACAGTTCCCAAACATGAGAAAAAGTTTGCCTGTGAGTTTGTGGGCAAGAAATAGCCTTGGACTTCTAAAGTATTTTCTGCTCTGTCCTAGAGCAATGGTGCAGATTGGTTGACTGCTTTGGTCCATCTCCGGTTCTTCAAAGAAAGGAGAAAACAAGCAATCTTGAAGATGCCTGACCCGCTTGCATATTGGGAACCTTTTTCTGCCATTCTTGTTGACAGGATTAGGACTGGATGCTGAAGATTTGCTTAAAGCCATTGTTTTAATAGAAAACCAAAGCTGTAAGGAGCATTTTGAGGGTAGCAGACCATTTGTTCTCTTTGTGGCTGAAAACCAGAAGGCTATGAACAGGGAAATTTTAGTGGAATTCAGCAAGTTCAGTTCATATAAATATTACAGAAGACCCTGTCTTCCTATTTGTGGGCCTGGGACTCAGACTTTAATTGCCACACATGCTATAACTATTCCACAGCATAGCATGCATTCAGTTTCCCGTATGTGTGAGGTGGAGATGTCTTCTTATTTCATGAGCGTTATGAAATTATAAACTCCATTAAGATGTGTGAGATATTTAAGTATTACATTTCTGTAAGCCTCTGGAATACCAGCTAAAGAGAATCCAAAATGGAGGAGGAAAATAGATGGCATGGTAAAAGCTCTTGCTGTTTCTACAATTCAGATTCTCAGCAGGGCATCTTTACCCAGTGAATTTCAACTCCTCTGTTACTGCAGGTGTTCAGAGCCATGCCATTTTCTTCTTGCTCTCACTTGCTCTCTATTTCTCACACAGAAATAATAAAATTTAGGTACAAAAATAAAGCCTATGTGACAAATGCACAAATGAATTGAGATTAAAAGGAAGATAAACTAAACCTCAAGGCTATCCACTTTTTATTCTTTCTTGCCTATTAGCAGCAGATGAATGAAGGGAAACACAGTGCCAAAATAGTTAGCCTTTAACTTCCTTCCTTCGTTCCTTCGTTCCTTCGTTCCTTCGTTCCTTCCTTCCTTCCTTCCTTCCTTCCTTCCTTCCTTCCTTCCTTCCTTCCTTCCTTCCTTCCTTCCTTCCTTCCTTCCTTCCTTCCTTCCTTCCTTCCTTCCTTCTCTCTCTGGAGTTTTTAGACAGCAGATACACAGGAAGTTAAAGTACTAAATGAGAAAGCATAACAGAACTCAAATAATTGTATTTTGAAATAGGATAAATGAAAAAAGGGCACAGTGTCAAACTTAATCACATTTGTATACACATGTTGACACTGATTTATGTTCTATCAACAGTCACCAGATTCTGTGACTGCTTTATACATATACAAATAGATGGATGGATGGATGAATAGATAGACAGTGAAATAATGTTGCAAATGACATTGCACCAGACCTATTTATAAATTAGAGCTCATCCAATTAATTTTCAAAACTCTGAATATTTTTGTCGAAGCAGATATCTAGGAAATTGTCTACAACATGGGAAGATTTCAGAAAACTAAACCATCTTGTTACTGTTCTGTTTTCAAATGTTACTACTCAAAAACTACAGCTAAACCATCTCACTTTGCACACAGTATGCCCTGTGCACAACATACTGGAGGGAAGGTGTTTCATGCTAATATTTTGCACCAAAGCATCACACAGAAGCATTACACTAATAAATAAATAAATAAATGAATCCCTTTCTTTAAATCATAAACAGAGTTCATCAGTGCACATACTTGTGAACTTTAAAAAAACAAGTGATCCAAGAACATGAGTGATGGAATTAGGAGGAACCTGAGCAGGTGAAGATAGGTAAAAAGTGTAATGTGAATGGCCACAACCAACAAAAGAAGATTAGAACCTCTGCACAGCCTCCTCTCCTTACAGATAGTCTGTACTCTTTAAACTCATAGGCAAAAATTCACTGGGCTTCTTGAGGTGTCATAAGCAAAATAAACTGGCCAATTTGAAGTTTATATATTAAAAAAAAGGAAGGTAGTTCTTAGTTACTGTCCAAACCCAGCCTGGTCTGTAAGAAGAGCCTTACATCTCCAGACACAGGCTGGGTGCTCACTTCTGTGGTGACAGCAGCCTGGCCATGTGGCTAAGCCCTGTTTCATGGGGATGTAGACACAAGCAAGCACATGAATTGTGAGTGTGGCCTCTGCCAGTGGCACTGAATTGCCACCAAGCCCATGGTCCCATGTGGGACCATGCTCTCAGAAGAAGACTGGCTAGAGGCTGAATTACTTTGCATCCTTGTTGAGTCCATACTTTCTGAGAACAGCACTTACTGCATTGCTTTTGGGTAGGTTGCAAAGTGATGAACTCTTTTGACACTTTATCTTCAGCTACCTAAGTTTCCCCATGTGTTATAAGATGATACCAAAACTTCTGCAGTTTACAGACTGAAGTCACTAATGGCACTCAGCTGAGTTTAACTCTTCTTGTAATTAATATTAATTTCTGCAGCCACTGTGTGACTAACCCCAGTGACTTTCCTACATAAATAATGCATTTTCCTTAGTGTAAGTGCTGCAGGATTGTATCTTAAGACTGACTATAGATTTAAATATATTTTCTTGATCTACAGAAGCAATTACTGTATTCCTCTTTCATCTCCTTTTTTAGACTTAAAACCAACAGATTATTTCAGTGGCCAGATTTTCCCTTCAGCTTTTGTCCAGTAATTTCCCTTCTTGTTAGTTTTGTCAGTCTAGGCACTATTCCACCCAGGATAACATCAGGTCCTAGTAATTGCAGCTAGTATGTCTGGAATCATATGATAAAGCAACCAATAAAGTTCCCCCAAATTTTTTAAAGTATATGGATTTGACTCTGCATTTTGTAAATTACTAAGGTTCAGTTGAAATCAATGGTGCTGCTGGCTTTCAATATTTATTGGTACTTATGATTAAAATCTCTCTTAAAAGAGAGTAACTTGCAATCTGAGCTTTAAAGGGGGAAAAACTACTTTATAGAATGTATGTCTTAATCAGCTTGGAAAAGAGATTAATAGCTTGATATGTCCACATACGCTTTATTCATATTTTCCCAACATAAACTGTCCGTAAGTTCACCCAAGAATGTGGAAGGCATGTCTAAACAGTCAGGAAAAAACATGTCTCTGCCTGTTGTCAAGGTCTGTCTTTAATCGATATTGTTCATATGCAAACAATTGCTCAGGCAAATCCACTTAGTAGGATTGACAGTCTGGATGGATCAAATCCTGGTGGACCAAACTTTAGACCACAGGCAAATGACTTTAGTTCAGGTTTTCCTATGCTTTTTATTTTGTATTATTTTTGTATTTATTTTATATTTTGTTCCCAGAGTACAGCCAGTCTAAGTGGGCAGTATGGAAAGTAAACCTGCAAATACTTGGAAAGTTACATACTTAGCCATATAAAGCACACCCTTCAAATGTTTGTGATGGCCATGTATTGTCCCTATCAACTTGATTTAATTTAGATTTTATGTGGGAAGATAAGGGATTTATTTAAAAAATGTTATGACTTCTCAATGCTTTTGTTCGTTCTGCATTTTAATGATAATAAATCCAGCTATGCCATTAGCGACCATTTTAGTGGAAACATTCAAATGCTTTGTCAATTACTAAAGACAAACTGCTGATCAGTGAACACTGAGAAGAATAAATTTATTTAGATTGTACAGGAAGAGAAACAGGAAACATAACAGTCCTGAACAGAGACATCTGGGAGGAGCGAATGAGCAAGGAAGTGCTGCTAGGTGCTGGAGCAACAGTGGAAACCCACACTGTTATAGGGGAGAAGCTCAGGGATGAAAAAATAATTCCATAATTTGATAAATCTCAAACTAAACAAAATTTGAACATCAAAAGTTCTTTCGGTGTCAGGGGAAAAAAAAAAAAAATCTCAGAAAGGGTGTACAGAATTACGGGTCTGAGATTTTATAGCCATGAAGACAAGAAGAAGGTCATATGCTGCTGGGTAAATAAGTGATCTTCCCCTAAAACATTTTCCACTGAGGAAAATAACAATGTGGGATTAGTACATAAAGGTATGAGTAGACAGATAATTAAAACTCCAGTTTATCACTCCTGGGCTACAGGATCTATAGTTCTCACTGTACCCTCCCACTTGCCCAAGTTAGGACCTCAGTATCATGTGTCCTATACTTCTTGCTTACCACCCCTTTCTTCATTCACACCTCTTCCAACCAGGACTTCAGCTTCACACAGTTGCATCTCCTACTTTCCTTCTTCAGTCTCTTCCTCACATCTTTATTTCAAACCAGGATGCAAATTTAATGGCCTTGCTTTTCAGCCAGTGGTCACCTACTTCCCTCAATAACTGAAGAATAGCTCTTGGCATCCACTCTTCTGTAGACATAGTTACAGATGCAGGGACAGATTTCACTACATCATCTCACAGATAACATGGTACATGGTGAGAATTGGTAGTTAATCATGGCAGTCAGTGGTAGATATTGAAGTTATTTATTTTTCTTGTCCCCTCCCATACCTCTCTCCTCTCCTCTCCTCTCCTCTCCTCTCCTCTCCTCTCCTCTCCTCTCCTCTCCTCTCCTCTCCTCTCCTCTCCTCTCCTCTCCTCTCCTCTCCTCTCCTCTCTCACCTCTTTCTGCACGTTGTATTTCATTAATACAGGCTATGGTGCAGGATGAGAGGGGTAAGCACTGTATTCAGCCCATTCTATTTGGATTCATCTCTTCCACTTTCTAATTTTCTTCTCATGAACCAAAGCTTTGGATAGTAAAAATTAGGAAAATGAAAAGACATTACTAATTCCAGCTTGAAACTCTTGCCAAATCAGATCCCTTTAAACAGGACACACTGTCATGCTGGCTTTGCTGTACCAAGCAGGGTACAGGCTAGTCAGGCCTTGGCCAGAAAATGCTGTACAATAACATTTTCAGTAGTATTTCTAACAGTATAAAGGATCTTATTATTCCCAAGTAGATGAGGCTCTGGCCACAGACCTCCAGTCATGTCAGTGAATGACAGTCCAAAATGACAGCAAAGCAAAGCTAGCTGACATTTGTGAAATGTTTTGGGCAGTTGCTCTGCATTTTCCCATGCTTCATTGTTCTTTTATGAATAAAAGCAGAAAATAAAACAGAAACAAATTTTGAAGTCAGAACTGCAATGTAGCTATGCGGCTGCTTTTTTTTTTTTTTTTTTTTTTTTTTTTTTTTTTTTTTTTTTTTTTTAAAAAGGCTTTGCAGTAACTGTAGAGAGTTGCTTCCAATGATTCTACAGGAGCCTGACAAAAAGCCAGTTTATTCTTTGTATGGGACCTGCCCTCTGTCTGCATATAAGCCATGTGATTTGCAGTGAAAAAGAGCAGCTGGAGGTTTAGTAACATCTGAGGAATAGGGAAAAACACATTTAACAAACAAGGGCTGTTTAAGATGTCTCAAACGTCAGTAAAAGACCAGTATTCCAGAAATGCAATTGCCACGTGATGTTTGCCAGTGAATCTTCTGTATATAAAGAAGCTAATTTATAATCTCCTCAGACAGAGAATGTAACTTGTTAGCAAATTGTTTGCAGTGGCTGCTAGCCCAGATTTTCCTGGTTCCTGACTGCCTCCTGCCACGGACCGACTGTCAGAAGGACTGTGGAATCTTGGTTGCTCTGGACCTAAAGAAGGTGTCTGCTGTAAAAATGAGTAATTTTAGTCAAGGAAACACTCTGAACACTTGGTGCATTATACATGCTGTAAATTCCCCTATGCTTTTTATGTGGGGTTTTTTTGTTTGAACAGTCTGAGGAAGTCACCTAATCCTTCGTCCTGCCCCACAACAGTGACAGAAATACTTGGCTGTTCCTCGAGGCTGTTCATTTAACCTGTTGTAAAACACCTTCATTGGCAGTAATTCAGTCCATTCAGCATTTAACTATCCTACAGCTACAAAAATTGTTTGTTTGTTTTTTGGGTTTTTTTTTGGTTTTTAATAATTTCTAACCCAAACAGCTTTTGATGAAATTTATTCCTAGTACCTCTTGTCCTGTGTACTCTGTGTTTGAAGAGATTATTCTCTTTGTTGCGGTTTGGTCCCAACACAACAAAAGGAGCAGCCCCATGGCTGCTCACTCCCCCAGGAGCGCAGATTTAAGTTTTGTTTTCCCTTTTTCAGGAGGCTATCAAAAAATGGGAATTTATTTTGCAAATATCTAGAGAAGAAAATAGGAATGAAAAAAAAAAAAAAAAGGGAACTAACGAAAGGTACAATCCAACTGTGTAACACCTAAACCAATCACTTCAGATGTAAAATTTATCCTACAGTTAAAATCACTCTGTATAGACTGGTATTCTGGAGTTAAAATATACACTGCAGAAGCTGGTAACTTGGATACAATCTCTAAAGCAGGGAAAAAAAAAAAAAAAAATATATATATATATATACAGTGGAGTTCGTAACATACGTCGCAGAAGCTGATACCCTGCTCTAACACTTCCCTGAAGAAATTATTTTGTCCAGAAAATATTATTTTTATTATCACTGAGCTGTTAAACTCAAATGGAATTTCAAGCAGTGCTTACTCATAGTGAACATTATTTGTACATTGTGATTTTAGCCACTGGTTTTCTCTTAGAGATGCACATACTCAAATGCAGTCCTCTGATGAGACTTATTTTGCACTGGTATAGTGTGATTTAGAGTCAAATGTTCTAGTTTGAAACAAAGAGACATTTTTGCATAAGTGCAAGAGGTTATGAATTACTTTAAAAATGAAAATAGAAATTTTTAAACCATTGTGTTAATGAATGTTACATTACTGTTCTGTAAAATACTTCCTAAAAACAAGACCTTGCTTACATGGAAGGGTGAAATCTTGTTTCAGTTGGTATCTTTGGGAGGGGATGAATTTTACTCCCAGAAATCTTTCAGTTAATAATTTTCTCTTGAATTTTCGAGGCAGCTGTAGTCTGTTAATAATACTTGGTCGTGTTCACACTTAAAGTTTTATTCCCCATAGTGGGTTATTTTTTATCTTGATCTTTGAGTAGAGTATTTTTTCCTGCCAGGTTTTCTCTACAGAATGAATTTATGGTTGTATTTAACTCCTAAAAACAAAGTTCTCTGTTTGCATCAGCCAGTTTGAGTAGCCATGCTGTGACAGGCTGATGAGTGGCAGCAGGGATCCATATATGACAAGAGCTTGAAGCTGCAGGAAAAGTTTGTACTTGTCGGATGCCTTTTGTTTTTCGTGTCCTTTTTGGACTAGAGTGGAGGAAACCATTCTTTGCAAAATGTAGGAGATGAGAGAGCTCATATCCCATTTCTTGTCTTTTCTGCTGTTTTAGAATTTGGCTTAATTTGGCAGACCATCAAAAACAGACCAGCAGAAAAGCCTGAGTGTCAGAGAAAAGAAACAAAGCTAGGTGAAGAGATCCAGATAGGCCAGGGTGGCTTTCAAGATTTGAGCAGTCAGGATGGTGAGCAGTAATGATGTGGTTTATGTCCTTGATTAAAGAAAATAACATAAAATAAAAAAAAATTGAATTCAGAATTTATATATGGGTGGGGAAATGAACTAAGTTAGATTTCACTGGGTAATGAGCTACTTACACTTGACTATCGCCTCCTTGCAGCAGGGCATTAACAGATGGTGTATGGTGCTGTGAGAACAAAAAGCATTACCTTCCCCCGTCAAGTGCAGTTGCTGCTGAAGGATCAGTTCTTTGGTGCAAGCACTGGGGGGCTAATAAAGACTCCAACCCTGGGAACAAGAGTGATTTACAATTGAACTTAATCTATTTGAAAAATTCTAGCAACCACATTAAAAAACCCCCAAATCTCATCAGCACCACCTGAATTTCCTCAGTGCCATCTGTCTGCTGCATTAAACAAAGCCCTGGAGACCCTCAGAGAGACAGAGGCAGAGTTTTAATGATTAACCTAACCTGGCTGTCAGAATGGATATATAGGACCTTGGCTGGCAGTTTCTGCATACCTAGTCACTAACGCTGCAAAGAAGATTTCAGCCAGCAGGAATTCCCCTTTGGTGCATAAACCAGCACACATTCTCCCAGGACATAGTTCTGGTGTGCAAAGCAGCATTACCCTGGTGCTCCGTGGGTTCAGAGTGAGCTCCCTCAGGGACTAGGTTGTGGAGAAAAAACATCTGTAGCTCATTTCTGCCAAAGGGTTCTGCAAAGGCAGTGCCTAGCTGTCAACCATCAATAACCCTGGAAGCTGATCTCTGATCAAGGATGTCAGTTCTGCCCAGCAAGATGGCATTGGGTCCCTGGCTTTATTTCTATTACAGTATTTACATGCCTATATATGCTGAAAGGTTTTAAGTTGGGCACCTGAGTTTTTATATAGCTGAACTGGGGTTGCTGAACAGCCTTAATATCACAAGTCAAAATTATAAGAGATTTTTATGAAGATTCAGAATTGGACATGGTATCGTGATCATTTCCATTTGATCAAGACAAACACGACATTCTTGGCATCAGTCTCAAACTTGGATTTGTGAGAGATGTCAAAAATGAAAGTTTTCAGTTTTATGAGTGCAATACTGTTTTAATTTTTCAGTAAACACTTTTCCTCTGAATTTAAAGGACAGCTTTCCTCTATAAAAATAATTCTAATTTACGTATGCTTTTTTTCCCTCACTCAGACTTTTCATCTCATGTTGATGTACTTGAAATATTTAAATTGTCCTGCTACTTAAGATTTTTGGAAACAAAGTAAACAATGTATCCTTCCCATTAGAAACTATTTAAGAATCATCAAGAGATTTGTAGGTATTATTCAGTGAATAATCATACCTTCTTTTATAGTAAAATTAATGGTTTCACTTTCCAGGTACAGAAAATGAAACATAAGCCATCATTTTACAGTAGATTTTACCGGAGCTAGTAATTTACATGTATTCAAAGTGAATATAAATTGTGAAAACATACTCATACATTATATATATATGATGGCTTAAGGGAGCAAAATATCAGCTGATGGGCAACTAACAAAATCATAAACTAATTTATGGAAACATTCATGATTAAAATATGAATTCCAGAAGTTAGGTAAATATGATATTCCTCTAGATGCTTATATGTAGCCCCCATTATCTAAATGACGAATGTGTCTCGGTTTTATGCTCACTTCTAGGCTTACCCAGGAATTCTTTCTGGATCTGCAGAATCTTTCTGAAAAATTTTAATAAAATTCTGTAGTCTTCAAATGTATGTTAATTCAACATATACAAGGAAAACAATTAAATAATAGAGTTACCTATTATTTTATTTATTAATAATTATGTATATATTATTTAGTAAAACACATTCTGATGACAATTAACTGTCTGTAAAAAGCTCTTTTCTGTCTCCTTACACTGGGTCCCAGGAGCCAATCCCCTGGGCTCAGGGATGGAGGGAACCGATCTCCCAGTAATTACTGATGAACCGAGACTATGACAGCCAGAGAGGGGAGCAGAGCTTGTGTCTCAGCGATGGCAGGGCAATCCTTCATGACACAGGTTATATGCATTTCTCATAGCTGGCCCCACTCTAGCTGTCCTTCTGAAAGATGAGAATCCTATTGAGGTGCATTTAGTCATTCTCCTTCTTATTGTTAATGAATATGACAAAACAAGACAGATCCTAACGCCTGCATCTCCAGGCAGCGCGGCAGCCCACTGGCTTTCATTTCAATACGTTAGTACTTCTTATCAGTGCCCTTTGATGACTGCTTTAAATTATGTTTCACATCCAGGTATCAGGGTTCATATCCAAGCAAATCTGAGTTAATTCTGTGTATGAAGTTTCATGAGCAAGAGTTTTCAAGGATTTATTGGAAAGCCATATATATGTATAACATGTTATAAGTCTGTCTTTTCAGGTAACAATAATAAAATAATAAAACTCCCCTACCCAAGTTTCTGTTTTAGTACCTTAAACATCTTCTGATTCTCACGCCCTGTAGATGTTCAAAAAGGATGACTGCTGCACTCTGCTGAAACAAGAAGAATGTTTCATCTTGGTTGTCACTATATTTGAAAGGATGGGCAGCATGATGTTTCTACATCTTTTGGACTGGATTAGCAGACACTGAGAAAACTTTCTAGCAGCAGGAAAAGCAGGGTTTTTTTCCACAACCTTGTTCCCAGGAAGTCTTGAAATTTGTTCTGCTGTGACAGTGCTGTTAGGCTGATGGAAGATGCAGCAGAGGTAGCACATGTTCTATGTCTGTCGTCAATTTGCTGTCCATATAATCTGCTACACTAGAAGGGGAATGCTACTGCGAAAAAAAGGATTGTTGTTTCTTTACCAAGTCTAACACATCTCTTATGTTCTACTTCTAATGGAGGTAACAACACAGTGAGTGACAGCAGTGATCAGTAGGACTACAAGGACAGGGGGTGTCTTTTACATTTTTCCTTACTTGAATCTTCCTATTCCTTGTGAGCTAATTGCATTATTAATTTAGGTCATCACCCTGAAAAGAACTACAGTAATACAGCATACCTTGGAAGAAGCAGCAAGGATTGTTTCTCAGATATCTGTTTTGGGGTTAAAAAAAAAAAAAAAAAAGGATAAGTGCTTTAATTGAGGTTATCATGAAAAGGTCTTTGTATGCACATTTTCTGGCAAATACAGTTTTTGACCAAAAACAACAACTCGAACAGTCTGAATTAATTTTCTCTAAAATATTTTAAATAAAGCAAAGGATCTTGAGTCACATTAAAAAGTAGTATGTATATTCTTTTACCAAAATCTGCTTTATTGTGACAAAGGATCAAGTGCAGTTCTTTGACTCAGAGCAATAATTACATCCACTATATTCAACATGCCTAGCAAGCATTGTTATACTGTAATGTACAAAGGCAGAGAGCATTCCCTCCTTGCTAACTTTATAAACAGAATCTGTACTGCCAGAAACTTTTTTCATCAAAATAATAAAAGGTGTTCAGATAGAGTTGGAATGAATCTGCCTCTGACTATGCCATACTTCCTCAGAAATACTGGCACAAACAGTGCTTTTAAATCATCCCTTCCCAGGGGTGTTATTTATCTTACTTAATTTTGGTTCCTGAAAGAAAACAATCTGAATTGGCTGTATTTGGAAGAGGGAAAGAGTGAGGCAAATCACCCTGCTGCCTCCTCACAATCAAGTGAGAAAAACAGGCTCTTCCAGATATATTCCCATGCTAAGACATGGGACAAATGCTTTTGTTTGGATTGGAAAGTGTAGAGTTATTAGACCCACTTTTGCAAGCTGTCACTGTCTCTGTTGTCTAAACAGCATGAGTAGTTTTCAGAGCACTGGCTCTGCTCTGTGAGTATCTTACTAGTTGTCGGATGATGGCCAACATTATACTTTCTCCTTATTTTCTGCTTTTAAACTTCATCAATATATATAAAATATAAATGAATGTTCTTTATCTTAGCGTTTCTTTTCTCAAATTGCCCTTCATATTACACATTAAAAGACAGTCTTGCCTTCTGAGGGCACGGGTGATGAAGGCTTCTTAGATACCAAAGAAGGTGAAAAAACACTGCCTTAGATAATAAGACTTGCAAAGCTTCAAGGTAACAAAGCTCTTCATCCTCTTCTAATATCATACTTACATATTCCAGTGTTTAATTTTAAATCCATCTGATCAAAATTAATACATAACTATTGGGGAAAGCCAATACCCAGCAATGAGAAAAGGGCAGCATGAGCCCAGTACAACATCTAGAAACTCCAGAGAGGGTTGGGGCAATCCCAAGCACAGTTACAGGTTGGGTGGAAAGTGGATTGAGAGCAGGCCTGAGAAGAAGGACTTGGGGATGTTGGTTGATAAGAAGCTCAGCATGAGCCGGCAATGTGAGCTTGCATCCCAGAAAACCAATCACGTCCTGGGCTGTATCAAAAGAAGTGTGGCCAACAGGTCAAGAGAGGTAATTCTCCCCCCAACTCTGCTCTTGTAAGATTCCACCTGAAATACTGTGTCTAGTTCTGGAGCCCCCAACACAAGAAGGGCATGGAGATGTTTGAGCCAGTCCAGAGACCACAAAGACTATCAGGGGGCTGGATTACCTTTGCTATGAAGACAGGCTGAGAGAGCTAGGAAGAGAAGGATCCGGGGAGACCTTATAAGGACCTTCCAGTACCTGAAGGGGGCCTACAGGAAAACTGGGGAGGGACTTTTTACAAGTGCATTAAATGATAGGACAAGGAGTAATGGCTTTAAATGGGAAGAGGACATACTTAGGTTAGATATTAAGAATAAATTATTTACTATGAAGGTGGTGAGACACTGGAGAGGGTTGCCAAGGGAGGTGATGGATGTCTTATCCCTGGAAGTGTTCAAGGTCAGGTTGGATAGGACTTGGAGTAACCTGGTCTAATGGGAGGTGTCTCTGCCTATACAGGGGGGTTGGAACTAGATGATCTCTAAGGTCCCTTCCAGCCCAAACCATTTTATGGTTCAAGGATTCTATGATCATTTTTGGACTAGTCTTCATACCTGAAGTGTCTGAGACTCATAAGACAGATTTTCTGTGCAGAAGTCTGAATATCAATGACTAACAAGAAAAACGTATGCATTTGAGCTCCTACATTGCAGTGTTGCTATTCACAAAAGATATATTCAGATAATATTTTAGAAATTAATTATCTAATTCTGGTTCCAAACAATGTGTTCTGTATCTCTTCTCTTTGACAACTGTTCCTCTTAATAGGCTTCCAACCTTGGAAATTCCTGTTTTTAAATGTGATTTTTTTTTTTCTTTTATTGTTGTCAACATTGCAGCTCTTACTTGAAACAATTTGGAATGGCCTCATCTTTAGCTACTTTTTTTGGCTTGACATAAAAACTATGCCTCTGCCCTTGTCATGTACCCTTCTCTTAATCAATTTTATAGCTCTTCTATCTACAAAAAACACTAAATTATTTTGGTGTTTGCAGAATTTTCAAAATTATTTTTTTCCCTTTACTTGTCTGAAGCTTTGGTGTTTTGTTTTGTAGCTCATGATTAAGAAAAATTCTACATTTTACTTTCCTTTAGTTCCATTTCCCCTCCTTAGCTGCATGCTGACAGGGAGCATACTGAGGAAAACGGGGCCATGTCTTTTAAAAGAACTGTTTCTCATTGACCTCTTTCTATCCTTGCATTTTCAATACATTCTTCAGGTTACTTTTGTAAGTAATAATCTGGCTGGAAAACTTTGAATGCAGAATCTCGAATATTAAAACACATTAGCTGGATTTCACTAGAATACTGTAGGTTCAAACAAATGAAGTGTGCAGTCATTGATACTCTCAGCTGAATAGCTCTGTTCTTTGAAATCTCTGTTGAAACACTACTTTAAATCAAAAGTAACTATATTTAAACATACCTATATAAGTTGTGGTGTTTTTTTTCCAATATAATTAATCTTCTGTATTTTTGACATCATCTCTTGGTGGTCTTAAATGTGTAGGGCTTTGGTTTGATTAAGTAGAGTCTTGCCACTAATCTGGGAGGGAAGAAATTGAGTTGATTCAATTCACAAAACTAACTGTAATGTATCACTTCTTCTGAGACTGAATGATGCTTATACCCTCGTTATAAGCCATCACCATCTCTCCATGGTGAAACCCTTATCAAATAAGTGAACATATGATTCTAAATTGCAAGAACTGTTCAACACCAATTTACACTGCTATTCCTCTCTGAGAAATTCACCATATCTTAGCATGTGCACTGAAGCCACCCATCTCAGCTCTTGATATCCAAGACCCATTTAAGAATCAGGCTGTCTGTAACAACAGAAACAAGAAACAAAATGCAGAAAGGCAGGAACAGAGAACAGCAAGGTTGCAGATGTTTGGTATCTGTGTAAGGTCTGCAATGTAGAGAGAGGCTCCATGAGTATGTGACAGTATGAGATTGCAGGTTTCTTCATAGACCCTGGTATTCAGCTAAGGAACTGGATCTGTGACTGAAGAGTTACTGCATACTGAGTTTAGGTGCTCTCAGGAGAGATGACTGGCAAACCCTGACCTGCAAGTGACCTTCAATATCTGCAGACATATTTTGTCAGAAAAGTATCCCTGCAGGCTATTTTTTTTAATTTTTTTTTAATAACTATGCTAGACTACTCCTTCATGTCAACAAGTCCTTAGAAAAAGAACTTGCAAGAAGCGTATCAGAGTGACACCTGGTAGCTCCCGTCAAATCTGTGCTCATCACTTCCTGCCAGGGAAGCTAATTTTGTTAGAGATGAGGTTGAAATTGTCACTCAGCAAGTTTATTAATTCTCAAATACCAAGAGTGAAAAACACACCAGCTGGGTGATAATCACTGAGCATGTATAAACAAGCTCCATGCTTAGCTAATCTTCACTCTGATGCTGGCTATAGGCCCTGAGTTTTTAAAATACTGTTTAATAGAACCGATTGTTCCTGCAGGTAAACAAGGATATGAAATTGCTTCAGGCAGCTCTCTCCTCATCAAGCCTCGTGCAGTGCATGTGGATATTGTGCATGACCACAGACCATAGAGCTCTTCTTAAATTCTTCAGGGTCAGCCTATGAGTGGCATTCAGATATCTGTCTGACTCTCAACTACTCACTTGTTCCTGAACAGAAGGACCATCTGAACAAGGTGGTGTCTTGGGTTTGGGACACCCAGGAAAAGTGCAGGGACATTCATGACTGTGAAGAGCACAGAGGACCAGTGCCAAGCAGCTCTGCATCTCATTCAAGCACAATGAGAAAAGACTCTGCAGTGGAGAGAGCTGTCTCACCTCCCAGCAAAGATAATCCTGACTTGTAGTGCATCCTGTTAATTCTGTAAATCAATAGCATAACACAGGAGTGGCAAGTCAGACTGATCTGTGCCAGACATACACTGGGAAGTAGCTTGAAGGGGGCATTTTCAGGGTGGTGACTGCTTATAGGAAAGGACCACTGACCACAAGAAAAAGATGCACAGAATAATCTCTCTGGAGTGGGGCAGCACTTATGTAGCCAACAGTGATATAAATGGGAACATTCCCATTGAATTCAGCTGCTACAGATTTAGCTGTAAAGGCACAAAACTATTTGCACTACTTGCACTAAAGCCACTATTTGCAATGGCTTTTAGTTACAAGGTCATTCTCCAGGTGCTGTATGCAGCTAGACATACAGAGCTGTGTATGCATACCAGCCGTGTGCAGTTTGGTGTATAATGCTATTAATAATTACTTGGATCCTCCATGGTCAATGATTTCTAGTCATTCTTCTGTTTTCTCCCTTTTTAGATTTAGATATATCAAAGGCTCTTTGCCTGTAGCAAAGCCGTAAGGAAAAAGGCCCCGCTCCGTAGTCACCAGTGCTCCACAATCACTAGATTTGCACAGGTTTTTTCAAACTTGCTGCTGGATGAAACCATCAGGATTTTTAACATGTGAGCGTCCAGCAGCAGGACACCATCTCATTAACTCTTATAGCTCCATTTTCTGAATACTGCTGTGAAGCTTATTTATATTCATGTATTCTTCCTCCTGCTGCTCAGAGCACACAAGGACCGAGAGCCCTCACAAGGGATGTTTGCATTAAAGCAGCACATTAGTTTCTGATGCCCTGAGGATCCTTTATGTTTTAAGGTAGATGCATCATTTTGTCTTTTACAAAAGGTTCTGCTTGAAAGGTTCAGGGTTAGAAACCTAGCTTTGTCCCAGGGCTGACAGATGTACTCACCAATTTAACAAAAAATATCTGCCATGTTTAGCA
Source organism: Apus apus (assembly GCF_020740795.1). Classification (NCBI taxonomy): domain Eukaryota; kingdom Metazoa; phylum Chordata; class Aves; order Apodiformes; family Apodidae; genus Apus; species Apus apus. Next base: position 31,106,135 of record NC_067284.1, on the reverse strand, counting down.
AAATGCATGTAGAGTCCCAGCTTGATGAACTAAAAACAGGATATACATTGCTTATCTGTGGAAGCTTGTTAGAAAGGACTGGTTGAAAGAGTTTAGACAAAATGTTATTTTGTCAAGTACCCTGCTCCACCAAAGACTAAATGTTTTGCACAGACGTAACAGTTTGGAAAATCTTTTTCACCTGGAAGGTTTCTTTGAGAGTCATGATTTTTCTCATGACTTCTGAAACGGCAAAGACAAGTGAGGGTAAAAGGCAGAGGAGAGAGTGTAATGATTTTGAAAAATCTGAAGATAAACTGTCTCAACAAAAGTCTATTTTTGTGAAACTGCCTGAAAAGTCTTATTTTCTGGAGCACAATTTGAAACGTAGCAAGTCATTACCAAATGGTACTGCCATTTAGGGAACTTTAACGCTAACTACATTGATAACATCACCTGAGACACTACTCAAACAAAGAAACAGGTTTCAAATATAGATTTGGAAGCCTATTTGGATCCCAAAGCATTGTGGCAGCAGTGAAATCCATAGTATACTAGGCAGAAGAGAGGCAGCTGGTAGAGCTGAAATGAATTTATTTTTCTGAACAGTAAGTCTGAGTTCCTGAGGTGATTGTGTACCCAACACAAGGGAGGGGTAGCAAAAAACCAGACAGGATCTTTGTGCCACAGTCACCTGGAAAGCCTGGCCCTTGCACCAGAAGATCTGAGCTGTCTCTCTGGCTGCTGCCTCCCCTAACACACCCTCAAACATCCCTCCAGATCTTCAGCCTGTGCCCAGGTACAACAGCACTTTTGTTCAGGAAGAGTTGTCACCAGCTTCCCATCTGAGCATTAAGCTGCAGAGCCTATTCCCTGCATTTCCATTAACATCAGCTGAATTGTGCTTCTAGCAGAAGTTTTAAAGGAATATTTTACACTGATCTACTTCTCTGTGCTATTCTATGCCCTGGGTCTAAGGGAAATACACTGGTTTGTTTTCATCTGTTTCCATATATTCTCTTAATATTTTCTTAGAGTTCTTTTTACAAAATTTACTCACATGTATTTCAGGGCTTTGAACATATTTGATACAAGGAATGGTATTCAGATAATTTTAATGCATCTGAAGCATACTAAATACTTTACTACACTTTAATATCAAGGCAGAATTGAGTTTCAGCAGGAACTAGAGAGAGAAAAAAAGTGTTTGGAGTTCATAGAATGGCCATAGTCTAGCAATAAAGCACCTAAGCAGCAGACAGGAACACAGATTAGGCTTTGTCAGTGGTGCATATGGCCTAAAACCAAAGTCAGTTAGTCATAATAGTGCACAGACATGTTCCAGATACTGTTACAAGGGAGAATGGTCTATAAACTCCCTTCTAAAACATCAATCTTCTGCCTTCAGAACTGCTTATTAACTGAGCTGAGAAATACATCAAATATGCTAATAACGTAGTAACCAGCAGCTCAGAAAAAAAAAACAAAAAAAACCCACCAAATGTTCATTTACATTAGGATCACAGCGGCAACAGCATACTGATAATTTAACCCTCTCTTCTCTGGATAGCAACCTCAATGTGACATTAAGCACAGACCATAGAGAGTACTGTAATTGAACGACCTCATTGTCAATTTTAAACAATTAATGATATTGAGATAATTCAAAAGGACAAGTGGAAGCCTGTTTGCTTCATCAAAGACTACTTAATAATCAGTATTATGCACTGAGATAATGAGACATATTAGCCCCAGAGTCAAGGGAGGAGGGACAATGAAATATCTCATACTCTCTTTTAAGTGTAAGGTCAGACAGAACACATGGCTTTCCTTGCTTACAAGGAGGAATGTCACACTGAAGTAAATGAAAAAAACAACACCAAAACAAGAGAAGGCGATGATTGCATGCATGCAATTAAGGGAGGTGAAATTAGTTGTTTTCTTCAATCTGCACTTGAAATTTTAAAAAAAGGTTGGTGGTTATTCATAAGCAAATCCTGGGGTATCTTGCTTTGTACCATCCTTGGCAGCACCTACTATAGACTGCTCTCTTCTATATATTTTTAATCCATCTCATGAGTTACGCATGTATAATTTCAGAATCTTTATTATCATCAGAAACAGCTGCTCATTACACCAGGATTATTGTTTTGAGAGATGTACTGCATTTGTGTTGAAGAAATGTTAACCCTCTCTGTACATGAGGGTATACAAATACATAGCTCTAGGAATAGGCTATGCACATAGTATTTCTGTAGATTAAGCTGTACAGCCCCAGACCTTTGCAGCTTTTAAAAAATTTTCTATCCAGAATCATAATCCAGACCTACCATCCCTCATTTAACAAGCTTCCTAGTTTTCCTTTCTGTATACGAAAATGTGAACGCCTTACTATGAATATATATGTATCTGTTAGCGCAAGATGGATAATAAGAGAGGGATATGTGTGCATTTGAAATGACTGTAGCCTCCAGCTTTCATAGGATTATTGTGAAGGAATAAGTTATTCATATAAAACCAGCCTTGCTAAAGCGTCAAAATGTCGGACATCTCTGAATAGAAAACTGTTCTTTGCATTTTTCAACTATTTTAATATTTATTTTTTATTAAAATTAAAGCATTTTACAGAAGACTATGTATGATATGCAGTATTCATGGCTTTGTAGGCAGCACAGGCAAGGTCTTCACTACTTTCATTTGTTTTCATTTGTATTGCAATCATTTACATACACTTAATACTTGATAGCAATGGGATTTACTTTACTGGGTACAGATGCAGTAGTCAGTACATCCAAAACAAGCCCATCTCCCACAGCCCTCTGTGGTATCCAGATAATTAAACTGAGAGTAAACTAGATTAAACTGTAGAGCTAACTTTCTTTTTAAAATGAAACCATATATCATATATGATACATCTCCTATTTTGCAGTTTGGGCAAAATATACTTAGTTCTAAAAGCTTCAGTCCAGCATAGTATGGGTGCTTAAACCTCACTAGTGTTAAAGATGAGTGATTATATCCCTTGATGAATAGGAAAATATTATTTTGTCAACTTAAATACTTTAATGTAATTATGAGAATTTTAGGAAACATCACTAGATAAGGGTGAAACCTTCTCCCAGGAAATGCATAAATACTTTCGTCATCATTTTGGAGAAAGATGCGGGGGGACAGACATAGCCCAAGCCTACATGATGCATCAGGAGCCCCGCAAGGTCCTGATTCACCTTCTCTCATCTCAGGTCTCTTAAGGGTCCTTGGGCTCCCCACAGACTCAGTCTTCACACTCAGGTTCGCTGTATCAGGCCAAAATGTAGTAAATTAATGGGCTTCCACAGACGGTTAATAAGAAACAAGCTTTTCCAAATAAAAGCACTATATTTTAAGGATTGAGGCTGTATGTGAGACTGGAGATGAAGAAAGTGATACTCCCAAACCACTGACATATTGTGGTATGAAACTAGCTCCTCTAGGGTATTTGAAGCTGGCTTTAATTTTGAATCTGCCCCACTGCTCTGAATTATGACAGATCATTATGGAGTCCATATCTGCCTTCCCCTCACACATTCATCCAACAAAGCAAGATGCTACAGTGTGGCAGAGCTCCAGAACACTGACATCTCTTTTTAGCAAATAATTAATTTCAAAGTATTTTCTCAAATACATGTAGGCTTCTAGTCAATGAAAATATGAGTTTGCCACTTATTCAAACCATCTGTCTTTATTTTTTTAAATTATAATTGTGCAATATGTCCATTTTCTAGGATTATTACTTCATTTTTTATGAAAATTACTCTTAGGCAGCTGAAGGTTTTATCTGTAATTAAAATACATATACACAGTTTGGTTAAAGGTACTCTATCCAAGCTGAGGTAGAAAATCTCTTCCTAACAAAAGAAAAACTCCACTGCAGTTCACAAATGGCATGCCTTACAAACCGTAGTGCAGCAATAAGTCCAATTTAAGATCTTGACTGTGTACCACAGCATTGAAAGAAGTTCATTAAAATGTATTAGAATGAAAAGAGCTTCACATTTAATACCCAATTGATATTAAAATATCCTTAAACTATACCACTGGGACAACACGAGGTATTGATACACTTAGCAAGTGACAGAGGTTTTATCTTCTATATTCCAGTTATTAAAATTTGTATTTTATATTAAATTTTAATAATTTACTGATTTTTAAAGGGAAATGTAATTTTGGAAATGCATAAAATGAGGAGCTCTTTGATGTTCAGAAAAGACCTGAAAAAAAGCATCTTGCACTACAAATCATTTATCATTCATATGATCTTTGCTTCCTGAATGCACTACTAACTGACTTTTGAATGCAAGCTGGTGCTTTCTGAATGCAAAGATAAGTGTTCACTTTATAGTACAGCTGGGCCATTCTCACCATGCCGCAAAAAATCAACTGAAAAACTTCTTTTCAGACATCAAGAAAATGAAAATAGAATAATTATTTTTCTTCTCTAAGTTAAGACAAATGTGGCAAGCATACATTTTGCTTTAAGAGTCTGATCCAACACATTACCATATATTTTTCACCAATGAAAGATAGAGTATATATAGCAATACATTGAAATATTTAGCATTTCTTTTTGGAAAATTCCACCTTGTGCTTCTTGGCCAATGATGGGTAAGTTTCAGTGCTGAGTAGGTAAAAAATCTCAGCAAGAACAATGAAATAGGGAAAACAGAGCAATACAAGAAGTAGTATAGACTTGATTTAGTACCTTTTTAAGGAAACAAGTACTCAACAAGCTATGAATACTATGTTTTCTGTAAGGGACTGCTGATTCAAAGAAAAATGTGTTTTTTGAATAGCAAAACAAACTCAACAGTATATTTTTCATGCAATTATTGAATTATTTCATCCTGATAAGGACAAATGCAAAAATTTTCATTGTCGCTTTACCATTTAGGCTTTTGCTTTAGTAGTCAAAACAAACAGACATTAACTGGTTTTAACATGGTGAAAATGAAACATCTACTTCATAAAAATGAAGGGCTGTGGAACACTGCTTTCAATCTCAAAAAAAAAAAAAAAAAAGATAACTTTCTCAAAATTTTAGGAAGGTGGTTTTTTTCACATAGCAGAAATTCTACTTAAAATCTAGCTTATCACATAATGAGGTGACTCACTGGGTGATAATCTAATGAGCCATAGACCATTAAGCCAAGATTCAGATGACCAAAGAAGCAGAAACCTACTGCTCAGCAACACCACACTCTGCAGATGCCTATAACACTGTAGGGTCACCCTTGATCAGCTTCTGACCTCCTCTGGCACCTGTGCTTGGTTAGAGGGCATGATGAAGTCTGCCCCTGGTGACACCCCATGGTGATTGGTAGGTTAGTTCTTGGGGTTGTTCCCCAGCACCCTCTGAGAGCACGGAGCAAAATAGCAGCACAGAGAATGCCAGAGAGGATCTGGCCAGGTGATGGCCCAGCTGAAAAGGTGCCAGGGCCACCAGTTCCCTCGCGCAGGGCGAAATCTGGTTTCCAGACCCTTCATGCCCTGAGATGACCTGAAAATTCTGCAGATTTGCAAGCACCCAGAGGTGTTCAGAAATGATATTTGAATGGTACAAAGACTGTGTTCAGGTTTGCCTCTAGTTCAGCAATGCTGAACTTTGTTGCTGTGGCTGTTGTGACATTTAATCTGAAGTCCGATGTAGACCACAGAGCCTGTCCCTCTAAGTGCAAGGTTGAAATTTACATCTGTAGTGCCTAGGGAGTTAGTGTGTCTAACTAACTAACTCCATTAATACTTGCAGGAGACACGTCTGGAAACTTCAGGTGTAAATAGCAGTTTTTCTTACCTTCATAAGCGGAATTTCATTCTTTTCTGTCCTTTAAGAACCAAGAAAATAGTACTTTCAAACACGTAAGAAGCCCTCAGATACTGATATTATCTGGCAAGTCTGTTACAAATGAAGGACTTTTTTAAAATCAAGAATGCAGATTTGAGATGTATACAGTATCATAGAATTCACAGAATTTTTTGAGTTGGAAGGGACCTAAAAGATCATCAAGTTCCAACTCCACTGCATGGGCAGGAACACCTTCCACTAGAACAGGCTGCTCAGAGCCCCATCCAACCTGCTCTTGAACACCTCCAGGGATGGAGCCCCCACATCATCTCTGGGCAGCCTGTTCACTGGAACTGTCTCACCACCCATACTCTGAAAAATTCACACCTGATCTCTAACCTAAATCTCTCTTCTTTCAGCTTAAAACCGTTACCCCTTGTCCTCTCACTGCAAGCCCCTGTAAAATACACTCCACAGCTTTCCTGTAGGCCCCCTTCAGGTACTGGAAGGCCACTCTGAGGTCCCCCTTCTTTTTCAGATCCCTTCTCTTTTTCAGGTCCCTTCTCTTTTTCAGACTAAACAACCCCAACTCCCTCAGCCTGTCTTCATAGTAGAGGTGCTCCAGTCCTTGGATAATTTTCGTAGCCCTTCTCTGGACACATTCCAACAGGTCCATATCTTTCTTGTGCTGGGGTCACCAGAGCTGGGCACAGTATTCTAGGTGAGGTCTCACCAGGACAGAGTAGAGGGACAGAATCACCTCTCTCGATCTGCTGGCCACAATTATTTTGATACAGCCCAGGATGGAGTTGGCCTTCTGGGCTGCAACTGCACATTGGTGGCTCATGTCCAGCTCTTGATCCACTAGTACCCCCAAGTCCCTTTCCACAGGGCTGCTCTCAAGTGTGACCTACCCAAGGCTGTATTCATATCTTGGGTTACCTCTGCCCAGGTGCAGGACCCTGCACTTGGCCTTGTAGAACCTCACGAGGTTCACCTGGGCCCTCTTCTCTAGCTTATCCAGGTCCCTCTGGATGGCATCCCATCCCTCTGGCATATCGACCGCACCCACCCAGCTTGGTGTCATCGGCAAACTTGCTGAGAGTGCTCTCAGTGCCACCATCAATATTGTTAATGAAGATATTACATGACACTGGGCCCAGCACTGACCCCTGAATGACACCACTTGTCACTGTTTTCCATCTGGACTTAGAGCCATTGACCTTCTGGACATGACCATCCAGCCAGTTCCTTATCCACTGAACAGTCCACCCATCAAACCCATCTCTCCAATTTAGTGAGAAGGGTGTTGTGGGGGACCGTGTCAAAGGCCTTGCAGAAGTCCAGATAGATGACATTCACTGCTTTTCTCTGGTCGACTGATGTGGTCACTTTGTTGTAGAAAGCCCCTAGGTTGGTCAGGCAGGATTTGCCCCTGGTAAAGCCATGCTGGCTGTCCTGGATCACCTCCTTGTCCTCCTTGTGTCTTAGCATGTCTTCTTGGCAACTACATCCCCCAATTCCTTCAGGACTCTGGGATGTATCTCATCAGGTCCCATGGACTTGTATATCTTCAGGTTCCTCAGATGGTATGTGTGGAAACAAGAGAAATAACAGATCCATTTATATCCAGGAGTGCTGCTTCTTCTCCCACTCACTTAGCAAGTGGCACATACTTGCCTCTGCCTCTCAGGCCTGGGCATTTTCTTGAGGTGACCATGGACAGCTGAGTTTCCTGTAAGTGCTACAGAAAGCACAAGAAAGGACTTATTTTGTGCTTCCTAGGGTCTATGCACATTTTTTAGTTTCTCAAGATGACTTTTTGTATTTTTTATAATTATGAATGTACTATTTCTGTCTTTGAGTCATGAAAAACATCTTTACTATGAATGAGAAAGGAATATGTTGCCTAATACAATTTTTGTCCTGCTGTGAAAGTTCATGTAAAAGCTGCAGGAAAAGGGAGAATCAGAAACACTGTTTTGGAGTTCAATTTATTAGAAAGCAGTATGTGTTTATATGTAGACCTGGAATGAATTGGTGCACATGAAATATGTGTACAAATGTGTGCACACACACTCACATGAACCACTCATAATTAATCAATTTTTCAAATAAACAGAAGCAGGGAGCAAAGTTTCAAAAAGTCAGACTACAAACTGCCTGAGAAGCTTAAGATTTTCAGAAGTGTCTCTGTGAGATGAGAGTTAAGGCTGCTGTGAGTCCTACAAAAGGGCACAAAGGGAAAATAAAAAGTTATATGCTCCTTAAACAGGCATCACAGCTCTTTGTGAAGCCCTGCGTGTAGGTTTGCTGTCCTTCTGTGGTATGTATGGGAGAAATGAGAGGGCACTAGCCTACAGCCAGGGTGTAGCAGGCGATCGGGTGCTTGAGAGTGTTGTATTGTGCATGGCACGTATTCTACATGGCAGATTGTCATGCAAGCACATGCTGACAGATTCACTTTATACTCCCTCCCAGTTTCTTCATTCCCCACTAGAGTCTGAGCCAGATGTGCTGGCAGTGCTTATGGAAGAGAGGAGGATGAAATGCTTCATGCTGGTGTTGTCTGTGGGTTTGGGGCCTGCCTTTCCCATGAATCTTAATAAAGGCTCCAGAAAGCTTCATTTCCAGGCATTTGACAGGCTAGTGCCAGCCCAGAAGCAACGGGAGAGCACACTGTGCATACTCGCACAGAGCAGCCCTGCTGGGTTTTCACTATTAATTGTCCTCTCACGTGCCTTCATATGCTACAGGGAAAAAAGTAGTCTATCTGGACTGAAATGAGGTGCTTCAGACAAAGTAGAGTCAGCACTGTTCTCCTTTGCAAATATTTGCTCCTTCAGGGTGTGTGCTTTAAGAAAAGTAGGATATTAGACTGAACACTGAATTTGTTGTGTTTAAATTACCTGGCAAGCACCACGAGTTTCTTCTGCTTTTGCTGATTACTGATCTGTCACCATCATCCATTTCTCATTTCACTGATCATGTTGTGTGCATTACGTTTCCACTGCAGAGGGATTGCCACTCCCATGCCCCACATGCTTGTCACTTGAAGTACGATCCTCACACATGCTGCTTTGGGAGGGGGTCACTGGCATTGCACTGGTGTTGAAAAAATGGGAGTTAAAGGATTTTCTTGCCTGCTCCTCTCTCATACACTTCATTGACTCATCAGCTCTGGCTGCATGCATTACAGTTATCTGTAGAGTGATTTGCAGGAGATATTGCTTCTGAAATTGCTGACTTAGCGAGCCTTGAGAAGAAGGCCAGAAACAGAGGGCATTTGGGCTGATGGATGGTTATAGAGGTACCTTAAGTACTATTACAAAAAAAAAGAAAAAAGAAAAAAAAAAAAAAGGCAAAAAAAATTAAGGACTTCCAAAGAACAGCCAGGCTGAAATGCAGTTCTGCTCCTTCTCTGGAGCTACCTCAGCTTTCCTGGCCAGAATGCTGAGTTACTATTCTGAGGCTTTAAAAAATGAGTCAGAAAATAGTATCTATTTTCTCCTGGTTTGCATGACTTTTCTCCTTTTCTGGAAGAAAAATAATCTATACGTATCCACCACATTTACAAACATCCTGTAACATGTTAACTAGGTGGACCCTCTTTCAGTAACATAACATTTGGAACAATGTATTATTGCAAAAGTATAAATTTGTTTAGCTGTTGCACATTGAAAATAGAAGCAGTCAAGAAGTTTATTGAACTGAGTATTGGGAATCTGGGATTTCTAATGTTTTTTTCAATAAATACAAGAATTGTAGGTGTGAGGGACCAGCCCTCAGGACCTATACTTGCTGGAATCGATGTTGAAACCCCCTTGCAACCCCTAAACTAAGTCTTGGTTGCATCCCAAAAAGCCTGCTCGAGAGGATGGAGACTGCAGTGATGGTCTCCATATGGCCTGTGGTCTGCAGGTACAGTGATTGAGATAAGGATGGAGGGGCGAAGGGGGTGGAGGTCCTCTCCAGCTGCTCAGGCTTATGACTCAAACACACTTGCTCATCCTTGTGAAACAAGGAAACTGCCTATAAAACAGGGGGCTGCAATGGTGGGCTTGGGGAGCCTCACTCTCCCCATTGGTTGGCCCAACGCTGGATCCAGGACTGGTGATTTTCTATTATCTATCTCTCTACAAACTTTTATTCTCTTACTCTTTCTTTCTCTATCTTCCTAACATCATTAACTAATGCAAGGCTTAACCACAATTTTTTTTCTCAGGGTGTGCAGTTTAAACATATATGTATTGTACTCTTGTGATCTAATTGTCAGCCTTTATGATCGTGCAGCCTAAGATAATAATTGAAGTATCCATATTTCTTCTATAGCTTTAAGTAAACCTAATATTCAAATACAGACCTTGAGTGTCATTTCACCTTAATCTGATCAAGGAGTATTGGATGGTCGAGCATTTCCTTGGACCGTGACATTTTAATCACTCTCCCTGGAAGGGCCAGGTCTGAGACAAAGGTTGGATCTGGCTGTGCCCGGGCTCCTCCCTGAGAAGGATCTTAGAAAGCAAGGGGGGCCAATCTGAATCTCCCTGGGTTGCCCTACTCAGGTGGTGATGCATATGCCTTGATATTCAGCCTATGTAAATTTCTTTACATTTTTAATCTAGAGGCCAGATCTTCCCTTCTGTTACGGTATATAGAAAGTGGAATAGTGAGGAGAGTTCTGACTCCGGGAAACTCTTTCTTTTCACTGTTCACATTAGAATAACCTTCATAAAGACTAGGAAGACGTGTACAAAAATAATTTCCTGGGTCAAAATCCTCATTTCAAAATAATGTGGATTATGAAATCTGAAAATAAATAAAAGTCTTTCTTCTTTACCAATAAAACTCCTGAGGAGGCATTTGGGCATATGCCCTGTGTCCAGGACAGTGGAATACAAAATTAGCTCTAAATGAGTAAGACTGACTCTGGAAACAAGATGATTACTTTGGGAACTGGCTTCTCTAAAAAAGTAGTTATTGAAGATAATTTAAACATATATTGTAAATAAAACTGTATAAGACCAAATGGTTTAAAATAGTGTTTTGGATTTCATAATTGCAAATCCATGAGCTGGACACTCAAAAGTAAATTGTGTTTTCTTTAGTTCATCCTCTCCTATGAGGATGTCAGCGGATGAGAAATTGAGGCTGCTGGTAACAAAACACTTGCTTAGTGATCTTGCCAAATATTTTTAAGTACCTTGAGTGTCATCACTGTCTTTAGGCAGCTAAACCAGACAGAATAGGGTATTAATGTTTGGGTTTTACAGTCAGTAAATAGTTCAGATGGTTTCTTCTGCCATGTTCACCGTGTTGAGGGCAGCAGTCACCAGGCAAGGATTGTGTGTGCTGAATATGCAGAGGGACTGGGGAGCAGCAGCAGACTTTTTAGGAGAAAGGTCAAAGAGGTAATTTTGAACCTGGTGCCATCTGGAGACTTCAGACCTCCCCAGACAAATCACCGTGCACTCTAGTTTGTGAAATGAGGAAGGTTTGCAAAGCTGTAAAATTTTTCTGTGAGCTTGAATTCTTATATTAGAGGGGAAGAATCTATAGTGTTCCTGATGATATGATGAAAATGTCTTTCTCTAAATGACTTTGATGAGAGACTACCAGGCAGTCCTTTACCTTTCTCCACAGTTATCATAAATTTTAGCTGTTTTGACAGAACTAAGTAGGATCACAAATAGGAAATGACAAAGATGAAAGCTCTAGCTGCCTGTCACCCTGGTCTTGCCTGTATGGGAGAAGTGGCATCACTGTATTAAAAACAATTTAAAATTTCTTCCTTAGTACTTTGGGAATATTTTGGTTAAAATCATTAGCTTTTGCAACTACAGAAACTTAAGAAATGCCATATCAAAAAAGATGCAACATCCATGAGGTCTTTCTGCCGATTGCCATACTCTATAACCCAAGCTTTAAGATAATACAGAAATAAAAGAATTGCCTGAATAAAACCCTGTGCCATCTAGTCCAGGTTACCAGTGCCACTTATTTCAGGCGATGGGAAAATAATGTTTCACTGTACAGCTGTGACCAGATCAGTGCTCGTGGTGAACTGAAGTTAGAAAGATTTCTAGATCCCAGCAGGCACATATCAATTTATTAATCTTGTCCTTCCTTTTGTGAATTCTAACAAATACATGGTTTAGCTGCTGAGAGGTTTGCATGGGTGTTTACAAGCTGCAAGGGACTCAGGCCTAGGTGGACAGCCTCTTGAGCTCCCTTGGTATGCCTGCATCCTGGTCTTAAAGGTGAGCACTCCAAAACGTCACCAAGGCTTTTACTAAGAAGAATGAAACAATTGTGAAATAGATAAAAATTTAAACTCTCCCTAGAAAAATATTAAATAATGGCTTGAAAACAAACTTGCTTGTGCTCTCTGATCCCTGCAGAATGTCTCTTTTTTTCCAGGCTTACTTGACTAAGCAGCTCTCAAGGACTTTCTCACTTGAAGTGATCTCTGCAGAGCCTCGTTTTTTGCCCCTAGGAGGGTGTCTCTGTCCACACAGCTGTTTAATTCTCCTGGGTTCTGTGCAGCTTGTTAAGACAGCCACGGCAATCTGACAAATGTCCCTCCTTGTACCCTCTGTTTTCCTTATTTTGGTATTTACCAGAGCCCTGTAGTAAACTGATGCAGGGAGATAAACCAGCAGAAAATTGATCCATGAACAGAAAAAAAATGGAGATCTTTTGCAATATTAGCTCTCTACTATTAGCCAGCCTACTGAAGGTCAGATAGGTGTCAGTGCCATCTCAAGGAGTGGTGGTGGAGCGGGGACTCCTATTCTTGGTAAATCATCTCATCCCCATCTCAAAACTACAGCCTCTAGAAGCAGTTGGAGCCTGGGTGACCACTGTCTGTCCTTCCCTGGTTATCACACCTTGCTCCCACCCCAGAGGTTGAGCTCCTCTCAAGAAAGGGTATGGCCTTCCCAGATCCCTAGGGTGCTCATTCTTCCAAGTGCAGCATCGAGGATGTTCCAAAACATCAATCATCCTCCTGGTTCCTGTGCAGGATTGAAGCACTGTGATTATATGGGTGCTACATCAGAAATCACCACAAAAAATTACAATTTGCACTCAGCTCTAGCTGCAGTGTATGCATTCAGGGTGTCTATTCTTCCCTATCTTTGTTTTTTAATGTTTAGCCACAATCCTTCTTGATTAAAACAGATTTCTTCTAAAAAGGAGAAATAGGGGGAAAAAAAATTGCATAAATTTGCCTCAGTATAAAATTTTCACTCCAATGAATTATTATGCTGCAGACAGCAGTAATAGCAAGTGAATGATACAGTATTATTGTAATGCTGATGATTATTGTTCTTTTCTGTTCACCAAAACAAAGAAAATTAAAAAATTGCCTGCTGCCTTCAAAGCCCCTCTATCAAATCCCTTGGGCTTCATTCCCGACCTGCACCTGCCTGACATCAGTGCAAACCATTGATTTCCATAAGGAAACACTCAATCTGCACTGGTGCCCATGACTAAAAAAAAAACCAGGGCCTGGCTTTTTATAAGATTCGGCACACTGTCTTGAAATCAGACAAAATTAGCCAGAACTTGTGAATTGGTTATTCTTTGCCTGCTGAAACAAGGCAACGTCTGCAGGCACTGCTTTGAGAATCTGTTCTTTTTGTCTGAGAACAGATGTCTGGGAGGGATTTTGGCAGGACCCACTCTGTCAAACGGTCCGGCTTTGACAGTTACTTGCTTGAGGGATGGCTGAAATGCAAAGCATTTCTGATCAGAATATCATATTCATCTGGAAGTTAATTACTGTGTCTGCCTTGGTATAAATAATTAATTATGCAAAACCCACACAGCTGTGGCTGGACAGAGTTAAGTGACTTGCTGTCAATGTCTCATGATTCTAGAAAGGATGAAAGGATTTAGAAAATAAGCTCTTTAACTCTTGGGCCATGCTATTGTGGTAGCCCTTTCCTGATCAGATGAGAATGTGATTACCACCAAGCATGCTTTTTTACAAGGACGTTCCCAGTTTGGCCTGTTTGGGCCCCAGTAATAATCTCTCCTCAGAGCTGTGGCTGTGTCAAGCTAAGAAGGCAAACACACCAATTGTTTTAGGGAAATGGATTTGCAAAGCCTCTTTGACTACACAACCATGTTCAGAGCAACCATCAGCAAAAGCAACGTTTGCATTTCAATGTGTGTGTGTGTGTGTGTATGAGCAAGTGTAGAGTGAGGGCACATGGGTACTATAATCATCCTGTCTCATTTTATATCCAACAAAGGTGAAGAGAAGAAATTATGAATACTGTTGACAGCAGCAGTCCAGTATCTGATCAGACAAACAATGGACAGGTTCATGGGTTCACATGTAGTCAAATAAATAGCATTTCTGGAAGGCAAGGGTGGAGAAATGCGACTTGCTATGTGCTGCTTTATGGTTTGTCATCTCCAATAGATAATATATTTCAAATGTACAAATACAAGCACCAGAGCAGATTCATTTGTGATAAGTGGTTTTCTGCATGTAACTCTGATTTGCCAAAATATTTTTGCCTGCAGTGCTAGGAGATGAAACGGAGAAGGAGAAGCTTGGTGGATCTGTCAAATACCTTGGTGTAGGCAAATCACACTACAATCCATCAGGATGTGTATAGATCTCAACAAATATTTTATTATTTTAAGTAATGCAAAGGTGTGTAAGCAGCTATCTACTCAAATGAGCAGTGAGGAAAAAAGTCTTTGAAAGCACTAAATGTAGAAAATACTTATCTGTGAATTTGTCCAGAGCTTTGGCTGTCAGGGTCCTGCACTGAGCTTTGATCACCTTGTTTCATAGAATGGTTTGGGTTAGAAAGGACTTTAAAGATCACCTAATTCCAATCCCCCTGCATGAGCAGGGACACTTCCCACTAGACCAGGTTGCTTAGAGCCCCATCCGACCTGGCCTTGAACACTTCCACAGATGAGGCATCCACCACCTCCCTGGAAAACCTCTTCCACTGTCTCACCATCTACACATTGAAGAATTTCTTCCTATTTTCTTTCCTAGCTGTATTATTAAAATTGGCTGAGTTTTATGTGGAACTTTTCTTATTCTAAGGTTCCCAAAATATGTTACAATGCAACAAACAGTTGACAGGGTAAGCAAGTGCAGAAGCAATTCTGTACTTAGCTGTAATTCACATATAACCTTGGATGCAGCAACATGTGCAAAGTAAGAGGCGGCAGAAAAATGTCTTATCCTTTAACTAAGTGTTACAGACCTCCTACCTACCACCTGAACAGGTATTGCAGACAGACTGACAGGGCTCAAATGCAACAAAATGCTTTTTTAATGTGTTCTTTTTCCCATGTGCTGGATGCAGTGAAAGCATTGGAACAGCGTCTGTGTTCTTGTCCCAGGAATTCAAACTATAACCTGCTGTGCACAGGGATACAGTCGACTAGTGACAGTAACATTTTGCCTGTATCTGCAAAAAAAATCAAGGCTCTGGTGGAAGGTCTGTGCACTGCCATTCGATTGCTAATACACACCCTGGCACAGCTTTGGTCCTGCCAGGAAGCCCTCTTCCAGTTCAGGCAATCACCCTGGACCAAGCACAGGCAGTATTCATGAATTGTCCAGGTTTTTAGAAGAAGCTTTTCTAGCTGTGCTCTTTCAGAGCCAGAGCATGGGCCAGGCTTAGGATCAATCCTGATCCTACTGAAGCCAGTGGAAAGTCAGTCACTGACTTCAGTGTGAGTGGCTCTTAGCAAGTAAGTTCTACCATGGAACAGAAGTGCTTGTATATATGTTGTCTTTAGCTTAATAATTTGAATACAAGTGTTATCAAAAGTTATGATAAAGCTTAGAGAATGTATGTGACCTCTCCCAAAGGTTTCAAGCCTGAAGAAAAAGTGCTAGCATTGTTTTAATGCAGCTAAAATGGGTACTTTAAAACACACACAATTTCTTACCTTGAAGAACTGCCTTTCTGAGCAAACCTGATGTGTCTGCATGCTGTCATTTCTGACAATGGCAGCACCTCAAATCTCTGGAAGCATTGTTCAGCAGTCATCTTCTAATTTGTTTAAAATGTCACTGGAAAGCAGTAACAAGGGGGGCAGGAAAACAAGAAAGAAAAACTAGAGTTTGAGGAATTAAAAATACAGTCATGGAAAGATTCTTCTTACTTCTAAAAGATGATCCTTTTAGGGAATAATATTTAAAAATTAAAAAATAAAAGAAGGGGATGACTGGAAGGAATCACTTTATTATCTACCAAAACACGACTAGCATCCTTGTTGGCTTCAGTTTGGCACTGGTGGCAAGCATTGCTAACAAAGGTTGCCAAGGAAAGATTATCTAAGAAAGCAGCTTTTATCCAGTTTTCTTGAACCCTAGTAACCTGGTTGTTACTGGCACTTCTTAAGAGTCTCATACTCTAGATAGATTCCACTCAGTTTTGTCACCCCACACCATCATACATAGCCAGGACATTCAACTTTGCTAACACCACTGAGATCACTCATCTTTCTCTCTTTCCCCCATTCAGTCTGTTCACACCTTTCTTTGCCTGTGTACTCAGGCTCATTTATCTTCTTTCATCCGTCCCTAGGCAGAGCTCTTCCACCATTCCTTCCCCTTAGGGCAGTGCCTTAGCATGGCCTCTTTGTCCTCTCATTCTCCTCCCTGGTTCAGCCCTTCCTCATCTGCAGATCAGCCATGCATGTCTAGCACCATCCATCATCCATGCAGACTCAGCAATGCCAGACCTGCCTTTTTTGACATCACTGTTTAAATTACACTATCCTGACATCCTTCTAAATGGATCATCAGCACTTGCCCCCTGCATTCAGATCTCACCCAGCTATGTTCATAACAAAGACTGTATAGATGGATATGAAAAAAGGGAGGATTACAGTGGCAGGTACTGTTACGGGTTTTATTTTTTCTCATTCTGTATCCTGATTTGAAGAAAACATGAAATATATTTCTATGTTAAATGTATCTATCCATACATGGGTATAGATATATCTTCCTCTTCCTTCTCTCTCTCTCTCTCTCTCTCTGTATATATATATATATATATGTATATACTTTCAGTACTCCCAGAAGAGCATTTATGTACTCAGTAACGGGGCTCTTGTCTTTGAGTTATTTAAAGAATTTTAATAAAATAAATTGAGAAACTAAAGCAGTGGAAGCCTTAAGTTACTGATGAGTCAGCACTTCTGCAGTTTCCAACTTGAGCACTTAAAACCTCCCCATCTCTCACAGTAGACATCTTAAGTGTTTTGTGGAACTGAGTTTCAAGCTCAAGTTACCTATTCGTACATGAATTAAATAACAAGGTTGTGAGGTTAAATTAATTCTCTTGACTTACTGAAATGCTATGACAATAAGGCTGTATAAGCACCTAGATTAAAAAAAAAAAAAAAAGAGAAAAAAGAAAAAAAAAAGAAAAAAAGATGAACAGTTAGGCAATTTAGTTCTTACATACACTCCAATTTGGGCATAATTTTAACAGTTTATCCAGAGTAACTTACCCATTTCTTAAGCTATGTCCCATTTTACTCCTTTCTGCTGTGTGGTTGGGCCTAAGGGAAGAATGTATTATTAGTATCTTGCACAGAAGACAAATGCAAGGCTAACTGAGGCAAGAGATTTGTCTAAGCACTTAGAGGGATCTCCACTTGCTGACATAATTGTATGAAAACACTGCTAGTTTACTACAGGATTTGTGCTGAGGCTGCTGTCTCTCCATGTATTTTAAATCTTTGCCTGTTTCCTAGAATGCACTCGTCTTTTCGGATAAGAAAGTAATTGTGTTCAGTCCCTGTAGGCCTCCTCCATTACACTGTTCATGGTCTTCCCTCAGGCCTTGACCTGTGGAGAACTTCACCACACCTACTCTTGACTCTAAGGGAAATTTTATAAAATTTACGGACATCTGCTGTTGTAATGCAGCAGATCAATAGAGTCATTGTAATGAGATTGTCCATGCATGCAGCCAGTTGTATGCTACAGACAAGTACATTCCCTAAAATTACTTGAGGGATGAATCTTTCTTACTGTCCTTAGGAGTGAGCCTGGAGAAATCTTTTCAGTCAAGCTCACTCACCCTAGCACAGTATCTGCAGCTTGTGTATGGTAGTGTGGGATCTCACCAATATCTTCCTTCCAGAAGCTTCTGATAAAATTACTCCAGCATGTAATACATTATTAGCACAGAGGAAACACTGTGGCTTCCCCATCATAAACCTCTGCTCACAGCTCCCAGCAGGAGCAGGCAGGTCACTGAGTCACTATTAACCAATAGCTGACAGCTAATTGATTTTACACTTGTGTATCAGTCCTCAAAAACCATAATTTAAAAGCTAAATTGCTTTGTACTTTTAATATCATAGGCAGTTTAGTATCCTACCCAACAAAGTCTGAGCTCATCACAGTCCATCATTTTTACTGCTTTTGGCCCCAAAACTGGTCTTTTGTAAATTCATACTCTGCAACACTCTTATCGCTTAACCCACTTGCAAGAAATAGCCCTCCAGCACCAGTTGTCTCATGAAGACACCAAGAGAGAGTTTTTAAAACTGAAGCCACTTTAGGGTAGTTTTAATGAGGCCGTGTTTGCTAAAGCATGACTGACAGAAATAATAAGTTAGCATTTATGAGGGAACCCTCGGAAATTGAGCTACAGCAGGCAAAAAGCCAGCAAAAATTGTTGTGCTGTAGAAATATCTCCTAAAATAGCTCTCCTAGCTCAGCCTAATGCAATTAAAGTTACTGATGTACATAATATGAAAACTGGGAGCTCTTCCTGTTAATAACCACTGTGTAACTGAGGCAGTCCATTTCATTAATTTAATATACACTTTCATATCCCCCGATAATAGACATATAATTAAAGAGATAGACTTTGCATTCCAAAATGCAAGTTTGCAAAGGGCAGTTCTATAAAAACAAGGTATTTTGCTTAATCATTACTCAGTGTTATTTTGGTTTACACCTTTTTCTTTTTTCTTTTTTTTTTAAATTATCAGTAGCACGATTCAGAACAAATTGATATTTTTACTGGCTGACTTTGTCACTAAGTAAGAATGCTGCCCAGTGAAGACAAATTTTCAAGAAAACGATAAGTTGATTGTAAAAGGTGTGGCTGGTGTGGCTAAAAATACATATTGCTGTTGGAAAAGATCCACATTCTATTTAATATTTAAAGTTATGTTGACGTAAATATACTAAAAAGATTGACATTCTTTTTTTCAGAGTTTTGATGTGAAATTGTAGCAAGATGACTATTATTTTGTGCTTCTGAAAACTTTTGACCAGAACTTAAAATGGTATAAAAGGCAAAAAGGTAGATTTTAAGTTGAGAGATAAAAAATATCTAAAGGAACAGTTAAGAGGAAAAAAATATGTTTAAAGCTTCAAGAGGTTAGGTTGGAAAATGAAAAAAAAATCGAGGGACAATACTGTTAGGTTTTAGAAAAGAGGAAAAATACAATGTTTGTTTACCCAAGATATTTCATATTTTATGTATGTGTCAACATATAATTTATACAGAGATCTAAGACTTGTGAAATTGTATGGATAGGACAAAGAAAAATATGCAGTACATGAGCATGTTGAGAGATGAATGTAACAATAGTAAGATAAATGTTTAATTAAGATGAAAATGAAAGGGGAAAAAGGACATTCAAGAAAGATTAATATTCATTAAACCAAATGAGTCACATAATTAATTATTAGAGAGGAAATAGGTGTGCCAAGATTTAGAAGCCATAGTAGAGTTGGACTGTGAAGGTTTTAGTTTGTGATGATATAATATGATATTACAAAATATGGCAAGATCCTCAGTTGCTCATGAAGCAACAGTAGTCCCCTGTAAAGAGAGTATACCTGAAAGCTAAGCTCATCCCTATGCTATCTTCACAAATAAATAGAAGCTTTTAGTATGTATTTATTTATTTTTTTTTCCCCACAGCTCTGTTGAGAAGTAAAAATGCAGTGCTTTCCCTGTGATTATTCACAAACAATAAACCTTATCTAGAGCTTCTGAGTAACTTTGTGGAAAGGTCAGTGGGGAAAACCTTGGACATTAATGGAAGTATTAAGGTCTGTAATATATTTAAAGGTAAACTGATGTGAGATCTCCAAACATTTAAGGATCCAGAAGTAGGGAAATGCCTATGGCTGTGTTTGTGGCCTTCTGTTTTCAGTTCAGAGTATTGGTAAGGAAACTTTCACACGCCAAGGCCAGGGTCTCTTCATCCAGTGCTGGCATACATTGCCTCACCTGAGTGATTTGGCAAATGCTTTTTCAATCCTTCTTCTTTCAAGGAACTGAAAATTTTATTTTGGCTTAGATGAAGTAGGAAGAATTAAAAGCACTTCATTTCTCCATTCTGGTTCTTTCTAATTTTTTTTTTTTTCTTTTAAGAAGATGAAATTGTAAAGGCCTTTTGTGTGGCTGTCTGTGCACCCTGACAGTGATGTCCTGAGAAGTGGGACATGGGGCAGGGTCGGCGCATGGGTACTGGAAGAGCACCCTGTGGCACTGGCATCCCCAAGCAGCAATGTACCATGCCTGGAAGAAACTGGAAAGTTTCATTTCCACTTACTTACTTTTTCAGGTGCTTTTGTCCATTCACCATTCATAATGCTAATTTGTTTTTTCATTGGCTTTGATGTATTTGTTGCAGACAAAAGCCTTATGAATGTGGTGAGTAAGTAGCTTAAAGGCCCCCAAAAAACTAGAAGTAAAATAATATCCTGAGTTGTAAGGGACCCACAAGAATAATTGAATTCAACTCTTTACTCTACAGAGGGCAACCTACAAGTCAAACCACATAGCTAAGAGAGTTGTTTAGACACTTGAACATCAGCAGGCTTGGGGCCATGACCACTTCCCTGGGGAGATTGTTCCAGTGCTTGATCACCTTCTCAGTGAAGAACATTTTCCTAATATCCTATGTGAACGTCTTGATGCAGCTTTAAGTCATTCCCTTGTGTCCTGCCACCGGACACCTGAAAGAAAACATCTGCACCTTAAATTTAGCTGCCTATTAAACCTCATTTACAAAAGCCTCCTCTTATCTTAGCTGAACAAAATTTGTATCCTCAGCTGCTCCTCATAAGTAATGCCCTATAGCCCTTTCATCAGCTTGTTGCCCTCCTTTAGATATTCTAATATTTTTATATCCCTCTTATAGTGTGTAGTCTAAAATTGCACACAATACTTGAGATCAGGCTGCACCAATGTGGGGTGTAGTGGGACAATCACTTCTTGCAACCCATTAGCCAAACTGTGCTTAATGTACCCCATGATATGGTTGGCCCTTTTGGCTGCCAGGGTAGGTTGTTGACTCATACTGAGTTTACTATCATGCAAGATCCCCAAGATCCTTTCCTACAGGGCTGTACTCCAGGTTCTTGTCCCCAAATCAATACATAAATCAAGGATTGCAGCACCCCAGGTGTAGAATCTGACATTTATTCTTGTTAAATTTTACACACAGTGATTGCTCTGTGCTCTAATCTATCTAGATCTCTCTGTGAGGCCTCTCTGTCCTTGAGGGAATCAGCAGTTTCTCCTAATTTAGTATGGTCAGCAAATTTACTTAGTGTGTACACAACTCCTGTGTGTCCAGGTCATTGATAAAAACATTGAGAAGAACTGACCCTAAAATTGAGCCCTAGGGAACACCCCTGGTGACTGGCTGACAGACTGATGTTATGCCATTTACAACACTTTTCAACCAACCCTTCAGCCAGTTACCCACCCATCGTATTGTGTACATGTCTAGGAATATGCTGGACATTTTGTCCAAAAGGATACTGTAAAAGACAGTATTAAAAGCTTTGCTGCAATAATATAAACAAAACTGTCACATATACTGCCTTGGTGTATTTTAGTCAGTCTCCTGATTCATCATGAATTTTCTAGTGTTTTAATCTCAGCAAAATCAAGATTCAGTTATGGTTCTTAGGACTACTTGTTACCTTTGCCAATTAGTGCATAACAGGGTAAAAAATTTATGAGGTAGGAACTAGATCTGTATTCAGTCAGCTCATTAACTGATATCATTATCAAACTGATACAGGAATCATTAAAAATGTATTGGATGTAAATAGCTTTCAATCTATATTCAGCTGGCTGGATTTACACCAATAGTCCTTATATATATTCTAAGCCATCCATTCCCTTAATGAATACTAGTAACTCTATGCACAATTCTTACTTTCATGAACACAGATTTGGCATAATAACTAAGCACATGTAAAACACAGAAATGCAAAAGCATAGAAATGAAAATTTAAGCTACCTAAATATTAACATACACTTGCTATCTCTTAGAGGTATAGTTATTATCAGCAAGAAATCCTCCCAGATCATAAGCTACCTGTTATAACCCTACCTTGGCTCCAGGAGAGGCCAACCTCACAGTATGCTCCACCCTAAAGCGCAAGAGTCTAAAGCACTATTTACTTCTAGCAGGCCCCTAAAAATCTGCCAGCTACTGAAACCATGACCTGAGAGGGGGTTTGTGAGGTTATGGATCAGGCTGAAAAAGGAAGGAGGGAATGGACCTTGCCCAGGTCTCCAGTAGCAGCAGGAAGAGCAAGGCTACTCCTCACCTGTCTTCTGTCCCAGATCCATCCTTCCTTCTTCCCAGGGCTGCTCTTAGCTGGGACTCACACTAACAAGGCATCAAACTTCTGTTTAATCCGAACAACTAGGAGGCACCAATCCTGATCCAGGTCTTCTCTCCTACATTTACACCAGTCTAAAAAGATGTCTCCTTTTTATTCCCACTCTGTGCAAGGAAAACTAAACCAAACCAAACTAAAACCTAGAAGAAATGTGAAAAAGCAAATCCAAACCCCAAAACCCCTACATCTGGTGAAAAAGAGATGTTAGGAAAAGCCCTGAGCAGTCAGAGTTTGTTCTACTTATTTAAATACATGCTGTATTATATATTTTCTGAGAGTAAAAGAGTTCATTGTGCGATTTCATGCAGCTGGCTTTCTTCCACTTCCACTGGCAGGGAGCAGTTTAAACTTGCCCATGTGTAGATCTCTTTGCAACTCCTGAACAGTGTTGTTACTGTGAACCAAAATTATTTGTTTCACTTCAAAGAAAATAATTCACTTCTGAAAGATTTTTCTATTCTAGCTGTTTTAAACGCTTTCAGGTGCTGTTTTTCCATGTAATATTACTTACTGTGTAGCATGAAACAGGTGCAGACTTAGGGGTGTGCAAACTGACAGCATGCATGGGAATTTATTAATTTTGTAGGGAAGGAGCTGTACTTTGAATGTCTGAGTAAGGAATTAACAAAATGATTGCTTGGAAACTCTTCAGTTTCAATGGATAGAGATACAGATGAGAAAAATTTTTTAAAAGTTGCATTTCACAAACATTTGGCATTTACTCTTCAGATGTGACCTGTCCCTATGGTGATACGAGATATATTAATTAGCTACACCCAGGATACTGAAGGATTTATCAATATTAAAATAAATATTCTGCTGTAACTGTAGGAGTTAACTGTAGATTAAGATCTGGCTTTTAACTGTCAGTTGCTCTGTGCACAGGAACTATATTCTGGGTCAGACCTATGGTTGCTTGAAGCAGCCAGTGATAAATAGCAGAGGAAACCTGCAGCTAGGAAATGTGGAATAATCCTTCTCAGTTAGTTTTTCCCTCTGTATCTTGAATAGATAAAGGGTGACATATTCTGAAACAGGAAAATTTATCCTTTATGCCTTGTGAGGTGAAACCCTCAGGACTTGTCAATCTGGGAGAGCAGAAGGAATGCTGCTTAGGGGATATGAACAGTTGCTAAGTCCTCACTGCATGAACTAGGGGACACTCAATAAAAAAACTAGAAAGTGATAATCTTAAAACAGATAAAAGAAGGTTTGTCTTTAGCCAGTGGATAGGTAAGTATTGGAATTTGTTGCTACGAGAGGTTTTAAGGCAAGTAGTGACAGCAGGGCCAAAAGGGGGTTACACAGACTTAAGGACACCAGGTTCAGAAATGGATGCTAGAAGAACTACGAAGGGTCATATGCTCTAATTTGCCTAATACAACAGTTTGTAGTGCTGGGGGAATATGAGAGTAGCAAAGTGCAAAATGTGGTTGGGCCCATGTGTTCTCTTTAAGTATCCTGGCCTACTGCCACTGAATGAATACTATACAAGATGAGCCATTGGTGCTACCTAGTAGTATGTTTATTCTGTTCTTATTGTCTTTTTGTCAATAATAATAACAATAGCAATAACAATAGCAACAACAACAACAACAACAATCATCATCATCATCATCATCATCATCTTTAAGTGCCCAGAAGATTGTGTTGCCATTCAGAGGGATCTTGACAAGCTGAAGGATTGGGAGAAATCTGAAGAAGTTCTATAGGTGGAAGTGTGAAGTCCTGTGCCTGGGGAAGAATAATCCATGCACCCATAAACACTGGGGGAAGACCAGCTGGAAAACTTCTCTGGAAAGAAGTACTTTGGTGTTCTGGTGTACAACAAGCTGGTCATGAAGTAGCAGAGGATGTTAACATCCTGGGCTGCATTAGGCAAAGTATATCCAGCATGTCAGGGGAGGTAATCCTTCCCCTCTAATCAGCACTGTTGAGATGGATCTGGAGTGCTGTGTCCATTTCTGGGCTCTCCAGTACAAGAAACAGATGGAGATACTGGAATAAGCCCAGTGAAGGGCCATGAATGTGATGAAGGGACAGGAATTTTGTTCATATGAAGATAGGCTGAGATAGCCTGGGCTGTTCAACCTGAGAAGACAAGACTCAGGGGGAGTCTGACTGATGTGTATACATACATGATGGGAGAGAATGAAGATGAGGGCTCCTTCTCAGTAGAGCCCAGTGGCAGTAGAAGATGCAATGGGCACAAATGAGGACACATCACGTTCTGTCTGAACACAAGTAAACATTTTTTTACTGTAAGGGTGACTGAAAACTGGAACAGGTTGCCCAGAGAGATTGTGAATATCTCCATTTGTGGAGATTTTTAAAACCCAAGTGGATGTGGTCCCTGGAAACATACTCCAGCTGACCCTTCTGGAGCAGGGGGGTTGGACTATATGGTCTCAAGAAGTCCTTAAAATTTCAACCATTCTGTGATTCTATGAATGTATAGAAAGCACCTATTGTAGTGTAGTCTGTTCTGTAGTAGTGACTTTTAGATTTTAATAATTTCCTTTTAAAGTGAAGCAGAGATTTCAAACTTCATTTAAAACTGTACATGAAAAAAAAAAAAAGAGTAAGAAAGAAGAGTGTGAGTGAATCCTTCCTGCCAATAAAATAAGAAATGACATTTTTAAACAAACAACCTTGGACTAGGAACTGGGCAGATGGATGGCCTCATTACTAGGTAGACAATGGGAGGGGGGTCCATAATTAGATGATGTTCAGATGTCTTTTTTCCCTAGACTGTTTCCTTTCCTGATGGTGCTTGTAGTAAGGCTCTTTTCACACACAGTGTGAAGCACATAGAGAGGCATGTGAGACAGAAAAATGAAGTTCAAACAACCCTTGTTTCAGAATTGTAACAGTACTCTAATTTAATATGAAAACAAATTATGGTGTCCTGGCAGATAGATTTTTCCAGTCTCATCTGATGTCCAGGGAATCAGTTTCATAATAAAAAAATTATTATTTTTCTTTGGCACTTAACCACAGCCATCCACTGGACTCACTCTATTAAACCCATCAGGAAATATACAGACATGTTTGTATATTACTGGAGTACAAGCATTTATATCTCCAGTGTTTCAGACTATTCTAAGTGCAAGTTCCTTAAATGTATTTTACTTATAAATGCAATGATCAAAATGTGGAATTTTACACAGTCTGATACCTTTTTCTGATTTTCAAGGGTTCTGATTCATGAGGGCTCAAAGCTTACTTGGAACTAGCTAAGGTTAATCCTGTCCTTTGCTGTCTGCTCTGTACCTCTCCTGGAGGTCTATGCTCATATACAAAAAAAGTTCCTGAATAAGCAGTTCTGAATTGCCATTGTTTTCAGATTGGAATATTAAATAAAAATTAAATAAAAATTGCAGTTCCTTATTTATTTTCTGGAATCTATAATTTGGAGGCTGCTATGCTATGCTGGAGGGGAAATATGGTGGGCAGCTGGAAAAAGGGTACACCAGAGTCTTCCCAAGGCCCACCACCCCTGCTTGTAAATGAGAGGCTGAAGTCAGTGCTAAATGAAAGCTACCGGGAGGACAAAATGAACAGCACGTCAAAAAAATGTCAAGCTGTACTCTTGAATAAATAAGTGTCTTTGTAGCTGGGCTGCAGTGCAAGAGACATGTTTTGGAGATGACAGTTCCCTATTGGAAATAGGTAGTATGTCAAATCATATTCAGTTCTGAACAGAAAGGATGAACAAAGAGAGAGAAAAAAAATACCCATAAAGCTTTATCATATTACTGTTAATTGGAGGAGATGAGCTTGGAAGATTTTGCTGATTCTGTTTCTACCTAGGTGAAGCTTATTATTGTTTGCAGTCACTGAATAATTGATTCTGTTTTCCGACATTGTCTCAAGAAATATTTTGATTTGATGTACACTTGCATGATTTAAACCCTGGACTCTGTCAGGCTATGATAAAAGCTGCCATCACCTCACTAGGAATTTCCTGTAATGTATAAACACTTGACTTCACGCTAACCTTCCCTCCTGCCTCTCCCACATCTTTGCATGCATATCAATGACTGCTGAAAAGGGCGCTGCTGTGTACCAAGTCCTAGTCAACAGCCTGAATTGATCAAGGCCCAAGGATTACTGCAGCACTGACTGCTAATCAATAGATATTGAGTGCAATCCCCTGCTCTAAATTCAACAGGGTTAATAAGTGTCTACAGAAAACAATGGTCTGAAACACAATCTCCCCTTCAAGTGAGGGAGGGGAAGTAGAAATGTTTGCTTCAGCAGCTGCAGATAAAACCTGTGGGAGGCAAAGCTTTAGCTTTTACCCAAATTTGGCCTGAAGCATTCTTGATTTGCTAAGTGTGCTGTGCATTAGAGACAGCTTTGCTGCTGACAAGAGAAATACCACATATGATGACATGTTTCTGAGCTCCCGAATGTTTTTGTTTGATCTCTTTTACTCAGAGATGGCATGTGAGGTTCCTTATGGTCCCATCTATTAGACCTTTGGTTTTGCCTTTTATGCTTCATATGCAAGACTAAGCACATGTAGGACTGAGGAAAGGAATTCAATTTAATAGCTGGCCAAATGTCCTTTTCTCTTTTAAAGAGGCTGCGGTGCTATCTTGAGATGAAAGGTGAGACTTAAACAGAGAATCAAAACTGCTTGTAAAAGGTCTGAATTTCTAATAACTTTGCTTGATGGTGAAAAATTAAGCCAATCCCATCCCCCAGTTTTATATGATTTACTGAGTGAACTTTTAGTACAATTTAAGATCCTGAGTGAAAAACCTAGTGCTGAGAGACAGCATGCCAAACTATCTGAATAAGCTGGCGTAGTCAGCCAAGTTCAGTATCTGCTAGCTGATGATGAATGGTGACGTCTCAGTGCTTGCTCAACATCTGTCTGCCTACTTCACTTCTAATTGCACACCCGCGGATAACTGGGAAGAGGGACATGCTAGATTTCATCGGAGCAGTATAACATGACCTGTGTATGAATGTGAAGGATTAGGCAGGTATGTCTATGCTGTATATTCAAACACACCTTCAACAGATGTCTGGATTTCTGCAGGTGGGCCTGCCTGGTTCGGGATTATTTGCTGTCTAAATCTCTTTGTAGTAACACATGAGGGTATGGTTTTGCTTGTTACCGTGGTTTTACTCAGTGGGAGGAGTCTACAGAATTGCTGCTTCTTTTCATACAGAGGAGCTGCACTTGCTGACTGATTATGGAATATGAAAATAGGTGTTCCATGACATGTCTTCCACAAATACCACTCTGCTGCAGATTAAGACAAATATATCACACTATCTGGTGATGCATGTAACTGTCACACAACATTTTAAAGCAGAGAAACGACATTTATCTATTTTCTTTGAAGTTGTCTGTCATTTTGATTTTCTGTTATTTTACCATTTTTTAATATTTTGATGGAGATTCAATTGTTGCTACTTTTAAATTAAAACTTCTGTACTACTTAGGTAGAAATCTATTCTCTTGTGTTGGCCTAAAACTAGAGAACACACTTGGTTTTTCCTTATTTCTGCTGTGCTGTAGTTTTCCCATCAGTATAGTACAACTAACAGTCTCAAAATATAGGCAAGGAAAACGTGTAGTTAGAAACAAGGTGTGCTAAAACATGACCTTCTATTACCTATTATAAAATGAAAGGGTAAAGGGACTCCAATAATTCATTTAGTACCCTCTCCTTACCCACTTAGAGCTTTTGTCCCTTTCCTTCAGTTTTTTACACCTTCCTGTTTTTTTCTGTTACTTATTTCTTTATTTTCTTTGTCTTTCCTTGGCTGTGTCTCATTTAAGATTTGGGCTGCACATATCAAAACAGGCACACAAGAAATCCTGACTCACAGCAGTAGCCCCTCTGACTGTAATGGTAGCAGACAACTGTGTCTCTAGTTCGTAAATTAATGGGGAGACAGGCTTCATCCATGCTTTATTCCCAATGCATAATCCTCACTGTGGAGTTATAGCAACATGGAGTTATAATAAAACAATGATGACAGATTTATAATACTGGTTTCCAGACTTTTGGTTTGCCAGTAGAACTGTGAGTCTGTAAGAACACAGTTTGGTACTACTGGGAACTGGGGCCCTTGTATCCCAAGACAAATGACTTCCAAATTGGAACTCAGCTGTGGACTCAGGCTCCATTGTGAGGGTTAATTTTTTTTCACTTGGAAATAATTATGGCTGGCTTATCTAAAGTAGCAGAAGCTTGGAACAGGAGAGTACTTCACTCCTCCTGGCACAAAAACAGTTGTGATAATGTAAGTTATATAAAAGATGCCAAACTAAAAGAGAGGGAGAAATAAAACCATCAACAGAGCAGTGACTAGCCATCTTCAGAATGTCCAGAATATTCTTTCCTAATTTATTACATTTATACTGACTTTTTATTCTGAGCAGTGGCTTGCACAAAATCTTGCATTGCAGCTTTCCACCAGAGAAAGGATCAGTGATCTAAAATATGGCATGTTTTTTATGACAACTATTAAAATGTATTAAATCTATTAGTCCTTGAACAGCAGAAATGTCCTGCAGCAAGGAATCCTTTTTCAGGGAGCTCAGCCCAAAAGCTAATACTCAGTTCCCAGTCAGCATTAATACAGATTATTTCCATCTGCCCCAGAAATTCTCTGCTTATAATTACATGGAAACACCACACACTTAAAGAAAATGGCAACATTCACAGAAGGAGTAAATGTTGAGATGTTGAGACATGCTCCTCTGTGTGACTGTGCCACTTGTCAGCTCCTGCTCTGTCTTGAATGACTTGCAATCCCACCTGGACCTCAGGACTTCCTGACACTGGCTGATTAACAGGCAGGTATCAATCTGAAAATCACTTTATTATGAAAAAGATTATATTACAAAGCAGGAGTAAAGATTTCAGAGGAGAGAAGTGTTCCCGGGATACAAACGGTCCAGACACTTTTGCGTGGGTATCAGAAAGTCAGGGAAGATGATGGCTGTGGAAATAAGGGAGAGACTATCAGCCACTAGTTTAGTCCTAAGCGTCTTGCTCAGAATGGCAAATGGCTGTCAATGTGTGGAGAAATGAAAAGCATAACTCAGGAAGACAGTATTAAACAGTTCAGCAGCTCAACAAGAATCTGAAAGGCAATACTATCTTTTCTAGATAGGTTTACTTCAACTAGGCACTCCCAGTCCTCTCTTTGTAAAACACACACAAGATAGATCAATCAATCAATCAATCAATCAACAAAACAAGAGAAACAAACAAACAAACAACACCAAAACCCCCACTACCTAAACCACCTACATCTCTGGATGTTTGGTCTTACCTTCCCACTCAAGCGAGACTAGAAGCTGTTGTGTGGATCCTCACATTTCCATTCCACATTGAAGTACTGGTTTAGGATTATTACTGCCAAGATTTGCTCTTTCTTCTTTAACCACTTTACTACCTTTCTGGTACACCTGTGCTCACAAATATAGGGTTTTGGAGTTTTACCAGGTGGTGGCAGTGATGAACTAATGTTAACTAGCTCTACAAATCCTGTTGATACAGCAACAATAAAGAATGTAGGCAAACAGGTTAGTCCTTTAGGGCTCAGATTTTAAAGCCGTGCATAGGGATTTAGTATGATATTCATTGGAACTGCTTAGTCAAATCCCTCAGCAATGTTTTGACTGTTTATCCTGGGCTAGTGAGGGTTAAGCTCCAGTCCTGAACTTTGCATAATTTTTAGGTAGGTTATAGCAAAGAAGATTTGAATACATTCTGGACATATTATGGGTGTATAATTGTCACATTGAAGGCTGCCCTTGTGCATTCCTCAGTAACTACCCTCAAGATACAAAAAGAGTTTCAAAAGAAAAAAATGCTAGATCAACCACGTAAATGGACAATTTAGTGTATGTTCTGTGTATATGATGCATGTATTTTAATTACATCTAGAATACTTTGTCATTGATTCCAGAAATTAATTTCTCAGCTGAGTGGGAGAATAATAGCGTTATTCAAATATTTTATACCTGCAATTTTCTTTTAATACCTTATCTTGCAACTAAAACACGATATGTGTAGAACAGAAATGTCAGTGTTCCTCTGGACTTCAATATATGTTACACTCTTCTGAATTTAAAGTGAATGCAAAATCTTTGGGTTTATTTCTAATTAGCAATAAGATTACTTTATTAACCACTGCAGCTATGACTTTATAAAATGCTGATTATATTTCACATATTAACATAGCTATCCCACCTTGACAAATCTTCCACAGGGTTATGCGTGGCAAATGAGAAACACCCCACTTGCATGCAGTAATTTTTTGCATGAAGTAAGAGATATGAGATGTTCAGTGGGATGAAATCTGCACACAGCCCCTCAAAGGGCATCTTGTTGGGCTCCTACTAGCTCCCATTCCAGCTGCCAGTGATCTGGGGCAGCATCCAATATCCCTCTGGAGGTCTGCTAGTGTGTGGGATCGCAGGGTTGCAGGCCTTTCATACAATTTAATACAAAAAGTGTGAAAAATATTTTTAGTCTGCATCTGGATGAGCTAAGTTGCAAAGTGTTCTTATTGTTGCCACCTGCAAAGTAACTACTTGTCCTCCCCAGCTATTCCCTTTGCCATGGTCTGGGATAAAATCCTGCTTTTAGTTCACTTAGAGCTGCACTGCTGTACGTGCAAAAGTGTGACCCACCAATACCAGCATGTTGGTGGCAATCAGAGACAGATCTCCTTTAGATGTTAGGGGAAAGATGTGCAGGAACTCCTAGAAAAACACAAAGTCTTTAGGCAGGGCTTGACAGGTCGTCCTTGAAACATCAACAAATTTCCCTCTGTAAAAAGTCAGTTATTGTCAGTTGTCTTCCTTTTATTCTAGCAGGGGAATTATTTTAACCTAAATAAATAAAAATATTATGATAAATTAAAAAAACAGACAACCCCCTGGATAAACAATACCAGGCTTCAGCAAGATGTGGAGCTGGACCATGTTGTGCTGCATAGCTTTTCAGTTTTTCTCTTCATCCTGACCAGGCACAGCAACATTTCTTTTTTATTATTATTTTTCTTTTTCCCAGCAAGACAAACCACTGACAGATAGAAAGTGCAATGTGACTTAAACGACAAAATGCTTGTCTTTCTCTCTGCCCCCTCATTTTGGTAGTAGTTAACTAACTTGTACTATGACCGCTGTAATCAGAGTGCAGTTATACACTTCTGCTGATACAGAACATCGCTGGACTTGAAGCCAAGAATTGATTTTTACATCCCCAGAGACTTCAATTATTGGATACCAACTCTGCTGACACCAAGACTAGCGGTTTTTCCCTGGGAGGAAACAACACAAGTGAAGGCTTTCGCGTCTGTGAGTGAGGATGGGGCAGAGGTGCAGGGCGACAGCCCACAAGGGTTAGCAATCGGTTTCTTTACCAGCTCATCTTAAAATACATATTTAAAAGTAGGGCAAGGGGGACACTGTTTGATGTTTTCACCTGACTGCTCTTTGATCATGTCCAGCCCTAAGTACCAGTTTCAAAATCTATGCTCCATTTTGCTGAACATGTCTTTTATATGGATAAACCCTGTCACCCACACAGCATGAAGACTGACACTGTGGATCTATAGTTTTAAGAGAGACAAGATTTTCAGGTAATTTCTGGAAAAAACAGACAAGCGTTTGGGCACAGACACTTATAATTATACCACTTAGCCTGAAGCCTTAAGGAATTTTTTTCTGAATCCTACCTGCTGCCACCCACTCACGCTACGCCTACAACAGGTGATTTCAAGACAGGACTGTCCCCCTCTTCAAATTCCCCAGAAGACATAAGAACTGGTCTCTCAAAGCCACCGGGAGGAGTTCTGTGGCTTTTACAGCTGCAGGGGGAAATGTGATGCTCTGACACTTCCCGAAGGTTTGGTAAAATACAGAAAAGGTTGACTAGATCCACCTGTCTGTTTAGCACTTTACCCGTGTTTCCACAGTGCTATTAACTGAAACTAATTTACTTGAATAAGCTTTCACACAAATATGGCTGTGAAGAACTTCACAAAGAGTAAATCATTGCACCCCTCTGCCTTGATCAGGGTGACACGTCATTCACATGAAAACCGAAGGCAGATAAGGCAGGGTGGGTTTGTAAATTTGCCTACTTAATGCCTTTTAAGCTGTCATTTGCTAGTTATCTGCTTCAAATATCTGGACAAATGTAAAGAAAACAGTAAAGCAAGTCAAAAGTGCAAAATTATTAATCAAGTTGAGCAAACAAATAAATCTCAGTCTGATGTTGCCCACAGACACATATCTGGGGCGTTGCAAACGAAGCCGAGCTCTGCTCCTTATCAGCCCAGTTTATCTCAGCTTCTTGTTTACTCTTCATTAGCTCTCAGCAAAAGATGAAATTGGATTGCAAAGGATGCACTAGACCCATCATGTGCTTTGCTTTTAATTGCTAACTCCATTCATTAATCAAACAAAGGATAGCTATGCGTGGAGGTACCGCTGGGGAGCTGGCAGGTTTAGGCCTACCTAGCTGAGTATGCCGGTGTCAACAGGTTTTCTTAACATGCCAGTCAAAGGCACTTCCCCTAATCTGTTGTAAGCTGTTGTGACAATCAGAGCATAGGGTGACAGCTGGGAAGTCGGTGTGCTGCATCCCGCTGGCAGGGGCGCGAGGCTTCCCTTGCCTCTCCCGGGGAGCCTGGACACATGGTGGATGGAGCCTGGGAACGCTGCAGCCTGTGCTCTCTCACACCCTGCCAGGTTGTGGATTTCAATCAATACGTACTCTCTGTGGCACAGGGGAAGGAAAAAAAAAAAGAAAAAAAAAAGAAAAGAAAAAAAAAAAAGCCTATTTGGGAGTCAGAGGAGCAAGAAATAATCTGTGCTATGACTTAATATGGATAGTGAATAAAATTGCCACTTTTATATGTGGTCTTTAGAAATGAGGAAATAGTGTATACTTAAAATGTGCATTATTATTTGAGCTGAGTTGTGTCATAGCTCCTTTATCACCCCTCAAAGTATATTCCAGGAACCTCCTAGAAAGAGTACAATTGCTTAAGTGGACTCACAATTTCTGAAATGTTAATATTCAGGATCTTTGCACATAATACCCATTAGTATTAGTGGAGCATTTGCAGTAGCATAAGACTCAAGCTGTGGCTAACTTGTGACCTTTGCATGATGGCTCTGAGGATGGCCAAGGTTAGCACATCCTGCTGACGAAAGACCGCCCCCACAAGGTCTCCCCTAGGTAGTACATTGCTCCTCTAGAATACTCCTAGTGCTGCAGGACCATGGTGCACTACCAAAGGAATAGCTAGGACCATGTTACAAAATGATTCACATACTTTAGTCTGCTCCAGTTGTTGATAGGAGCCAGGGCCAGAAATTTATTACACCCTTCATGACAGTATCACCTGTAGCTCATATTAGGGATGATGCTGAAACCCAGCAACTCCAGGCTTTTACTGTGTCCAAACAGAACAGGAGCATTTAAAACAAGTTATGTGAACATTCGTTCCTACAGCCTGGCAAATACTTAACGTATTTGAGCATTAGCTGATAATTTTAATGGGATTTCTGCACTCTGAGCTGCCTAGACTGCTATCTTAGAAACAGACTCAACCTATGGGTTCTTAGAAAAGATAATTTATCAATAATTATTTGCTTGAAAACACATCCATCCACATATAACCCTTTTTGGGGAAGAGCGGGAGCAGGATCAAATTAGGAGACTATTTTTTCTTTCTTTCTTTTGTTATCCCTACTGACTTTTTACCTGGGGGGGGGGGGGGAGGGGTGTTATTTATTTATTTAATCAAACAGATACTTCTGAAAGACAGAGGATAAATGTTTGAACTTATGGAATTTTACATTATTAAAGCTGAGGTCCATCATATGATCCATGATGGCAAGCATTAGTTTTTCCTCTCTGTCAATACCTTTGTAGGACAGGATGGAGGAAACAAGCACTTTCCTCACACTTTTTCTAAACAGTCTGGTATTCCAGAAAACTCCAGAGCCAAGAAGTTCAATGTGTATTTAACAAATGGAGTACAAATTAGAGTTTTTCAACATCTGCACTGAGACGTTTACAAGCACAGATTGTATGCTCTTCTACCTCCCTACTTCTCTCGTAAATTAGGTTTAATCAGGAAACTTGCTTTTTCCATCACTGAAAATCCAAAGGTTACTGCTGTTACAAGGTGCTGTTGTCACTAACCATCCAAAAAAAAATAATAAAAAGTGTACTTCATCTCTTCTCCAACTTACACTGTTAATATTAACCTGGCAACTGTCTCAGAGTCTGAATTGTTAACATCCTTCTCACTTGCTGTGGCATTATTTTTCTGTTGCCTACATCCACCTGAAATAAAGAGAAAAATTTAGAAAAAAAAGTTACAATTTTATTTTTATTTCAGGATTTGCAGGGACAGAGTTAGACTTAGCAGGTAAAAAGGTTGCCCCCTGAACAGCCAGCATCTTAAGCTCTATTTACAGAGCTTCTCTCGTTCTTTCAAGGTCTAGACTAGTTTTTAAATAGCTGCGTTCCTACGCAACACCTGGGAGCACTTGCTTTTTCAAAGGGCAGCTGAAGGTCATTTGCTAGATAGAAGAAACGATAGCTGGCCTGGAAATCTGGGCTGGCAAATGATACTTGTCATTAGCAAACAGATCTGCTAAAGCAGAAGTGGGCTACCAGGAGTATCTTTTACAGTGTCATTATTGTAACCCAGAGCAACGCTGGAGGCATTTTTCTGCAATGGGTAGTTATCCTTTTTGGAGACTTGTCAGCTGCAGAGGCTTTACCCATTTATCTGTCCCAAAAAGTCACTTGCTGCTGTTGCACCTCTTCCAGGAGATGTCACTTGTCTTGCTGTGGTGGAAAATTCCTTTTCTTTCTTGCTTCCATTGTGAGGTCTGATCAGACCACTGATGCACTCATACCACAACTCACACTATTTGCTGCCGACACTCTGGAAGTGAGAGCCCACCAGGTTCAGTTCCTTCTCTCCCAAGGGTCCCTAGGCTGGAGGACTTCCTGCCTGTGTGTGCTGGTGTTGGGGTGACCATGGTGGACACCACGGGGGCTCCTCAAGCCATAGAAGAGTGGCCTGGTGGTGGCTGACCCAAGCAAAGGGGGCTGGCAGAGGGTGCCAGTGCAGCCCCACAGGCCCTCACAGGTCAGGTGCTCCCTCAGGAGGGAGCAGGCATCTCTTTGCCCAGTTGCACAAAGCTGGAAGCCTTCGACTCTCATCCTGTCACCGTAGCCAGGTCTGTATAATTTCTTTCTTACTTCTGCCTGCCAACCTATCTCTTGCTGTCTTGGTAGTGCCTGTTGCCTTGTTACTGCTGTTGGCACAGGTGGTTTATTTCTTATCAGTGCTAGGAGCTGCCTGTTTTCTTTCTCGTTTTATACAAATCTAAATCCTACATTTATCTTTCTTTTATCAGCAGCAAACCTTGCAGATACTTCTGGCCATCAACCTACACTGAGTTTAGCTCCATATTCACTTGTCCTTCATTTTTAACCCATGTTTAACTTACTCTAGTATTTTGAGCAACAGCATTGAAAAAATTGATTTTTGAAGTTTTCACAATAGAGCTAGTTTTTCAGTATCATTTTTCTTTGCTTTTTATTTTAGGAGCGAAAAAAAGATATATTGTGAGTGGGATAATTAGGAAAAAACCTTATTTTTTCGATGTAATAGAAGTGATATAATAAAATATCGATAACTAATGAAACAATTTAATTTTACTTTCTAAAAACAGCCAAGACATAAAAGAAAAATACCAAAATGTTTGCTACAGAAATGTGTGAACACTGGTTTAGAAAAAAAAACATTTATTTTATGTGTCATATTTATAGCTCTCACTTTCAGTAAAAAATATTTTTATTGTCACTCTGCTTTGAATCTTTGACATGAACAGAGAACTTGGAAGATTGTCTCTTAGTATCTGGAGAGGCCGTTTTTGCTGAACAGTTTGCAGAACAGAAACTCACCCTCCTTGGCAGCTGCCTGAAGACAGATTCAACGTTGAGGGATGCTTACATAAAGGGAAAGCAAGCACTGGCACAGTGACTGATAAATCTACTCCTGCCTCCTAAAAACTGCTGAGCTGAGGGAAAAGCCACTATTAGAACTGCAGTCCTTGGGAAGGAAAGACAAGTCTCAGATATATAAGACTGCATTCTTTCACCACCTCTACCCATGGACTCCAGAATGCCAGTATAACAGCTGATGTTAATGACCCTCATTAGCTTATTTCACTTCAATTCTAATAAATGTTTTCCAAGTCACTTTGTCTTTTATAGAAAAAAAAAAAAAAAAAATCTTTCTCTTACCTAACTTGTTTCTGCACTCTGCCATGTGACTTTGTCCACCTTGATTTTAACCACAGGTGTGATTCTAGCAAGAAAACAATAACTTCCACACTTGGTTTTTTGTCAATACTTTAATGCGAAATCATTAAAATGGATACATATTTTCTGGAGCCTGGGTATGAATCAGCTAAGCAAAGTGTTTTAAAGAGACTGCATGGACCAAGCTGACTCCTTTCCTGCTAAGCCATGATTCACATACTGAGTGGACAATTGATGGAAGCCTCCATCTACCACATTGCAAATGGAGAAGTCTTTCTCCACTGACAGATTCTGCAGTGAGGAGAAATCCAACAAAACCTTCTTTGTTCAAACTCTGCTAATTGTTGGACAAGAGTCCCAGAAACATCCCACTCCTCTACAGTGAGCCAAGGAACTGAGTTTGTTGTGATGTTCTTTGGGGATGTTTATCTTCTTGTCCTGCAAGAACTGTAGGGGAAATGGGCTTTAATGTCCTGACTTGTAAATGGAACATCATGTTAATTTTCCTTTCAACTATTTGTTGGCTAAAGAATTCTTTTTTATCATAGTTAATTCTAAGCTGAATTCCAGTTTTAATCTTTCAGGCATCTTTCAAACTTTCTTTGAAAAAGTTATCTCTTCCTCTTCAGTTAATGTGGTTATTGGAGTATCTTTTATACTGCCTAATTTAATTTTCCTTTAATGTATCTAGAAGAGAAGATGGGGTTTCAGTCTCCCTCAGGAGATCGAAGATTAACTGATAAACAGATAATGTCAGTAATGGAATTTTAAATCCAGCCAGAAGCAATCTAGCCAGGAAAAATTTGATATTTTATTTTGTTTCATATTTATTTAATCTTTGGGTTTGTTTTTCTTCCTTCCTTGTTTTTAAGAAGGTTATCAATGAAGTGGTAACTGGTGAGAAGAACTTGTTCAAAGCACCACTGATGTGCTTAAAGAAGCACAACATTCTCAATAAATTCTCTGTATGAGGGAACAAGTGTCTGGAGTTCATCAACATATGGGTGTTCAGTGTTACTGCCAAGATTAGCACCCACACACATACAGGCAGTGTCTACTCTTGCCAGGATATGTCTATTCAAAGAGGCAGGATATATTAACTCCAGGAAAATTTCATGAGGAGGTGTCAAAACAGCTCCTGTATTGATTTACCTCTTGTTAACTTAGAGCAGAGACAGCATGAACTCATAGTGTTCTGCACCTAGGCAGGTAGATGTGTTTATAGGCAGCCTGGTCATCAGCAGGGAATGAATGTAACTCTGTCATCACCAGACGTATCAACCTTTAAGTGGGTTTCAACACAACGTTAATAATCTATACAATAAAAAAAAATATTACAGAGACATAATTATAGGAGAAGTCAATAAATTATAATTTTATCAGTATTCCAATAATATCCATTATATTTTGAGGTAAAAATCTCTGGAATTCTAAATTCTTTAACACTGCCCCAATCTAGGAAGGTACTTAAACACACTAAACTTTAAAAAGTGTTCCTTTGCAGAATTAGCTTTTTTAAAGCTCAGTACTGAAATAGAGCACTAACCTGAACGGGACAGGAGATTGTCAATCTAGTTATCTCACAACATCTATAACATCTTAAACCCATGGTTGGTTTAAGATGCTTTTTTCACTTGAAAATAGGGTATAGCAGGGACAAATCAGTCCTCTGCATAGTGCCTCTGTTCTATATAGCAAAGACACAGAATATGCCTTTTACAATTGCCCACATACCATAGAATCATTTGGGTTGGAAAGGATCTTAAAGACCATCTAGTTCTAATTCCCCTGCCAGGTTGTTCAAAGCTCCATCCTAACTGGCCTTGAACATTTCCAGGTACGGGGCAGCCACAACTTTCCTGGGCATATGTGGACTGTGGTATTCATTTCTCCTGAAATAGGCAGTAGGGAAAGTGTGTGCTGATCCCAGAGTGCACATATGCCTTCCTGATTCTAATTTTTGATCAAGTAAACAAAAAAAAAGTCAGAAAAGAATAACAAAAAAGGCAAGCCATTTTTTAAACAAAACATTTTTAGGAATTTTTTTTTAATTTTATTTTTTTAATAATGAATTAACTAGGCACAATTGGGAGAATATCTGTTATTGATTTAAATAAAAAGGACACCTAGCCTTGAGAGGGAACACAAAGTCAAATTTGTAACCAAATGTTAGTTCTGAATTATCAACATTTTTTTAAACAGTAAAGATATCAATACTTCTACAGTTAAAGCAAATAGTAATGTCTAAATTTTCAAAGTGCCTTAGGATACTGGGGAGGTTGATTCTATTAAAGGTCATATGAATTTCACAGCTAAAATCCTGGACCTGACTTTGAAAATATGATCAAGTCAAGGGAGAAAGTTGCAGGTAAAAGGAACACTTACACTAAGATGCTCATTAAGTATCACTAGAATTTTTTTAAAAAAAACCCCACCTCTTGTCTTCCTATTTTGTTTCACTCCCTTGTACACTTCTCTATCTCAAATAGTAAACATCTTGAAAGTCCTAGCAAGAAAACTTGAGGCAGATAAACTATCCATTAAAATTAAGTGGAATGCTTTGATTTTTGCCTAGAGGAGAGGAGGAATCAAGCTCTTTTTCTGTATGAGAAAAAAGTCTTACAGGTAAAATAGAAAATTAGGGATGCTTCTGGCTACTGAGCCTGACATTTCAGGTACCTTACAACACCCACACATTTTGGTCCTTACAAGTGAAGCAGGAAGATTTTTACTCAGATATAGACCTCTGCCTGTCTAGCACAGATAGTCATCTGGTTAAAGTTATGAAGAAGAGCTCAATTACCCCTTCTCTTGGGCCCCAGCTGTATTTTACAGGCACACACTTAGGTCAGAAAGAGTTCCGCAGGCCCACATGATATCAGTGCTGGTGGTTGTGCTCCTCCTGTAATTGTGAAAAACAACTACTTGTAAACAAATATGAAACAAAGTCTCAGGGTCTAGGGGGAAGAATGAAAATAGACTTTAAAAAAAAATGTTTTCTGTGTTCTAGGACAGGCTTAATTGCAAATTTTTCCAGTCTGTATCTATGCTTCATACCAGATACATGTTTTTGTTTTCTTGGCTGCAATAATTTTCCTTGGTCTGGTGTTTATTATTGAGGCTTAATTTAATTATTCTCTGCTACTAATGGAAAATCAGGAGTTGATGACATAAATGTTTTTTACATTGTATAGTATTTATTCTATTATTTTATGTACCTGCATGTATGTGTGTATGTGTGAATATATATAAAAATATAAAAACAATTACCAGGGTAGGGATGAAGAATGCGCTAACACTGATAAACTCAACTTTCTACAGATTGCCTAGACTGCAATTGTCTGTAGATGGTTCACATTTGTAAGAACAGCAAAATGCAATCATCTGATTGTTCTTGGGTGCTCTTTAGGGATTACATTTGGAGTTCTTGGGCCTATTGCTGGTGGATATATGCCATATCCAGGAGCTTGAAAAAATATGTTACAGAAATAGCTCATTGGCTCGCTGGCTGACCCAAGGGATAAACTCAAGGGAAAATCATAACATGCCTAGTTAACTCTTTGATCACAAGACTGTGGGTGCCTTGCAATTCAAAGTCTGATTTGAATCCCATTGATATAAAAACTGAAGTAGCTAGACTTTGCATAGCCAAATAACGACACACCCTGAGCAGCCAGAACTGGGAGGGGTTAATTATTTTAATGGAGCAGGAAAAGGGGCTCCCCAAGGACCTGTTGACAGCACCTAGCCAAGTGTGAGTTACACCTGGAATGGCTGGAGTCTGAAATCAGGTGCTGCTTATTAAGTGTTGCCCCATCAAAAAGAGCTTCAGGAGAGTAATTTACTTTGTTTATATTAAACTATCAATAAGGAAAAGGAAAAAAAAATGTGCTGTTCTGCAGGTCAAAATATTACTTATTGCTCTAATAAGCACTTAACTCTTTTTGAGAGAGCAGCATGGGCAGATGGGTTTGTTTTGTTTTTTTTTTTCTGCAGTGCTTTAAGTCATTCACTTGATTTGTTGCCATTTACTGCAGTTGTGTAATGGCTATAAAACTGGAAAAAACATAAAACATAAAAGAAAGGTGTTGAAGTCAGCCTTAAGGTACTAAATTCCTGACAGCAGCTTGTAAATCAGTGGAGATTTAGGTGCTGCAAGATGACGCTGGAGGTTGTGGTAGGTGATGGAAGGTGCTGAAGTGATGAGGCTATGACAAACTGGAATCATGTAACTCTGAAAAAGGACCTGGGCACCTCCTGATCCCTCCTTGTTCCTGGGGGCACCAATGCTTCAGAGAAGCTTCTCATTCAGCACAAATGGTCTTCACACATCTAAAACTCCTGGTTCAGGTATGTCTGTAACTACAACTAAATTCAGTGTGAGGCTTGATCTAATAGGCATTTACAGACCACTGCTGTCAGAGACTGAAAACATTAAAAGCCAAACAAAATATGGATGGGGTCTTTAGAAATAAAAATCAGTGAGTGAAAAAAAGAAAAAAAACCCTCAACAATTGTGATGTCCTTTCTTATATTTTTTCCGTGTAATCTTACTGAGTCCCCTAGGCTGAGCTGCAGATTGCATCTAGGAGCTTAGCTGTGCAGGAGGATAGAACTCTGCATCACATATGTTTTAAAATGCCTGGTACCTCCCATATTCAGTAGTTGCATTCCAGTGAGGCATATGTTGAGGAAGAAGGAGACCTTGGTTTAGTCCCTCTCCCTCAGATTGAAGAGACTCAGAGTTTTCATTTCATCCCTCAGGAAGATTTTTCCACCCACCCGGCTAGAGGCCATGGAATAACAAAATGCTAATCCACCACAGAGTAACCAATTTAAAATGCACTCCTCCCAAGAATAAGTTTCACTCTTATGGCTTGTGTATTCAGGGGTGTTTCGAGTAATGCTCATTTTTTGTTCCCAAGAGTACCAGCTTATTTTGCTATGAAAAGCATGAGACTGGTTATTAGATATTTAAGATAAAACCATATCTAGCTATGTAGCTAAAATACCTCTAAGGAAGATGTCAGAAACTGGCTTTCTCTTTTGAATGAAAGGGAAAAATGGGATCAGTGACAGTTAAAGGTGAGAATTTCAAAAGGCGCAGTAAGAAATAATGTTCACAGCATGGGGGTTAGACTGAAGCCTGTTGCCAACCACAGAGGCTTGTTGGGATCAAAACTTGGTGATCATAACATTCTCAGAAGGGAGATGAAATCCTGTGCAACCTAGAGTTCAGGCCAAATTAGCTGAAGTCTCTCATTACTGGATTCCAGAACCTTAAAGTACATCATTTGCCACCATGAGAGGCTGGATGCTAGGCTAGGTAAGACTGTGATTGTAATGCAGGGTGGTTGTGCCTCTGCTCCATTAAAATGCCATTTATTGCTATTATTACAATTCACTAGAGGGCTATGTATTTATATACCATACATATTTATACATAGATACTTTTACACATATAGATGGAATAGATTAGTTTTATTGTGCCTTCATACTTAATTTCATGAAAAGCACAAGGCAGGCTGTGGTCAGATGCCAGGAATGAGGGGAGGGGGAGATATAACAGGTATATGAGGTGGGCTAAGAAGTATATAAATTTTCACCTTCCTCCCAGTAGCATATTTGAATGCAACCTCAGCTTTGAGAAGTCTTATTGAAGTCACTCCTTCCACAGGTTTCTCCCCCTACTGCTGCAAGGGAGCTCAAGGCAATGCTACTCTGATCCTGAAGGATCCCCACCTGGTTAGGTCAAGTAAGAGCTGTACTGAAATAAAGCTATAATGGTAACTCCTAGTGGATAGGGGCCAATGTATGTGCCACATTTTTTCAAATGCAAGTAGATTTGTCTTACAGTGCTTTAACACTCAGCAGTGAGTGTAGCAGCTCATCCTCCCGAATGGAGTTCTGTGTCCTGTAGGCAGAGGTGAGATTCAGAAGTTTTTGCATGATTCAACCTCTCATTTTGGTCACTGAACATAGAATTAACTTATCTCGACCCCACTTACTGGATGTGTGTCATATTCCTCAACTGTGTCAAGTTTCTAAATGTATTTATATTGCTGTTTTTGACTGCTGTTAACTAACAATTCATTATTAGCATTGCATCTTAATTGTCGTATTCAGATCAACGGACATTACGTTACTGGCATGAGTGAAAAAACACTGGGACTTCGGGACAGCGTCGTTTCATAGAACCCTCTCCATCTACCATCAAATATGATGCTAGTGTAGATACATATACCCACAAATAAGGTACTAATTCACACAGCACTGCTTAAGAGCCTACTCTAAAGCTTACCAAAGTCAGTGACAGTCTCTTTTGTGGCTGTAGTGGGCTGCAGATTGAGTTTCAAGTGCTAGCAGTTACTCAAGTTACATATAAGTGCTGGAGCAGGGTCTTTAGTAATATGAATGTTGGTTATTGAGGCCAGAGTTATGTCTCAGGCTGCCTGCTGAATAATTGAGGTAGAAGAATGAACTGAAGTCATGGAGCAAACTTCTGTTTAAAGGATGTTACAGTGGGACAATAGGAGGGTGAAAGTGGAAGGCTGTACAGTATTTTCACCATTAACGATTTCTGTTTGACTGTCCACATTGTTTACAGGCAGTTTTTCATGCAGTGTCTAAAACAAAATCTCTTTCCCATAGATTAAGCAAAATGAGAGCATCAGCAATGCAATGTATCCATTAGTGCCACTCATTACATTCAGTTTACTAAATCTTTCAGGAAAACCTGCCTGACAATATGCAGTCATAATCACCACCCTCTTGAAATATTATATTTACTGTATAGCAATACCAGAAGAACACAATTTAATGATAAAAACTATACTGAGAGTGCTGGTCATTTTTAGCTGATATCACTAAAGCCAAGGACATTTTATCACCATTTTAATTTGTGATTATGGAGTAGCTTAAGAAAATAAACCTAATTCATTATCTGGGTGAGAAGAATTGCTACAAATATATTCCATTACCTTCCAT
Source organism: Apus apus (assembly GCF_020740795.1). Taxonomy (NCBI): domain Eukaryota; kingdom Metazoa; phylum Chordata; class Aves; order Apodiformes; family Apodidae; genus Apus; species Apus apus. The sequence continues at coordinate 31,062,322 of NC_067284.1, read as the reverse complement.
TACCTATGGTCATACTGGTGTTCATAATGTCTTTTGTTTGTTTGTTTGTTTGTTTGTTTGTTATAACACAAAATCTTCCATATCCTGAATTACTGTAGTGGTACAGCTAAAAGCCAGAAGACCCTAGAAGTGCAGAATTAAGAAAAACATAACAGGATTACCTCAGTGGCATCCCAGATTGATTCAGTATTATAGTAAAGATAAGAAAATAGTGTTTTGTATAATGTCATCAGAACATGGAGTAGAACAGTGAATCATTTATTGGGAAGATGAGTTCACACACTAGAGAGGGTCTTTGTTACTGAATTTTATTGTAAATTAATACATGCTTCCTTTGACTTTTGCACTGTTGTGTATGGCACTTAGAAAACTATATCCATCCACATCAATAATCTCTTTAGGTTCAAACAATTGAAGCAATATAGGAGGTAGGGAATGGGGAGGATCAATTCCAAAGCCAGCAAGGCTCAGAGAACAAAGATAAGTGAATCTAAGTTACTTACCCTGGCTGAAGTAAATTAGCCCAGACAAAGAGATTCATAGTGAATTGAAGAGGGCAGTGTGGAATGGTAGGACCAGCAGGGAGTAGTTTTAAGCCTCCATCTTGCCAGCTGCTTAGCATGGGTGGTCCCTAAGCATGCCTGGTATGTAATTAACCTGAATCCCTGGGTAGCATCTGTGGCATACATGCTACATTTCATGCTACCATTTCACCCCAGCTTCCCTGCGGGTCTGACAAACTAATGTTGTGTTACAATTATGGCAGCCTGAAACCAGCGCTATGTTTTTCTGCCTCTCTTTAAAAATAAGGAACACTCCTTTCCATTAACTGCCAATTAAAACAAAATTTATGTTAGAATTAAAAACAAAACAAAAAAAACAAGAAAAGACCAGCTCCAGCTGTAAACTACTCACCTCTATCCCTAAAAAGCAGTGTCTACAGTGGAAGGAGCACAGATTTGCACCCACCGATGCTTGTTATGTTGAACATATTTTCATCATGTTCTTAGAAATCTATCAGGTCTTTGATCTGGCAGATTTCTTAACTGATGATCATCTTTCATGATATAACTAGTATTACTGTACTGTGCTTCTAGTTAAGTTCTTATCTAGACCAGGACGTTAGTCTTCCCACACACAGTGTGGGGAGACACACGCTTTTTTTGCCTGAAGTCCCAGTGACTACAGGCAATGGTTAGTGGAGATTAGAATCTGTTGACTTGGGACTGAGCAGGACCTCATGTTATGCACAGACAGTTGCTTTCAAAAAACCCCAAACCCCCTACCTTTTCAGATGAAACTGATTTTCTAAGCCAGGAGAGTTGTTTTACTGGTCATTAGCTGTCAGAAGACATTCTCTCAAGCTGAAAGCACATTGCATATACTGTACAATATTGACTTTATTACGTTCTGGCTCCACTGGTTGTATTACCATTTTAACTACATTTAACATCTTTTCTTAATTTAAAAAGAATCTGTTTTTCCTAGTGATGCTGACAGATTGGTTGGCATAATGAAAGTGTTTGATACATTATCATAAAATCTGTGACTTGTGAAATATGTGATTTGACCTACAGTTACCTATGCCGGTTTCAGTGAGGTCTGACTGACAACAGATACTTGTGCAAAAAGTGACATACTTCTACTTCGAAGCACTGTAAAAGAAGCGAAATGGTGACAGTGGGCACTGTGCTATCACCTTCACTGTTTTGGCTTTGTCCTCTTCATATCTAAGTTATTGGGAATATTACTCCTTTGTCAGGGAAGGCTCTTGAGGCATATAATGTTGGTTAACTCTTCTATATCCAAAACATGCTTTACATTGCAATTGATCTGTCTTGGCTGTGCAGCATGGGATAATGGGATTGTCTTGCTGGGAATTCAGGAATGTTCCTGGGAGACCCTAAGACTACACAGGGAAAAGTTCAGCACAACAGACTAAGGTTTGTTGACTAGTAATGCTATGTCTAGCATTGGCTTGAATCTTTTTGGCTGGAATCAGACTAACAGAGACAATTTCCAGACACTGGTCCAGAATTTTTTCTACTACTAAAAAGATGGGAGAAAGTGGAATTCACCTTTCTGCAACATGCTGATTGTTTAAGCCAAGAACTGAGCAAGAAAGGTCAGCCCTCTGGTTCTTCCCAAATTTCTTCAGGGACTGAACAATGTGCTTTGGCACATAAACAGCAGGGATGGTTTGCCCATGGCCTGAAAGGCTTATTCCTGACTGAAGCTGAAGTGTTCTGGCATGCGGCAGCTGCAAGGGAAAGAAACAAAATCCACCACAAACCATGAGCTTGCCTATACTGCTTTTATTTGTCCTATCCAAAATATGAGGGTTTGCCAGTTATTATATGCATATTTGTGTAATTTTCTGGTCAGCACGTGGATTTACATTCTATGGTTTGCGTACTACATGCTGCTGCCTGATGTTGGCTAAGATCACAGCCTTCCCACTGGAGACATTGCCCATGCTGCAGCTCACGTGCGAAGTGCCTGTCTGCACGTAGAGTCTGTTGGTGAAGGTGAAGGTACGTCCCAGGGATAGCACAGCACAGAGCTTTCTCTAGTGATTGACTTTTCTTCTGAGAGATTATAGTGGTGTATCTCCATGGGCGTGGCAGGGCAGTGTCGGGGGGCTGGAACTAGCTTCAAATGAGTTCACTTTGGTACTGACAACAGCTTCATGTAGGACTTCTCTACTGAGTAGCTGTCTGTGATATATACACACTCTGTAGAACTGGGGCTGTTTGCTCTGTTTTCTCTTATTAATATTCTTCTGGCAATAATTTCTTCCCCATGACCCTCTAAATGATTTTCCTTCTGTGTTTTTTCCTGAAGGAAGAAGCATTTTGTCTAATTTTGTATTGCTAAAAAATGGAATAGGCTTCATTTTACAAAACATCTTTTTTTAAATTCCTCTCCCAGGATTCACACTTTAAGAAAGATTCATGTCTTCTGGGGAAGAAATTACTTGAGTTTGAGGGTTACTTCCCCTTTTTTTTTCTTTTAGTCTTTCAAGGTGGGGAAAAGCATGGTCTTATAAAGTAAGCATATCCCATTATGGCTGGCTGAAATGTGTATTTATTTCCTCAGTTTAAGAAGCTGAAATAAAAACTCAAGAATCCTTGTTGGGCTTCAATTACATGTCTTTTTCTTAATAAACTGAGGAAATACTCAATACCCTATTTTAAAATCACATCACTAATGAAAGAGACTATATCAAGTACAAACTTTAGTACTTTTATAGTATCTGCACATCAAAACCAATTCTGTATTGGTACTTTTTTTATATGTTGTGTTTTTTTTTCCTCCTGCTATAGCCATTTGCTGATATGATGCGACACTTTCCATGCCTGTTTTGCATGTTGATTTAGTTGAGAATGACTATTGCTCTCTTAGATGCTGTCTGCATAATTAATGCTTCCTATCAGTCTCTAGCAGAAGGAAGAAAATCTTTTCTACCTCTGATGGAAATGGTTGAGTGGCCCTCTGGGGCCAATTAGATTGCCAAATGGCAGTGACATCCTGGAAGAAACCACCATGGTGCATTTTCATCATTCTTTTCAGCTGAGCAGGGTGGAAGATAGGAGGGAGGGAGATGGAAGGAAAATGTCAAGGTCCCTGATCAGAGCAAGAAACTGGCATGTAGACCACATCTTATTTCCCAGTTGGAGGTACTGACATGACATCTCTCACTTTTTCAACCTCATCTCTTTCTGGCTCAGTAAATACATTTCACCACTGTTTTGAAAGCACAGTGTCTAGCTGACAGTCTGAATCTATACTGTTTAATTCTAGTGTTTCCTGTGTCTCTTGACAACAAGCAGACAGAAAATACAGCTTGGGATAAATTACATTTCTGTCCAATTCCAGTTGTAGTGCTTTTTATTCAGAATATTTGAGACAGCATCCAGAGCTGTAGTCAAATTGTCTAGGCTTTTCTTTTCTCATTGAAATATTTAATATCATGTAAGAGTATGATGCTTTTTATAACATTACTCTTATTCCTGGCATTATGATAAGATATTTAGTAGAATTGTCAGTTATTTCACCAAAGTCTTAAAATTCAAAACCATTTAAAATTTTAAGTTGGGTCCTGGATCCCTTTGTATAGTATCGTAGTAATAATCTTTAAGTGCAATAAGTTTTTATGTGATACGCATGTCATGCTGTTAAAATGAAAGTCTGTGTTGCGTTGACATTTATAAATGCTAAAACCTTTACCTTGTTATTCAGTTCACAGCAGGAGACATTACTTAAAACTGCAACCTTCTCATGCTTATAGATTATTGCTTAATTTTATTAGCCTTCTTTTTATAAAAAGACCCTCACAGTCATCACCATTTCTCCACTGTTGAGAAGCACAACTGTAAGTTGATGTGTAATTTTAAGTTATAAAGAGAGCTAGCATAGAGAAATTAAGCTTATCAACTCATATTTCTCATGCTGTTCTTAAATACCAGCTTAGGAAATGTGTCAATAGAAAAGAGACATGACAATTCATTAAAAGGATGAACCCAGTGTCATGAACTGTGAACTTCTTTCTTCCATGAGACTCTTTTCAGCAGCTCCTTGCTCATCCATACAGATGTCCTTCCTCCTCTACCCAATTTTTTACTCACAGGAATGCATCTCTCTTGAGCTTGGAGGAGGTGGTGTTTAAATATTAACCAGCTGTCTTCGACCACCCTACCTTCTAGAGTCTTAGCCCATGGGATTCCTTCAAGTAGCTCTTTGAAGACTACAAATAGTAGCCCTCTGGAAGTTCAGGATTGCAATCCTACTTATTGCCCTGCTTCTTCCTTGTAAAATACTAAATTCTACCATGTCATGAGCACTGTCGCCAATGCTGTCCCCAGCCTTAACTTCCCCAACTAGACCTTCTTTGTTCATTAATACAAGGTCCAACAGTACACTTCTCCTTAGCTCTCCCACCACCGGCATCAGGAAGTTATCACTGATGCGCTGCAAGAACCTTCTGGACTGAGTATGCCTGGCTGTGTGGACTTTCTAACAAATATCAGGGTGATTGGAGTCACTCATGAGCACTAAGGCATGTGATCTAGAGGCTACTTCTAGCTGTCTTTCGAAGGTCTCATCAATGTCTTCTTCCTGGTTTGGTGGTATATAATAGACACACACAACAGTTTTGCCTACATTTGCATGTCCCTTAATTCTTACTCACAAGCTTTCAACACATCCTTCCTCCCCCTCTTAGTAGAGCCCAATGCATTGCAGTTGCTCTCGCACATAAAGAGAAACTTCACCACCTTACCATGTTGGTCTATCCTTCCTAAAGAGCACATAGCCTTCCATGACAACATTCCAGTCAAGGGAGCTGTTCCACCATGTCTCAGTAATTGCAATGATATCATAGCCCTCTGACCTAACACAGATGTCCAGCTCCTTCTGCTTATTCCCTACACTGCGTGCATTGGTGTATAAACATTTCAGAGAGGGAGCTGAGCACTTAATTGTCACTCTTGAGAGGCGGTAGGCCTTCTGATTCTCAAAAATGCTAGCACACTGCCCCACAAATGCTGGGCTACTACATCCAGAGGCCTCACTAATATGTCTAGTTACATCCCCCTGCCCCTTCAAACCTAATTTAAAGCCCTGTCAATCGGTCCTGCAATCTCTTGCGCAGACTCTTCTCCGTTTGAGAAAGGTGTTGCCTATGAGGTGCCAGCAAGCCTGGTGCTGAATAGGCTGTCCCACTGTCAAAAAAGCCAACATTGTTACAGTGGCAGCAGCTCCAGAGCCATGTATTGGCTCCAGAACCATTATTTGTTCATTTCAGTGCCATTGCCTGCAGTTGGAAGAAGAGAGGATAAGACAACCTGTGCCTTAGAATCCCTCACCACCTGTCCCAGTGCTCTAGTCTCTTCTGATTGTTCTTAGACTACAAGTGTCCCACATGGAAGATCAATAGTGGGTAATAGTCTGAGGAACGTAACAAACTAGGAAGTTTCCTAGTGATATCCTTAACCCAGACTCTGGGGAGACAGCATATTCTCTGTTAGGATGGTCTACCTGGCATATCGGGCGCTCTGTTCCCCTCAGAAGGGAGTCACCTACAACTATAACCTTTCTTTTCTTTCCTGCGGAAGTTGTAGTGCAGGTGGTAGGTCTTTCTGACTGTGGACATACCTCTGGTGTAGGCCACCCAACATCCTCACCTTTCTTTAGCTGGTCTTTTTCACCCAGAACCTAATATCTGTTTTTCAGTGGCATCTGGGGGGGTGAGGTGGGCAAAGAAGGAGTTTGGCTATTGCCACGGCCACGAACTGGCTTCCATTCACTCCCCTCATCCAGGCTACTGCCTCTAGTCTGGCAGGGGCAGGATGAAGGGGCCCCCTGATGCTGCATACTTTTTGGTGGGGGCTCCCATTTCTGTTTTAAAGAGGGCAGAGCCTGGCTCCACCAGTCTATCTCCTTTTTGGCTTCCCTAATGCTCCTTAGCCTTTCAGCTTCTTCTTGCAACTCTGCCACTCGGCGAAGATCATCCACCTGCTTGTAGTGTACACAGTAGTTGTTGTAATTGCCACTTGTTGCTAATGAAAGGCTCTGACGCTCCCTGTACCCTGTGACCTGCACAGCTATTTTTCCATGGGTAATCTGTCTGGCTTCCCACATCCACCCTGAATGGTGCTGAGTGCATGGCCTTCTGCTGGGTGGAGACCATAGTAGATGTCTTTCCTCTGTGATGACTACATTTATATCTCCCACAGTTGCCCCAGCAATGCCCCCAGCCACAACAGCCTGTTAGCCTCTCTCACAAGAGCTGCTGATTTCTGACTCCTGTTTTTGCTCTCCCGCAGGCTTCCCTGGCTCCAGGAATGCCCCTGTCCGTCTCAATCTAGCACACTTTTTTAAAGGTACAGTACTTACCATGGCAGCTGCCTCACTTGTGAATTCCTCTTAACTAACACTTGTTAGCAAGCTGCAATTTTTGCAAGATTTTCTCAAGATAGATAGGCCAAAAATTACTCTCCATGTGTCGACTTCGTGGGCTGAAGAACAGACTGTCTTTGTATATGAAGTGCTGCCCCTCACACACATGCTGTGCATTATCATACAAGGAAGCATTATACTGAAAATTAACTACTTAGCAGTCTACCAGGACACATGGGACATCCTTCACCTCAGAGACGTGGGTTCAGTGGAAGAGCCAAAAGAGTCCCTGTGGATGTGTCATTACTGAGGTCATAGATGCAGCTTGGATCCAGAATAATGAAACAAGTGAGTATATGACAGACCTTGTATGCTCAAGATATAGGTGCATACGGGGACCTTAACAAGTACTGAGGTCGCTCCATCCTCACTCAATTTCCTACTAGTGAAACTCTCAGCTATTTTCTTCCTGGCAAATCTAGTGTGGTGCAACCTTATTGTTTACCCACTCCCATCCTTCTTAATAATTTGCTTTGCAGACTAGCATAAAGACAGCAAATTCTAGAGTTTTTCCTAGAGAAAGAGACAAATGTGGCAGAACTGCTATGCAACAGGAAGGTGCTACAGCTTATGAAAGGATAAATATATTGTAGTTAATTGGCAAGATTGTCTTAAATACCAAATTAAAGGATTTGTACGTGATGGTTGTGCCTCAGTGCGTGGGAGCTCCTCAAGCCCCCTTTTCCCAGTTGCCTAGACTGAGGAGCCAGCAGGAGATTACCTAATCCCATCTCACTGAGCCCTTTCAGAGGCATCTGTATGTGCCCAGCTCCCAACACACTATCTGGGCTGTGCTTGGAGGGGCCAGGGCTGTGGGATGCACAGAAGTGTGTAATCACAGCTGTGTAAATTTTATTCCTAAATAAGGTGGCCTTTGCAAGTTAAGACAATCTCTGCAAGTTTCAACATTTGCAACTGTCCATCAACAGGAATTAAAAAGTTGAGAGAAGTAAAAGCTCAAAGATAAACCCTAAAAGGATTCTTGGATACAGACACTGCTCTTAGGGGCTGTGGGGTAAAATTTTTGCCCTGAGTGCAAACATGTGCTAGCTCCTCACCTGGCACCACAACACAAAAAGGCTTTGCCTTTGCAGCAGCCCACAGTGGGGATTGCACTGGCTGTCCTCAAAGATGTAGAGGCACACTTCTGGCAACTCTGCCTAAGCACAAAAAGCAGCACACAGGAGAAAACTGGCTGGTCCTGACACCTCACTTAGACTGATATTTCATTCATGAGCTGAGTGGTGAGAACTCATGGCGTAAATTTGTGTTTTTTCACTTTTTTTAATGATGAAGTTGAATGAAATAGGGTGGGGTGCTTTTTATGCTGTAAAACACCTTTCAGAGCTCTGTACATTCAGACACCTGCAGAGTCACCTCCAGTGGGTTTTTGCTGGCTATCCCCAAGCTCACAAGCTAGTGCCTGGCAGCTTGGGGCACAAGCAAAATGGTTATGTTGGAGCAAGTTACAAAATCAGCCACAAGATAACATCAATTTTTTCATTTTTTCAACAGGCAGTAGGTTTATATTCTCATTTTGTTAACATTATCTATATAATTAATAACTCATACTGCTCATGTCTTGTAACAGTTTTCTCTCAAACCTCCATTTCTGTTATGCAGTTATGCACAAAGCCACACTTGCATAGCAAAATTTTCTGTTTGGATCTCCCCAAAGGCAAAATGCTTTAGATCCACCATTGTTTGGAGAATTTCTTGTGGATATAAACCGTAAGAATTATCACCTTCAAAACTGAAATCTGTTTAATAAAAAAGCTTTTCCCCTATGTTTACTGCTCTTGAAAAAGACTGAAGTATCACTGAAATAGTTAATCCTAGTATGAATTTTCCCAATGTAATAGTTTTAGGGTCACTTAAGAATCACTAAAAAATGTAACCTCTTGCACTTCCTGTAAAGCACTGAACTCCGGATGGTAATCAAGACTTCTAGAAAATTGTGGGCTGCATAAAAATTGCAGATTTTGCAATTTTATTACTGCTATGTAATTTTCTGGCACATTTAAATGTGTGTTTGGTTCAGTGCCAGGCTCCTTCCTCCCCCAGACACCCTAAAATTAACTAGGAGCTTTGGGAATTTCATCTGTCAAACAGAGACAGAAGTGTCCAATCAGCCTGGAGTAAGCATGGCTGACCAGTGCTGACCTGAATCCCTTCTGAAAGAAGTAAGGAAGGAGACAGAGACATATGAGGAAAAGTCTAGCAGAGAAATGAAAGGGAGGACAAGACCAGAAGGGGAGCAAGACCAGCTCTGGAGAATGACTGGAAAAGCAAACTTGTAAGAGAAAGCAAGCAGCAGAAACATTTGTAAGAATCGCTTGTAGCCCTCTTATAAAGTTTTATTTTTGTTTTTGTTTTTTTTTAGTGAATCTGCATTTGAGGATTGGGAATAGGAAGATTTATATGCTAAAAAATCCTGAAGTTTCTTCTGGGAAAACTAAAGCAGAGACTACACAATTTCAGGCTGGTTTAAAGAAGTGCTGAGATGTTTCAGGAATGTATAAAACACTGACTTTGTGCAGTGAATGTTGAGGCCACAGTAAATTTTCACCTGGACTCAGTAAAACTGCTGAAAGCTGGCAAACTGATGATACCTGAATCAGGGACAGCCTTGATGCCACATTGCAGAACAGGAAGAAAGTCTGAGGCGTCCCATGCCAGTGCAGCACCTTAATCACCACATCACCCACACTGCACAGCTTGCTGTCTTTCTATCCTCATTTTTGTATGTTCTGTAAGACCTTTAAGTGTTGTGAAGCAACAAAAGGGTGCTTTATACCACCTGAATTTGTTCCATATATCTACCTGAATTCCTCTAACTGGATAAACCATCATTCTCTGCAATTGTGCAGAGGTGACAAACTAGAAGTAATCTGTCCTTGGAGCCCAATTCAGCAATCACTGGAGAAATGGCACCTCACGGGACTTATTACTGTGACTAATGAGCACCAGTGTTACGGGGCTTATGGTTTTAAGAAGCAGCTTATTGAAAGTTCTGAAGAACAGCATGGTATTTTAAATAGGGAAACAAAAGGGGGTAAAAAGTATGAGCAGGCGTTTATTAGGAGGGATCTAGGAAGAAATTATGGACTCCAGTTGTATTAACCGAGTCTGTATGTATGTATGTAGCTTGTGGTCTTGGGATGGGAGTCAGGAGTTTTGTTGGTACATCAATAGAGTAACTTTGCTCTTGGTGTTTGGCCTTAGACATCATCTCACATCAGTAGAAACTTTATGTAGAGTCACGCTATTCTCAGGTTGAAATATCACAACCAGCTTTTGGAAAAAAATACTTTATGACTAAAGGCACAAGTGGTTTTGAAATTTCTCCAAAAACTGACTCATTCTCAGTTTAAATCTGGGTTAGTAGGTTGAGCAAAACATGGAAGATTTTCTGTAATAGCGTTGTGGAATGTGTGGATAAATCCTCAGTTCTCCAGGAATATCTATTCTTCCTGTCAGGACTAGTGTGTTCTGAATCAGAACTTCTGTGATTGTTTAAAAAGCATGATTAGAAGCTCTACACCAAATACACCACATACTTTTGTACTTGCAAGCAAATGAAATGCTCCGTCTTTTCTGGAAATTATGCACTTCCTGGTATTATCAAACTTCCTGACCTCAATGGTGGCATGTTGTGTTTTTTTTTCTGAATAGCATCACAGAAATACAGAATTAAATAGAAACCTAAAATAAATGTAAACACTTTGAGGTCACAACAAAGTAGGCAAAAACATAAGGTAGAAAAATAGACAAGCTTCAAATCCTTCGAGATTCTAAGATTGAGCACTCATGGTTCCATATACTTAACACTTTCTCAAATCTGTAAATCTCATGAGGACAAGATCTCATGAGATATTCCATTATTATGTTTTTTCATTTTTCTTAGGCATATGGCACAGCATGAGCAGCTTTCTTTCCAGTGTTTTGTTTCTGTTACTCAGCCATGAGTCGTTCCCCACAGCACATTAAAACAACACTTTCTCCAAATTGCAATGCTTAGACTAGGCTTTATTCTGGTTCCAGTTGTGCTTTCACCTGATCTGGTTTTATTTTCGAGATGGGAAGACTAAGGAATTCTGACATGTCATGTACATAATCTGAGGTATTTCAACTTTAAGAGATACTTGTCATTGAAGGCCACTGATGTGACACACTTGCAGAAGATGAAGATTTGTCCCTATACTAAACCTTTCCTTCATCTTTCTTCGTAAGATCTTCCTTGGAACTCTGTTGTTTTTAATAACGCAAATGGTTAAAGTTCAGCCGTGCCTCAGGCTCCTGACTTGCTTCTTTCCTTCCTTAAGTTTCAAAAGGCTGAGTGATTTCCAAGAACGAATCAAGGAAAATAAAGAATGACCCATTCTTTCCATTTGGGCAGTTGTTTGGTTGAGGTCAGTAAAGATACAATATTGTGCACCTTTTTTTGCTCATACTGCAGCAGTGGAGAAAGGCATCTGCCTGTCCAATGCCTGAGGCTTGGAAAGGCACATGCTCACTTGCTCTGGAAGCATGGTGCACATGTAGTCTGAGGAGCTAAATTGTAAATCTGTACATTTAGTACAGGCAGGATACACTGAATTTAGCTGCAAACTTCAGCAAGATGATGCATAAAATGACATCTTTGACATCCACACAGCATACACATCTATTGCCAGTTTTGGGGTCTGTGCTTCAAAGGATTGAATTGATACAGGTTCTCAACCAAAAAAGTTGTAAGAATTCCTTACGTGGACACAACAATATTCATTGCCTTTACCCTGGTCTCAGAAACAGTATCTATAGCATTTTGTCAAAATTAAAAACATAAATTAAATAAGCCTAAGGCAGACCTCTAGTATGGGAAATTTCATCTTGGATTATTAAAACATAACAAAATTATTAATATCTGAAACATGGTTTTCTGACAGAGGTGAACAAATACGACTACAGTTAAATATATTTTTATGGCTGTTAATGCCAGAATATATATTAAAAACCTACACAATATCTAGGTTTAATGCTTTCATAGTGAAAAGCATCGAGCATTTCCTAATTAATAATGATTTCTCTTACACATATAAAGTAAGGTAAGGTCTTTCATACCATACCAGCTAGGAAAATATTTCTGAAATCTTTTTCATTAAAGTAAGTGTTCTATTATAAAGGTTTAATGCTGGTCCAGCATTAAAGAAGTGACAGATGCTCTCTATTAACCCCTCTCCCTTCCCAGAAACGGAAAGGGAAGAGAATAAGGGGGAGACTTGCATGTTGGAAACTAAACTACACAGCTTTTATGAAACAGTTATTATGAAAAAGCAAATAATTAAATATATACAAAACCAATATCATGCTCCCCCAACAATAATGCTCACATCACCAGTGAGGCTACAAGACAGGCCCTGGGGAAGGCATCCAGGAATGCATGGGTCAGGATCAGACGCAGAAGAATGGATGGAGTCCTTCCAGGATGCCAGCCATGGACAAAGAGTCCTTGATCCCTCAGATTTATACTGAGTGTGACATGTATGGGATGGAATACTGCATTTGTTCAATTTTAGATCACCCGTCTTGTCTGTTCTTCCCCACAGGAGGGTCACAAGTGTGACCCTTTTTCTGCCCTTTCTTTTCCAGTGCAGTAGAAGTTTAGCAGAACCAAGCAGTGACCTTGATTTCTATAGAAGTATAAGCAAGAGCCTTTCTGAGTATCGTTCTCCAGCAGTAACTATAAACATCGAGCATTATCAGTCCTAGGAGCAGACACTGACTGAAACACATATTGTTAACTTCAGAAAGTGCTGTTACTTAGAAGAGATTCAACTGAAAAGCAAAATTACTAGAAAGGCATTGGTTCTGTCGTTAGTCTCTACAGCTGCTGTGCCGGAGGCCCACGCAGTACCCCTCTGGGTCCTGAAAATACCTTCCTCTGGGATAGTCTATACCAAGGATATACAGAGCATCTGGGCCAGTCACTGTAGGGTGCTTTTGCCACTTTTTAACAGTGAGGCTTGCTTTGACCTCCTAAACAGTCAATTATTGAGACCCCCTGTTACTCTGGAAACAGTGATGGACTCTGTCCCTTTGCGATTTGAAGGAATTAAGGTGTACTTTGTACCCATGTCCACCAAGGCTTTATTCTTCTGTGGTTCTAACATGACAGGCCATCAAATCCATACAGTCCAAACAGCTCAAACCAGGATATCTAATTAGAAGGCTCTTAAAACCAGTATTTTTTCCTAAAAATATTTTTATTAAAATAATAGAAGATTAAACATAACGCCATTGAATATTCCCTTTCCTGTAAACCTGTGGTTCAGTTTTACTAGCATGGGTTTCTAGAAACACTGCCTATTCTTGGCCTCACCTTGAGAAGCTGTCAGATTCTTACTTGCTAAAAGTTCTTCGAGGCCTCTCAGCTTGTTAGCTGTGTTGTGTGACTTCTACAGGTCTGGCTTTGCAGTGACTACAGATATCATGGTGTCTGTAAATCCCATGTCATACTAAAATACTTAGACAGTATCCATGCACTGCTGAACTTGTGTTTACAGCTCTTTTTTGTCATCCAGAAATTGTCTATCAGAGAGCTTATATTTGGTCTTTCTATGCTAGAATAGCAGAATGCAACCCAAAAAGGCCCTGCTTCAAAGCTCTTTCTAAAGAGAGGAATCCTCCTTTCTCATATGACATCTCCAAGTACATTTTCCTGGAGTTATTTTAAACTATACTCCAAGGAGTTCCTGCACTAATGGAAACTCTGCATATCTCTTTCTGGCCTGCACTGGATGTATGTTTTTATAGTATGTAAATGTATTTTATTCCAAAGGACAAAAAAGAGGCTTGGAAAAATTTATTTGAGCTGACTGGGAGCAGATAAAGAGAAAACTATTGGCAGGAATGGGGTGGGAATAGTCAGATGCAGGAGACTGAAATGAATGGTGCCACTGTATTATGAGCCATGTGCAAAAGAAAAAAAAAAGGGACATGCTGGGGTCTCTGCAAGATTTAACTTATACAAAATATGGAGGATGAGAGATATTTCTAGATCTTGCTTCTATACCTAGTTTATCTGTGAGTCATACACTCCTTACAAGAGAAAAAACAAGACCTAGATTAAACACATTTTGTATTCACATAAAAACTCAGATATGTAAGACTCTCAACCTCTTCTGCTTCACTTCGCTTCACTGTGCTTTCCCCCTTTTGAAACAGAACGCACTCTTCAGGAAGGTCTAGAGAGTGGCTATAGTTTATGCTCATTTAAAAAATGAATATTTATTTAACAGACAGCAGGATGTAGTTTCAAAAGTAGGCATATTTCTCCCTTGAATAAAGGTGCACAGAATAATGTATAGTAACTATATTTATTACAAAAGCTAATACCTTTTATTTTCAATGTACTTTCCAGATCATCTGTGCATTGATTCCTATCCATTTAATAAGGGTACCATTACTGTGAATAGATAAAAACTAAACAGAAGATTAAAACCAAAACAAACAAATTAAACAAAAAATAGATCAATCACATGCATCTAACTTTTTTTTGGACTTCCATGTTCCTGGGGCCCATAAACTGGGCCATTTATCCTGGCCCCTGATACTTTTGCCAAAAGAACCAAGTGAACTTACATTTTCTGCCATACATTAAATTTCCTAAAACCTTCTCCATTGTTAAATGAACTGTAAGCCAGCAAGGTAGTGAGTCGGAGACTACTTTTATATGGTGCTCAGCATACACTTAGCATATATTATTTGATTAAATAACTAGATAAGGTTAACTTGTAGGTCTGCAACCTTCTTTCCACCTCTTAAAACTTGGAATGAACTGAAATGGTCAATCTCTGAAGTAATATCTTCCAACAGTGAGAATGAGGGGGAAACAAAAGAATATGCAGATATCATTTATTTATTTATTTATTTATTACAATTGTGCAATCATATTTTGATCACTGTTGTTTTTAATGTCAGCAGCTTTGCTGGGGACTTCCAAACTCAACTCAGGGAAAAATTAAACACAGATAAAAATGCTATGCTTTGTGATATAGAGCTATACATCATTCACAATATCTTTATAATATAATACTGTTTGGATGTTTCAGTCTGGAAAGAAGCCCAAGTGTTTCCAGGCACTCTAAAAGCATATAAAATTATGATCAGGGACCATATTTAAACCACCTACTCTAAATACCTAATTTGGGCATTGCTACTAATACCGTGTTTAAATTTAAGAGTGAGATGAGTGATCCAGGCCACGCAGACCTGCCAGATCTTGCCTCCACTACAGCTGGTAGGAAAGAAATAGCTGTGACTCTAATTCAAGCCCTGGAAGTGGGTTTTATCTCACCTAACTTCTCACACATGGAAAACAGTCATTTAAATCTGGGCTGGCAGCCCTTTTTTCAACAGAGGGAGAGGGAGACACCTCCGCAGTGTGTCTCCTGCTGTCACCTGATTCAGAAAGGGGTGAATTTTCTCTAGCTGTTCCTGTTTCTGTTTGGTAAGCTCAGACTTCAGCAAGTGACTGTGAGATACCTGGTCTGAGATTACTACTGTTTTGGTGGTCAGTCTTAGCAAGGAGTCATGGGTACATCTTGCTGAGCCAGTGTTTGGGAGCAGCAAGGGCTGGTCTGCAGGAACAACAGAGCTAGGAGTGGGGGTGACAGCCAGGCTGCGTGGGCAGGACCTTGCTGTTCCTGGACAATCTTTAAAGTTTTTGAGAATCCAGCTTAGTGGGCAGATGCAATAATTTTAAATTGTACTTTCAAACCTGTCACACATATTTGTATTTAACTAATATTTGCAGTATTAGTTGAATACTTTCTCTGGAAGTCCTGCTGCTTTTGCCAAGTATTAGAAAAACTTCCCCTGTGAATCATTTATGACCTTGTCATCAACTTATGTCACAAGATGAAAGTGCAGAAAAGTGAGAAGTCTGTCAGAGCTAACAAACATTCCCTGGACATGTTATGACAGAGATGTACTCTAAATAAATAGCATCATTTATTTGTGATCTGCCCGGCCTCAGGCCAGTATCTGGACTCTGGCCCAGTATCTGCTCCCAGACAGCACTGCTTGGCTGCAAGTGAACAGGGACATCAGACCAGTTTCCCTTGCCCAACAAATCCAGCTATGGTGAGAAACCTGTGGTGAATGGACTGATCAAGCAATTTTCCTGTGCTCCCCAGTGTTATTTGACCTCAGCCACATGTAGATAAAGTTTCTGGGAAACAAGATTTTAAGGAAAAGCAAATAATTTTATATTCTTTTTGATTACAAAGCTTGCTATCTGTAATGGCAAACATAAGCAGGCAGGTCCTGGGTGTCACTTTCTTCCTCCAAAATCTACCACATCTTTCATTCACATGAGTATTCTTTTTTCTTGCTGGTTCCCAGTGTTTAGGCTCCACTTTGGACAAACCAGTTAATGTATTAAAGTTTCTTGGAGCTCACAGATTTTGCATCTAATTAAATCAGTCATACGTAAACCAAAATTTTAATAAAAATAATAAATTCAATAAAAATATAAACATTAGTAAACAAAATGTGAAAAACTAAAAAACAAGCAAATAAATAAGCAGTAAAGAAAAAGAATGACAGCAGAAAAGAGCAGTATCCTAAATCCATAAATCACAAATTAGCTTGATATCTATCACATTAGTGCTTTAATGCTCTCTTGAACTAGGTTTTGAATCCCTTAGGAGACAGTGGTTAGAATAATATGTGTTATCACAGGGAAGAACTCAACATGATTGTCTATGTTCTGAGTGAGTTGTGGACATACTTCTTTCCTCCAGCCTGCTGAAACAACATTTCACAGCTGCTTAATAATAAAAAAAAATAAAAAGACAATTAAGAAAGAATACATTGAGACTCACATTTTATAAATCACATTATGGATTTCTGACATCTCTTTTTTGTTCTTCCAAGTATTACAATGACCAGTGAGATTATGGCTTGTAACTTGAGATGTTTTATAATAATCTTTTTATTTCCACCTCTAACATACTCCTTAATCAGACATATTCTCCTGCCTTCTCATTTGAGTATAAGCTTGTGGCTTGATAAGTAAAGTCTTATTTTAGTGCTCTATGGAAATGATGGATTGAAAGCTTTTACAGTTAAGAGACTCTCAATTTCTGTTGCTTTTATAACCTTTTAGTCTATAATTTTCTAAGAGTTTTTCATAGTATGCATATGAGCATTTAAAATGTGCAAACACTAACTTATGCACCTTGACGTGTTATACTTCTGCACACTCAATGCTTTGGTAAAACTGTAGCTGAAAAGACTGGCTATGAAAATTTACAAATTAGTTTACTTCAGTTGACCTGTTTTGCTCATATGGCACCAACAGATACCCTTTCTGTAAAGCTCCCCCTCCCCAAGCAACTATGACAGTTACTTTAAATCTGGATCCTTTTTTAGTAGATTTTGAGTAAAATACATGTTTTGTTCTGTGTGATATTACTAATAGCATTTTGTTCTGAGGCAGTTTCTGAAAACATATTTTGATTAGCCATAGTTGGCATTTTCTCTTTACAAATATATGGGTGACAGTGATTTAAGTGTCATCTGAAGGCTCAGCCTGGTTCCGTCTCATCACTGAAGCTGTCATTCACAGGTGCAATGGAGAAACCAGGCTCTTCATCAGGCAGATTGTGAATTGCAGTGATTCCCCTTGTTCTGCTGAAGGTAAAGCAACTTATGCCTGCTGCAGTTCCTTTATTCCACAGTCTCTGACCATCAGGTAGCAACTTTTAACCTTGGCATTGCAATAGAATATTTTAAGCTAAAAAAAATTCATGGAGTCTCATCAAACTTTGGGAAGCTCAATACAAGCACAGCTGTCAGTTCTGATGGCTGTAACTTATAAAGACAGTTTGAAGAAGGTCCCTTTTCAGAAACTTAATCTGTTGTAAGTTAAAAAAAAATATATATCCCAATGGCTGAATTTAGCTCATACTGAATGGGACTGAACGCCACCAAACATTCCAACTCAGGAGCCACAGCTAAAAGAGGTAACCCGTGGGTGTTGCAGTTTTTAGTTTCTGCTCTTTGGTCTTCTGGGAATTTCTCCTAGAAATGCTTTGAGGAACTTTGAGGTGACTGCTGCAACTGGAAAAAGGTGGCTATAGAGAGCTGGCCCAGCTGGCAAGCTCTAGTAGCTCCTAAAAAGCTCTGTCAGTGGTTCTTGGTCAAAGGCTGCTTTCCAATTTCTTTTTCCAGATGACTCCTGATTTTAGAGGGTCAACCACCCTTCCAGGAAGTGTTAGAAAGAGTCCTATATTCTTCCTATTTAAGCAGAAGTAGGCACAAAAGGGTATCAGAATCTCTACTGTGCATAGCATACATGCGTGTGATGGTGATGAAGGTGAAGTGCTACAGTGCCCCACCGTTCACTAAAGCAGTTCTTGGTGTGCCAAAGACCTCAGTTCATACCAAGCTCATGAGGGAGGATGTAGCTCTGTGGCCTGGGACTGCAGGGATGACTGAATACTCTCTCTGAGCTGGAGAAGACAGGCTCCTTCCCTGTAGGAGGTGTGCAGCCAAGTAATGAATCAGTGGGAGTAGGTCAGTAGACAGTCAGGCAACAGAGATGGTGAGAAAGATGATGACTGAATCTTCTTCTAGAGCTTGAACCCCTAACTGCATGGAGTGAGGGGCAGAACAAATATGTACTTACCAAAGATTTCCAGGATAGAAAAGGCTGGAATGCTGTGAGTTCTCACACTACTACAACGACTCCTGTCCAATCTCCATGTCTGCAACTACAGAGGAGGTTCTGTGCCCAGGTAGCAGATGAAGGACTTAGACCTATGTCCAGTGAAGCATCTGAGCTGACTGAGCCTAAACATTGTAGCAGCATCAGGAGGAAGCAGAAGTATTAGCTGTGTGAGACTAGCTGCTGCAGGGGATGGAGACTACCATCTGCTGTTCCGACCTGTTATCTAGGGATATTTGCTGTTTGCCAGGCATTTGGATGCAGGACACTGTGGAGAAGTTTCCAAGGTCTGTCTGGTCCTCAGACTATTTCCCCTTGCTGTTCTTCCATGTCAGTGCCAATGATACTGGCAATGGAAAATCTGGACTGTAGCAAGCATTACTAAATCACACTTGAGGTGAAGACCAAAGGCATAGGAACGCAGGTAAAATCTCCTTGATTCTTCCAGTGAGGGGGGAGGGCTTGATAAAAAAACAGGTGGATCCTGTGGGTCAACAAGAAGTTGCACAGCCAGTTTTGACAACAAAGGTTTGCCCTTTACAACTTGGGACCCCCTCTGAGGAATGATGAAAAGATGGCATCCATCTGACCAAGTGAAGCAAGTACCAAGATGAAAAGGATATTTTGTCAAAAGGCTGACCATGAGGAAGAGAGCTTTAAACTAGGAATGAAGGGATAAGAGATGATGATGACGTGCATAAAACTGAAGAGGTTGTGGACTGGATTGGTAAGAGGGTGCAGGCTCAGGAAAGACTTTGAAGAGAGTGAAACAGGGTAGAAGAGGGGTCCAAGAGAGTTGGTTGATTTTTAAGGATCACCTTCCCGAAGCTCAAGATTTATACATCTGGATGAGTGTTCAAGCAAAGACGGCGGCACACCTGCATGGATGAACTCCTCACTAAATTTAAACAGAAAAAGGAAATGAACAGAAGATGCAAGCAGGGATAGTACTTCCCTTGGAGGAGTATGACACAGGAGAAATAAAGAGACACTATGTATGTTGGGGTCTGGTAAGGAATGCCAAAGCTCATCTGAGGTTGAATCTGGCAAGGGCCGTACAGTGTTTATACTCAAAAGGTAAGTTAGACAGGGTCTCACTGTAGTAAACACTGCAAAGACAAGAAATGCATGCTCTTGAACCTAAGAGTGTATAATCTTTAAAAGTTATGGAGAGCTATAATGAAAATAAGTTCTACTTGGTTATGTGTTGGCCCAAACAACTTACACATAAACTCAGACTCACTCAGCCCTGGATGCATTTAAATTAGGAGCTGCCTTAAGCTCCCATATGGTCAGCATACAGTGGTAGACAGATACTTTCAGAAGACAGTTTACAGTTTGCATAGGCTGAATGGCTATTTTGCCCATTGACAACCATCAGAGCCAATGATGGCTATACTCTTACCCATGATGACCCCGTTAACTTTAAAAAGTTAGGGTGCATGCATTTGTTCTGACTGTATTTCTTTGAGAAAGGAAGGAAAATAGTAGTATCATAGGGACGATCATCCTTCACTCACAGAAGGATGTGAACAGAAAAATTGGGAAAAGTATATAAGCAAAACTAAGTACAAAAGGAATCCAGGGGAAAAAAAATAAAAGGAAAAAAAAATAAAAGGTAGAGAAAATGTAGTTCTAGATAGATGCAGACAGAGGGAATAGAAAACAGTTTCTGTAGCCTTAGTCTCCTGCAGATATGTAAAGCCATCTAAATCACCCTCCATCTAAAAGTTTCACAGGGAAATGGAAAGCATTTACCTCCCTTGGAGAGGATTATGCATTAAAGGATGGCAAAGGTGATGATTTCTTCTACTTTCTCCCACAGGTTAAATCTTGGAATGCACAGCAACAGTCATATTTTACTTGAAGGCTTCTGGATAGCCTGGGTTTGTCTGTCTTCTGCAGCTCAGCATTTCAGAGACATGCAGAAATATCCATGAGACTCGAAAATGTAGGACCTCCAATGCAAGAAGAAGGCTTGGCATGTCAAAAAGTCTAAGAACAAAGCAGCCAACATCCTTTTTCCAAAGACAAAACATATTTTGTCTGTGACTTGCTTAGTCTCCATCTGCTCAGGAGAGGGAAAGTTTCCCATATGGCATGGTAGTGGGCTAGTGAGTCACTCTATTGACTCACTCCACAAAATGCACAATTGAATGTTAAGTAACTTAAGTCGGCTTTAATGGGTACAGCATATGTGTTCTTCATGAATGAAAAATATGTAAACTATTATTATGTCATCTCTTTTTGTGCTGATGGTACTGAATTGATTACTAATTGATTCAAATTTGTGTTAAATTGAGTTATCATTCTCTTAATAACTTGATTTTTGAGTTATCATTTACAATAAAAATTAGAAGTGCATCCATTTCTCCCACGTTACATTGCATTTTACATTTTTTAAATTATTTTCAATAATATCATGACCCAAGCATATGTTAGGTAGTTACGATATTACTGGTTTAGATCTGATGCGAAACCTTATTTTGTGGTTCTAGAGAAAAAGATTCCTGACTCCAGTCTTGTGCATGTATCACACCTGCTTTTTCTGTTTTAACAGAACATTGATTTTTAAAAGATTTGTCAAGGTAGGAGCATTTCATAAGACAATTTATTATGAAGTGATCAGAACAAGGCTAAGCAGCCAATGTCTCTCCACTCAGACTTTCAGACTAGCCATGCCATCAGGATCTCAGCTAAGGAAACTGCACAGCAAGAGAAATTAGAGAAGAAATATTCTGCTTCTGGCAAGGATGTGGAACTGAAAGCTGATGAGTAAAGTTAGAGGCAATTCCAGTGCTGTGTCACATGTAACAGCTATAGCAAGTTTCAAATAATGAAAGACAAAAAGGCATGTCCAGGACTTCTGGGGAAAAGCTTAACCATAATATATGGTTATACTACTTGGCTTTATGGTGTTTTAGTATGTTTCCTGAGATAATGACAATGTCTACCTGCATTACACCTATCCAAGATTTGAAGCTTGATGGCAGTGGTGAATGGACATAGAAAGGCGTGTGATTGTTCTGATAATTAGGAGTTTTCAATAATTTTCTTTCTCACTTCCAGATAGCTACTACTAAAGTTGAGCAGTGCTGAGTGTAGACACCTCTGTAGAGTGGCCCTAGAGGGTCTGGCAAGCACTGAGGACTGTTCCTTCCACCTACATCCTTAGGACATTCACCAAGGATGGTCTATCTCATCATGTCTGGCAGGATCCCAGTGGCACAGCCCTGCAGGCCAGGCTAGTCCTGCCTGGTCCTGCAGATAGGCTTGAGATGTACCCATAGCCTTGCTGAGATGGGAGGGGTCCTGGACATTTCTGGAGCACCCAAATGGTCAACACAGACAGGTGCATTGAAAGAAATCCTACTAACCATGCACAATTTCAGCAGACCAGGCAAACAATTCAAGTCTGGAATTCTTTTCCTCTCATGACTAAGTCATCTGCAAGCAATGGAGCAAGACAGGCATCTGCCTTTGACACCACAGGTCAGGAAAATAGTTGACACATCCTATCTGACTCAGAAAGATCTTTCTTTTCCTTTTCACAAAGAAGCTACAGATGTTGCTTCAAAGGACAAAGCCTGTCCCCATGCAGAGGTGTTGCAGAGGGCTCTGTTGGTCACTGAGTCAAAGGAAAACATAAGGCACTGCTGGAGGAAACAATAAGGTTGTTAGGTTGTGAGGGCACCTGCATTTAGTAGATGCTTTGTTCAACTAAATTATCGCAAAATTGGGGCTGGGTCAGTGTTTTAGAGAATGGTTAGTTCAAACTAGAGACAAAAATCTGGTGTGATACAGCCAGTTTCAAGAATGATACTTTCCTCCAAGCTCAGGGCCTGACAGCAAAATAGGGAATTTTGAGAGGGGAATGAAAAGAAAAAAAAAGAGAGAGAGAAAAAAAGTAATTTTTTAAATGATCATGGACTGTTTATTCTTAAAGAGAAATCTAAAATGACACAGCAGTTGCACTTCAGTCATTCAAAACACTTTTTAAATATACATAAGGTTTGAAATAATTTCATTTTAATATTAAACAGCTGTAATTCCACTAAACCTACAGTGTACCTGTACTCGGGGCACATTATAATGACTATATACACGGGCATGTCATTTTTATTTTCTTATTTTTTCCCTGGAAATGCTTTTCTTTAATAGCTGCATTTTAAAATTAGAAGCCTTTCTGGTCTCAAAGTCATAATCTTTTTTTTTTTTTTTTTTTTTTTTTTTTACAAGCCAACAATATTTAAATTTTCTAAATTCAACTTGTTTTATAAATAGTAGTAATATATATTCATCCATATGTATAAATACTCTAGAGTACAAGACAAGTCCATTTGTAATACAGATGTACCTGTCGTTCCAAGAAGAATTTGTACTTTGGTTCATAAATAGACATAACAGTGTTAGCTTTGCAATAAATAATACACAATGTTCTTAAAGAAGGAAATAAATGTAGTTTTGATGAACAAATAATCAAGACAGAAAACATTTTTTCCAGTTATTTTTTTGAGGAACAGATAGGAGACAGAAGACCTTTTTTTTCCCCCCATTAAAGTTTCAACATTTCCAGGCCTTGTACATCTTTAAGAATATGTAGTAATTTTTCTAAGCATTGCTGGTGAGTTCTCTTAGGATTTCGTCTCCTGAATACCAAGATTCTCAATGATGTAATAACGTGAACTTTTCAGTATGTGAACTTGTGCCCGTGTGTGCGTTGCACTCGTGCATCTTGGTGGTGGATTGGTCGACCTGGCTCAAACCAATACCGAAGGTTCCTTAGAGGTGGTTGAAAACCATGCAGTGCTGCTCCTCAGCTGTGGGCTTATGGCTTCCTGTTACAGCCAAGACCAGGAACCTCTCTCAACCCCACCACTCTGGTTCCCCTGGATCTGGGAGTCTCCTCACCTACCTTTCCTCTTTCTCCTCCAATAAGAAGATTTTAAACCTCTCCAGGAAATGAGAGAATATTGTGGACAAGGCAACTGGATTTCATCACTCTCTGCCCTCTCCTTACTAATGTGATTTATTGGTGTTAAATTTATTTCTGCTGAGAAAGTGTCACACTGTGGCGCTTTGTTGTTGTTTTTCCTAATTTAAGCTCCATATATAGACGTTCTTGCCACCACTGGTAGATTCCTCAGCATATGTATAGAAAGTTTCTATTCAGAAAACCTGGCACTCATCCTTCTACCATTCTTATTGCGGTCAGAAGGATTTTGTTGAACTTCAAAGTGCTGCTTATCACTTTAAAGGGTTTACAATTTCATACTCATATCAACATGTATAAGGTTCAAGACTGAAAAACTGGAATTGAAACAATGAAATCTGTTTAATTCACAAAATCCACTATGCTCCAGAAAGTTATTTATAAGGGTTCTAACTTACCTTTTTTAAAACAAACAAACAAAAAAGCAACAAAAAACAAAATGTAATATACAAAAATAAAAATACCGTTCCTGCTAAACAATAACTTTGATCTGTTTTAAGGCTACAAGCCCATCTGTTTTAACCTACTGTCTCTCTCTGGTTACAAATGGGTAGAGATAAAGAAGGACAGTGTTCCTTCAGTGTCATTTTACCTTGCATTTTGTGGGAACTTATGAGCAGAGCTTTAGAGAATAAAGATAAATTAACATTTGACAGTCTTCTGCTGAAAACAGCAAACCCTTTCTTAAGTTCTGCTGAGCTTTCGGGCAGTGCATCTTATGTATCAGTTGTCCACACTTTTTTTTTGTTTACTTGGTTTTGGTCTTTTTTTTTTAATTATTATTTTTCCTAGCTGGCTTCAGGTTTCTGGTGCAACAACCTCTGGTCTCTGCTTGAAAAAAATCCAAACACCTGACCCAGGCTACACTTTAGGAGGCCTGTTTGGTGGGAAGTGAGTGCTGGAATGTTTCAGCTTTCAAAACTGTAAAGATTCAGATTTATAGTCTGTCTGTTTATACTCTATCGTGTGGTAGCATAGGATATCAAAGCAAGAAAGCCTACGGGGCTACCACCATTTCAAATGAAAAATAGTTCTTATGTAGGGCATAATGCAGCACAGATGGAAAGTTGTGCTTTTCTGCTTTACTATTTCTGTACATTACTCAGGCAATAAATACTGGGCGAATCAAGCAGTCATTTCTAAGGCTCTGTATAACCTATTTTACCAGTATCAGCTGCTATAGTTTTATATTCCCTAGAGAAAAGCTGCCTAGGTTCCCAAGTTTTATATGGCATTTCAAGGAGACCTCACAAATTAAAAAAGGTTGGAAAATATGGCCTGGCTTTTAACAACCATATAGTTAACTCCTCTTTTTCATGTGACAATCAAAGTTCTAGAAGCATTTCCTTTCTTCAAAGCAGCATTTATTTAACTACTATTGCTTGTTCATTTCATCTGGTATATTCCATGCAATTTTGCATCTTTATTTCAAGGGCACAGCACAACAGAGATATGCCTTAACTGTGTCACTTCAGGTTTGTGCTTCATAAACTGAGAAGCCAAGAAGGGTTATCTAGCATCCAGTACAGCAGGGATACTCTGACATTGCCTGTGTGGAGTGGCTGCAAAGGATTTCCAAGGCATGTTTGTAAAGCCACATAGCCTCATAATAATTAAAACAGTGTCTGGGAAATGAGTGACACAGATTTGAGGAGCACATTCAGCCTTTACTCTTATCCAAAATACCTGATGTATGATGTGTCTCGGAAACACTCCAGCCCTCTCTCCATCACCTCACCCTTGCGTTAGAGACAGCAGAAAAGAGGCCAGATCCTCTCCAACTGTTCTGCACCTGCCCTGACTACTGGGTTGTTGAGTTGGCAACTTTCAGGTTTGCAGTTTTGATGGATGCTTCTCTATTGCAGAAGTGAAAAAGAGCTGTAGGTAAAAGAAAATCCTCTGTTTCTCTAGAGTAGACTCATCTGACTATGGAAAAGCCTTTACAATTAAGGGCTAAGATACCTTCTAGGAAAAACTGATACCCTCAAATGCTGAACAAGCTACTGCTGTCTAGAATGAGACATCTCACGCACAGTCACAGCCACCGTGCTTTGCACAGCAGAGGTAAGCAGCAGTATCACCATCTCTTCTGCTGCTTCTGTAACGTACCAGTTAAACACTGGCCCCACAATATGAAAATTCAACTTTCTACAAGCCTTTAAGGAGTTCAAATCACATCATCCATATCCAGCAATGTAGTTACTTAACTTTTTCTTCTTGGAAATACCAGGATGGAGGTAATACCAAGAAGATAATAAAAGTAAAAAGGAAAAAAAAAATCCCTTAGCAATATTTGTTCAAACAGAAGAAATAATTACATATGAGACTCTGTGCTGCAAGATTATATTTGTAGCCTGGGGGGAAAACCCTAGATATTTATAAAAACAAAGTCATAGTAATTTTAGGCATATCAAGCTTCCTCTTTCCTGATGCAAGGTGATCTCTGTCTACCTGAGGTTGTTCACCTCCCCATTTAGTAGTTGTCACATCACTTTTGAAGCCAATTCTGGGGATGAGGATGAAAGGGCATTTTCAGCATCTGATAACAAGCACTGCCCTAAAAATAATTTTTGGTGAGACAGGAAGTAGTTCTTATGTCATTGCTATATACCTATGTGATAATTTTAATTTTTTTTAAATCAGAAGTTATGATGGTTTGGAGTGGTCAAAGGTTAATCACACATTTAGTTTGGTTTGTTTGTTAACATGCTTGCTATAATAGATACAATTTTTTCCCCCTTTTTTCAAAACCATGCATTCTTTAAGTACCATTTGCAACTTATTATTAATTTATTTTTTTTAGGGTGCTTGCATTCTTCCTTTCAACCTATTTCCAGTGTCTACATTTTAAAATGTTAAAACAAAAGAACAAAAATCTTCAGAAAAAAACACCCCTCCCACCCCTTTAACTACATATTGAGGCTAGGGTTTGGGTCTGTGTTGGTTTTGGTTTGTTTTTGGTTTGTTGTTTATTTGTGTTTTTTTTAATAGACTTCTGGATTGTACTTCAGGTAACTTCACATCCAAGGCTGTGTATATAAAACCAGCCTTACTTAAAGTCAAAGAGCCTATGGAGAACTGGGTGTGGCCACAACGGTTACAGTGAAACTAATAAACTAAACAAGGACAGTACATGGGCCTGAACACAGTATGAATACAAACATTCATACTGTAAATTTTTTGGCTCCATTTTGGTCTCAGGCAATTAGTGGTTTCATAGGGACAATCTGGGAGCCACCTCAGGCCAGAAATGCTCTCCATAGGCAGTTTGAGGAAGGGTTAAAAGAGTTAAGCTGTATAGACAGAAGCCTTTCTGTACTATTTGTTCTTAGGGCCAGCATAGCAGCCCCAGGAGGCTTTATTTACCCCTACAAACACAGTCAGTGGCCACAGGGGTGATGAGGTTTAGGGAAAGACTTTGTTTGGTACGAAACCAGTGTGCCAGAGAAACGTGATGCACTCCGAGGTCCACTAAACCCATTCATGGCTTATGGTTACAATACCAGGCACCATTCTGAGAATGTAAAAATCCAGGAAATTCAAATATTCATCTTGTTCAAAGTTGGAGACACTTTGAAAAAGGTTCTGGTTTCCCAGCACAAAGGATTAGCTCAGTATGGGTCAGCTCCTCTGGACTCAGGCAATTTCAACTCTCACTTTGAATTCTTCTCTTTCCCCATGTTTGAATCAGAAAATTACTGTTTTGTTTTAGTTTAATTAATGTAGAAGAGTGGTTTTATTGTTGTGGTCTGCTATTTTTATTACAATAGCAAAATCTTTTTCAAAAAAGACCAGCTATTGTTTCCAAGTTCCTGTAGATTTTACATGTTAAAAACCTACAAATGGTGTCTGACTTGACATCAATAAGGGAGTCTGAGGCCCTATTCAGAGAGGTAGTGAGTAGCTTTGTGAAAGTTGGGCCAGATGGCTTTGTTAGGGATAAACAAAAGGAGTGAAGAAAGAGCAAGCAGCAAGCACCATTTAAGGACTATGGAGACAGGAGAGACTTTGACCCCTCGACCACCTCAGACTGAGGAAAAAATATTTCTTTTGTCAGGACTCATTCTAAGACTCAGAGGAAATGATCATGAGAGATATTCTTACCTAGGCCCTTACTACGCCTTTGTGACTTTTAAAGATTTCTCACAATGTTATCTTTCTTTTTTTCTTTTCTTTTTTTTTCTTTTCTTCTTTTTTTTTTTTTTTTTTCCTTTCTGTGTCCCAACTCCTTCTTTGGGAAAAATCTGTTTCAGTCTCATCCTTACATCAT
The DNA here is from genome assembly GCF_020740795.1 of Apus apus. Lineage (NCBI taxonomy): Eukaryota > Metazoa > Chordata > Aves > Apodiformes > Apodidae > Apus > Apus apus. The sequence continues at coordinate 31,034,383 of NC_067284.1, read as the reverse complement.
CCTACCCTAATGCATCCCAGCTGGAGGGACTTCCCCTTCATAATCATCCTTTTCCCCAGTCTGAGGCAGATCAACTACCCCTTCTCGACCTACTTTTTCCTGCTTTAGTTGAGGTTGGAGTTGGCACAGGATTTGAGCACCCCCACTCTGTTGATGCTTAATCTTCTAAGCATCCTGAAGCTTCAGATCAACATCCAGAGCTCTGAATTACTTGAAAAGTAAGCCAACAAAAAGCAGCAACTGGAATTCTTCACACTAAATGAAGGTCACTTTGCTGCTAATTAATAGGAATATTCAGCAGAGAGTAGTAAAATTCCTCTCATTTCCAGTGTTTGAGTAGCCCAAGTAAGCGCTCTAAGCAGTCACTTGTATCCTCTCAACTTCGAAAACCTTGTTTTGAGAGAATACACCTACAACTGCTACAGAACACAGACCAGTGTTTCCAAAATTACTGTTTTGCATCCTTGTTCCTGCTATTTACACAGAAAAGTCATCAGATAAGATATATCAGCATGCCCTGCAGCAAAGAACATATATCTGGATTGCTTTTCCCAATTAAAGACTCCTAGACCTGTGTATTAACCTTTGCTACTGCTCACTTCTGGCCCCTTCCATATGCTGTAGATGTTTTGCTGCTTGGAAGGGCAAGCCCATCGGAGGATCAGGGAGGTGCCCTGCAACAACCAGGAGTGCAAACTTTCTCCTAGGAATGAGAATGTAAGCATCAACCCCTTCTTAAAAAGACATTTTAAAAAGTTCTACAGAAATGGACTTCACAATTTAGTATCAAAATCTTTGCTCAAAACCAGGCAGAAAATGGATTTGCATACAGGTCATGATTCCCTCAGGTGCATTTTTTACTTCCCCATCTAAGAGGAAAAGATTCCTTTGCTATTTTGTGTTTGTCGCTTTTTAAGTTGGTTTGTTTTGTTTTTTGTGGAGGGTGAGGAATGCTGCAAGCACAACTGAGAAGGAGAGGCAAGGATGTATATAGCTGGGGAAAATGGTGCATTATCAGTGCAACAGCTCAGCCATAAGTATTGGCATATGACCAATATGTTGCAATGTGAGTGTCAACACTGTTTGAAGTTCCATTTGTGGCTAACTTCTAGTAAAAGGAAGCATTGCTTGAATAAAACAAAGAGCATTACCCTACAGACAGAAATGGAGTATCTCCAAGTACTCCTGTTGTGATGTACAAAGCAGCATCTCTCTTAGTCTATGCCATTTTCCCTTGTGGGGGAAAAACTTTTTCAGATACAGGGGCTGCAGTAAACTGGGTGAACAATGGAATAGCAGAGGGGATCCACAATAAATTTTTGGCTAACCTTTGGGCTGTGAAAATGGCTTAGCTGTGTTTAGGGCACATTTTATTCCCTGCAGTAGGTTTTGTGCCAGCCTTATTACTGAACTACCATGTGGAAAATACTGGAAATAAAAAGACAGATTGTTTGAAAAATGCTTTAGTGGACTTGATGAGACAGAATAAAAGAAGGACCAAGTTGTGATGGATAGGGATAGAAAGTGCTTGCTGACTGCCTGCAAGTCATTCCCAAATCAGTTAGAAGAGCTGCAGAGGGAAAAACATAGGTTAAAAACAAACAAAACAGATTTTCATCCACTGCAATAGCATCCTTTGCCAGGCTTAGCACTGGAGACTGGCTTCCTGGGGAGAAAGAAGAAAGACTTCAGATTGCACAAAGGAATATTAATAGAAGTAATGGATGAACTTAAGAAACAAAAAGGACTAAGATGAATATAACTTTCTTTTGGTTAGAACAGATGAGTCATGGAATAGTCTGAGGGATAACTAATGGGACATTAATGATAAATTGAATGAAATAGACAATTAGCAGCTGAAGAAAAATCTGGAGAACAGTAAATAATGCTAAATGCAGGCCAGTTCTACAGAGTTATCAAAGATTCACTATAAATAGCATTTAGTAACTCACATTTTAATGTATTAGTTTACAAGGAAATGGGTGACAGTTATGAGATCCTGTTTTAGCAGTTGGTAACACTGAAGATTATGTAGAGTCACAATAGTCATAAAATCATAGAATCATTAAGGTTGAAAAAGACATTCAAGATCATCAAGTCCAACCATCCACCCTACACCACCGTGACCACTAAACCATCTCCCAAAACACCATGCCTACCCTTTTTTTAACGCCTCCAAGGATGGTGCACCCACCACCTCCCTGGGCAGCCTGTTCCAATGCCTCACCACTCTTCTAAAAAGAAATTTATCCTAATATCCAATCTGAACCTCCCCTGGCGCAACTTGACCCCATTTCCTCGTCCTATCACTAGTCTCTAAGGAGAAGAGGCCAACATCCACCTGTAAGGGTTCAAAAAGAGAACAAGGGGGGGGTTCGAGTGGTTAATCCCTCCCTGGTTAATCCCTGCCCCTTAGGCTTTACTTGATACTGTCGAAACCCCCCTCACGGGTAGTACGCACTTCCACTCAAAAACGGAATGAGGACACTGTAAGGGGTTTATAGGTGCTGATATTTTATAAGCCACTTGTAGGGTGCACAGGATAGGAAGAGGATTGTTATGATAAAGGGAGGTGATTTAGCATGCGTCGCAATTTCCCCCCTTGGGGGTCACCCTTGTGCATGTGAGAATGGGGAATTAACTCTATAGAGAGACAAGAAAGCAGGAAAGATTTGTGGATGGAGTTCTTACACTCCTGATGTGCTGAAGGTAGCAGAAGGTAGCAGGAGTGACGGCTCCTGGGCTGGCGGGCAGCAGGCGCGCACCACGTGTGCGGCAGCGCTCGGGCGCTCCCCAGCCTTCTCAGGGCGGTGGCTCCTGGCTCGGCTGCCTGGGATCCCGTTCGGTTGGCAGAGGTGCGGTGCTGCCCACGGCGCGATTCGGCTGGGCTTGGCCGAGCTCCTGCTCTGTGCTTTCTCCCAGCTCGGCGGGGCTTGGCAGAAGCGCAGTGTGGCCCCAGCCCGGGTTCGGGCAAAGGTGCAGTGCTGCTCCTGGCTGGCCCGGCACCGGCTCTTCCTTGGAAGCAGGCAGGGGTCTCGGCTCTCTGTTCTTAAAGAACAGTTAGATTTCGGCCTTTATTTATGCCCTCAGGTCCCACCAACATCTGGCAATCCGCAACAGAGTAGCATACCTGCAACCTACCACCGATTTCCGACTTTATTTCAACAGAGGCAGAAGTCCCTCTGGTGCTGCCTGGTGATTTCTCTCCAGGTTACGGTGACCCAGCCTCAGGTGCCACAATGCAGTATCTCATCTGCATGCCAGCGCTGGCTCAGCCCAGCTTGAGTCCCGGGGCAGAACCACCCGCAGGAAGGCAGGCAGGCAGACCCCTTCTGCGAAGAAGCCAGTGCCTCACATCTTGAATGGTGCCTGGTGCCACAAGCACCCTGCAAAAGCACTGTTCATGTGATAAAATAGTTTTATGAGAGACATACATTTTTTGTGGTAAGGGGCATAACCCTTACACCATCATGCTGCAAGCTCCTTTCAGGTAGTTGTAGAGAGCAATGAGGTCTCCCCTCAGCCTTCTCTTCTCCAGGCTGAAGAGCCCCAGCTCCCTCAGCTTCTCCTCGTAAGACCTGTTCTCCGGATCAAATTGAGCACCCATTTGCAGCACTATTCAGTGTGGAAAGAACTCATGGGAATTTTTGAAGTGGAAACAAGGAAAACGATGAAACGATAGTAGTGTAGTCTCCTTGGCATTAACAAGATCATTACTGACAGTTCTGGTGTTTTTGCTAAAGGATATTAGAAAAGGCTGACAAGAGTTACACGAAACAACCATGTTTGGGAAAAACATATTTTCAGCCAGATGATAATGAAGTTTGATTTCTTCAGCGTATCTATGGGAAAGCTAAGAGGTGACTTGCTTGTAGTCTACAAGTAACAGCTTTGAGAGTTTGTTTTCGAGTGAAGAATGCTCTTCATCCCAACAGACAACATAAAATTTGACATAAAAATGACTTCTTACAGTAGTTAATTATCTAGGCCTTTCATGTGTTTTTCATAACTTAAAATCTTCAAACAAAGACTGGTTGGCTTTCTAAAGGATAGCGGCTCTGCCTCAACCAGGAATAATGGGCTATATTCAGGTATTACCAAGCAATATTCTCCAGTCTGTGTTGTGTTAGAGGTCAGAGGTAGCAGGAATAGCAGTAATTTCTGGCCTTAAAACATAGGTTAGCACTGGGAAAGCTACAAGTGCATTGCAAACCTACAAGTGGTGGCAATTTCTGAGAATTCTCATCAAGATCTCAGTTGAGCATAATAAGCATCTGCCTTCTTTGGGTTCTAATAAGTTTTCAAGGGCTTAATTTTAATTATTTTGAATCTCAGAGATGCAGAATGAGAATCCAGTTTGATTTTATTGTGAATAGTTCTTTGCTAAAAAGAAAATTACCTGTGCTTTACCTTTCTGCACAGAGTATCACAAGTTCTGTATCCAGTAAATTTCTCATATTATTACATGAAATCCCTTGACTAGCCCTTGCAGGTCCAGGAACAAAGCATTCTTAAAAACCCTTAGAAAAAAAGGAAACTTGGATCCCTATCCTTCGTATTTAGTTGGAAGGGAAAAAACATTCTCTTGTCAATCCATCAAGAAACATAATTTAAACATTAGCTGTTAAACCAAGTAATGACATGAGCTGAGGTGATTATATACTTGCAGGTACCAAATGCTTATCATTAAATGTAAGGACATGCCTGAGGAACTGTGTAATCTAAATAGCACTAAGTCCTTATGACCATTCACCTGCCCCATTTTTTTCACATTTGATTTTATTTTTTTAATAAAGCTGATGCCGGAGGTGCTACTTAAGAAGCTCAGGGAGGTGGGAACAGTGAGTTCCATCAGCTTTATAATAAATGGGTGTGTAAGAGGAAAGCAGCCATAGGGCAAGCATTTGGAGGTGAGGTACTGAGAACACCTGCTCCTCCCTCAGCATGCTCATGATTAAATACTTTACTTAGTGCATGAACTCATATGTGTTATGTTAAACTGGGGTCAGAAGGCACAATGCAATTACAGTTGTTATTAATATTACAGAGGTCACAATGGATAGAAATTGTATTGGGCATGACTATGCATGAGTGCAAGAGGGAGTAAATCTCCTTGAGGAAGAAATTACATTTTGTGTGGAGATTTAAAAGTATGCTTTACTGGAATTCTCCAATTCTGTAATAATTATATTTCTCTTCAGAAAAATTATTAATCTCTGTGTTGTTCTTCTAAATTCTGCCAGTAAAACACAATTTTATTTTATTTTTTTTTTAAAGGCTCTTATTCCAAACCAACATTTTTCAATGTATTCTGATTTTTTACATGATCTGAGTATTTTTATGTGAGGCAGCTCAATGCTGAGATGTTCCTCCATCTTCCTAAGAAGTGTTACACCTTTCCTTGAGAAATACTTACTAAGTATTTCTCACCTCAGGGCTGGATCAACCTGTGCCTGAAGAGAAATTGTGGAACACACACAGGCTCCCAGCCTTGCAACTGGCCTGTGCTTAAGTACCTTTAAAAATCCTAAGTCATATCATGAGGCAAAGTTAAAGCTTCAGTCCGTTATTTTTTAAGCAATTCATGGAGCAAAGTTAAAGATGAAATTTCACACATTTTTTACTAAAATGGCTGCACAACTCGGGGCCAGTGCTGCTCACAAAGCCAAGAGGAGAGGGAATTAATGTTCTGTTGGACTGTCGTAGTTTAACCCTAGCTGGCAGCAAAGCACTGTGCAGTTGCTCTCTCACTTTCACATGAGTGTGAAAACTTGAGGGTTGAGATAAAAAAAAAGTAAATCTAAAGCTGCACAAGCAAACAAATCAAAACAAGGTATTCATTCACTAATTCCCATCAGCAGGGAGGTGTTTAGCCATCTCCATGAAAGCAGGGCTCTACCACATGTAACTGTGACCTGGGAAGACAAATGCCAGAACTCCAAATCTCTCCACTTCCTCCTTCTTTCTCCAGCCTTTATTGCTGAGCATGGTGTCATATGGTATGGAGATATCCCTTTGGTTATTTGGAGTCAGAGTCCCAGTTGTGTCCCCTCCCAGCTCCTTTTGTACTCCCAGCCTGCTCACTGCTGTGGTGGTGTGAGGAACAGAGGAGACCTTGGTGCTGTGCAAGAACTGCACAGCAATAACTAAAACATCCCCATGTTATCAACACTGTTTTTAGCACAATCCAAAACATAACTCATTCCCAGATACTGTGAAAAAAATAATTATATTCCAGCCAAACCCAGAAGATTCTCTACCCCTTATTCCTTACCATTTATGTCATGCTCAGTCACACTATCCAGCAGATCCACATTAACCTTTTTCCTTCTTCCCATCCTTTGAAATGTACACACAGATATAATTCTCTTAGTCTACGGAGCACCCCTGTAAAATTTCCATTAAATGTCCATAAATATCCAAAAAATATCCACTGAGTTAATTTAATCCATGATTTTAGGTTCTATCTATGGGATCACTCAGGAGAGGTGGTCTATTGCAAGTAGATATCAGGGACCAAAACCAGGTGACACCAGGTAGTTCTATTGCTTTGGGAGGTTCTTGCTGTAGTAATTCCTGCAACGGGAAAATCAAATCTTAGGTTACAACAATTTAAAAGTACATCCATTGCAAACTCCATTCCTGATCTCTTTGGACCAGGCCATAGGGTTTAACATTGCAGTTAATTCCTTCCCTTGTCATTGCTCCAACAGACTTATCCACAGACCACAGTCACTTAGAGGAGTACATGCACCAGGCACTATCTTGAGGCAGATCAGAAAAATTAAAGAAATGCAGTAATTTCAACAATATACTATTTTTTCCACTTAACAAATAAAATAGGAAAATATAGTAAATTTATCTGAAGTGCTGATACGTCTTTACACTTTTGAAACTACAGGGGAAAAAAATCCTATTAAATTTCCTATCTTGATTCAAGACAGGAAGTAGGTGTGGTTTTTTTCACAGGCTTTCATTGACTTCTAAATATCCATTTCTAATTTAATCACAGTTTCTATGGACAAATAATTCCTGCAGTGATCCACCTTCCACCAGCTGTTGTGGGAATGGCACGACAGCATTAGACATATCCTGCCAGGATTTTCACAAAATATGTATCACTTGAAAAATATTTTATATATAGAAGGTGAATATCATGCACAAGCTCTTAATATTTCTTGAAATACTAAACTCTCAAGTTAAATCAAGTGTAATAAGAAGTAATGAGTAAAGTTCTCCATAAATACAGTAGATAGTGCAGCTGCTTGCAGTGCAACAAATTGCATCTGAGTGAAGCCAGCAATTCTGGCTCCTTACCAGGAACTTTCAACAAGGTTCAGGGACAGATCTTGAGTACTTTTGTATTCCGCTGCTCTTATTTATCTTGAGCAACACTTTACACCACAGAATTGTCCTGCAGGACAATTACTATAAGGGGTGAGATGCTATGCCCTTTTTATCCTGTAATCTGTTTCTGACCATAATCAGTAGCAATTAATATACAGAAAGGCAGGTATAAAATATGATATGTATTAGACTCCACCCTGAAAATATTAAGTCCTGAATCTTTCTATGCCTGACTTAAAAACAAAGGACATTATAATTAATTGTAAGTGTTGAGCAGCCATTACTGGAGTCAAAAAAAGAAATTTCCTTTCTGAGTCTTACCTAAGCTTGACTTGAACATTTCCCTGTGGTGATGTGCTACCCAGTCTAATTGCAAAATGTCTAATTTAAAAGATCTTTGTTGATTTTGAAGCTTAGCCTTTTTAAATTAATTAAAATGTCACTTCCTCATGTATTGTGAGATAGGTTGAAATGCTTAAAATCAGTCTCATATGTTGTTGATTGAAAAGCTTGCTTTTGGTTGCTTAAAATTTTGTGAGTTTACCTGTTTGCAGTGAAAACTTTCCCTACCAGATAATTTGCTAACAAAAACAAAACAAACAAACCCACAAAAAGCCAAACCAAACCAAACAAAAAACAAACACAGAACAAAACTAAAACAAAGACACAAAAAACAACCCTCAAACCAAACAAAAAAACCCCACAAACCCACTTAAAACAGGAAAGCTCTTTCTTCCAGTGATTACAAAGAAAAATACTCTTTTTTTTTGTTTGTTTATATTAAGTTACTCACATAACTCTTTAACCTGAAAAGCCTGCATATGGCTTGGTAGGGACTGGAAAACTGAAAGGTTCTTGTCAAAGGTGTATCTTTATCATTCCTGTCACAATTATTCCAGGTATGATCAAGTTTTAAAGTTTGAAACCAGCAACTGTTAGTTAACTCATGCTCTGTAGAGCATGGTAGCTGAGTTCTTAAAATTCCGTCCAGAATTAAGAATTTAAGTACAGAAAGTTGCAATACAAAGTCATAGTTGGAAATATGAGTTTTGCAATGTCAGAACTGAGGTCACAAACAGACTTAACAGTCTCTTGTGCTTATGTAATAGTCTTTAATTGTATAACACTCTATTTTTCTTTTTGGCAACATTTAAAACATGGAGGATAAGTAAACCAAAACAGAATAAAAATTCATCTAGTCATTCTTCCTGCTAAGGTCAGCAAAGCCCTTTTGTGTGAGTTCCCTACAATTTTCTCTCACATTCCCACCATACAAACTTATTGCCTGCTCCTCAAATTTCATAAAGTGGAACTAGGGCAGTCTGTCACCTGTAATTTTGATGTCCTCACTAAAGAAACAGGAAAATTTATAGACCCATCCTGGCCTGTAGAAGGCTTGACTAATCTAGTGGCCTTCTACTCTCAAGTGACTATGTCAGTGGACAAAGGATGTAATGTACATGGTCTTCTACAGATGTAATCTACAACACTGTCCCCAGCAGCATTCTTACCTCTAAATTGGAAACATATGGGTTTGATGGATGAACTGTTAGATGGATAAGGAACTGGCTGTTTGGCCACAGCCAAAGAGTTACAGTCAACAACTCAATGACCAAGAGGAAACCAGAGACGAGTAGTGTCCCTCAAGGGTCTGTACTGGGACCAGTATGATTCAATATCTTAATCAACTATACAAACAGAGTATAGTGAAACTATACAGTCAGCAAGTTTGCAGAAAAGATCAAGCTGAGTGGTGCAGTTCTTAAGCTAGAAGGAAGGGTTGTCATACAGAGGGACATTGAGAGACTTGAGGAGTGGGCCCATGCAAACCTGATGAAGTTCAACAAGGCCATGTACAAGGTCCTGCATCTGGGCTGATGCGATCCCCAGTATCAATACAGACTATGGGACGAACAGATTGAGAGCTGCCCTCACTCCATCATGTAATTCTTTCCATAAGCCACTTAAAAAAAGATCTTTTGACATAGTTATGTAACCAAAACTATGTTGTTCTTATGATGTGTCTGAAATCCAAACTAGGGTTTTAGAGTTAATTTAATGAAGAATTCAGTAGATACTACTAGTGTTCCATCAGCATTAGACTGCTAGACTCCACAACAAATACAGAAAAGATAACCTATCATATGCAATTAACATGTTCAAAAAATCCACAGATCAACACACTTACTGCCAGAAAGCTAGCAATTCTCTAAATAAACCAATATGCTCTGGCATGTAGTTCAGCTTTCAGATAGTGTTGCATCTGTTTTTAGAACAGTCACAACACCCGATTTACCAAGACAAAAAATCTCCTAGTAGGGGGATACTCCTGAAATAAATTTTAATTTAGTATGAGATGTTCATGTCATCATATAAGCTTATTGCTAGGAAAGCAAAAACTTCAGCAAACTTTCAGTTGTACACATCTGTGGATAATATATGGGTACATAATGCTGAAATCTGCACAGAAAATAATTAACCTCTTTTAATTGAGAGATTATGCCTTCAAAATAGTATCACCACAAATTCCTCTTCTTTATTTTTTTCTATGAAAACATCTATATTTAAATAACCTTCTTATCTGAAATAATTTTCACCAGAACTTCTAGTAAAAACATCAGGTAAAACCAATTCTTACTTAAAATGTTGCAACCTTATATGGTTTAAAACTGCACAGACATTCTTGTGACTGTTGGAGTGAATTCTCATAGACTATGAATAAAGGACATCAGTGCCCAGTTGCAAGTGGGTAGATATGTTTCAGAAAGTATCTATTCCATCCCTGACCTCCTTCTTATGGTCCTCCAGGGAGATTCACACAAAGCAGGCACAACGGGAATCTGGAAGCTTGACTTCTTAGCTCGACAGTCTGCAATAAACCCTGGACTCAATAGGGACATTGTTTTTTACACCCACTATAACTGACAAATACAGTTTCATGATCTGTTTAAGCAGAGCTGTAACAGTGCTATGTTGAAAGGGTCAGGCCCCAGCTTCTGTCCACATCACATGTTCCTGATCATGCTTTGCAATCAACCATTAGGATTGTATAGCACTGGATCAGAGCCTTTTCCAGAATTAATTTTCAGTGTAGCCATAAGGTGATTTGGAAATATTTATGATTTTGGGAACTTTTCTATAGCATAGAACCTTATACATCTGTGGTCCAGAAGAGAGAATGGAACCAGCAGCCAGAAGAGTTTAGGTTGTTACAGACCTGTGTTGCTTCCAATGACGTCATTGCTTCTAACCTGTGGTATTTTTTGTTCCTTCATCACAGATGTCAAAGGGAACATATGCCTCAAAGCATGTCTGCTGCTGCCAGCAATATCAACTGGAAATTCTCTCTTCCTGCAGAATGGCCAGTATGGTTCATAGCAGAACAGATTAAGCCATGCTGTTTGCTTCTGTGAAGTCATTATCTTATTTTCACCCTCCTATTCCTGTTTCAGATACCAGACAAACATCTTATTTGTGATTTCTGTGCTACTTTTGCATCTGGGTACACAACTAAGTCCAGAAGTGCACCAAAGATGCCTGCCTGACTTGTATTTCTGTTATATCAGAACATCACACGGTTCTTAACATTTTTAAATGAAACATGTAGCCTCAAGAAGAAAAAAGCTATTATATTAATTGTGAGTAACTTTTTCTATCACGCAGTAAATATCTTAAATACTTTCTTTCTTTCTTTCTTTCTTTCTTTCTTTCTTTCTTTCTTTCTTTCTTTCTTTCTTTCTGTCTGTCTGTCTGTCTGTCTGTCTGTCTGTCTGTCTCTCTGTCTCTCTGTCTCTCTGTCTCTCTGTCTTTCTTTCTGTCTTTCTGTCTTTCTTTCTGTCTTTCTTTCTGTCTTTCTGTCTTTTGTAATTTAAGTATATTTACCATTTTGGGGACGTTTTATTTTCAGATTTGTCTTACAAATTGAAAGCTGAAATACAGACCCCATTTGAGGCTAAGAAAATGTTGTCTTTGCTACCTAGATATAGTGCTCACATTCTTTTCATGTGTCTAGTGATGGGCAGTGCTAAGCAAATTGTGGCTGTTTAACACATACATAGATAACAGTAGCTCACGAGAGTTATAATTAGGGATCCTGAATGCATCCTTCAGCCATGTTTATTTTTATAGCTGATGAACTATTCTTCTCAAATGAATGATCTCATTGAACCCAGTGAGACTTGGAGGGGGTTAAATTTAGCATATCACATATGTCTCTGTAGAGCTGAAGCCACAGCATGTATAACAGAACATTCCTAATGTTCCCCAGGACCAGCATGGAAAAGTGACTTGAACAAATCATTAGATGGCCACAGAAAAATGACTTAAGGATGTGACCCTGACAGACCTGATTTCCTGTAGGCTGCAGATGAACAGTAATTCAAGCATTTAGAATAAAAGCTGTCTGTTTCCCTGGCCTTTGGAAAAAGTTTGGGACAATTTTCTTTTAGTTTGCTTGCATTTTTTATTGGAAGAGTTAACACTAAAGGATAATTCTCACAAAAAAGGAAAGAAAGAAAGAAAAGAAAGAAAAGAAAGAAAAGAAAGAAAAGAAAGGAAAGAAAGGAAGAAAGGAAGAAAGGAAGAAAGAAAGGAAGAAAGAAAGGAAGAAAGGAAGAAAGGAAGAAAGGAAGAAAGGAAGGAAGAAAGGAAGGAAGGAAGGAAGAAAGGAAGGAAGGAAGGAAGGAAGGAAGGAAGGAAGGAAGGAAGGAAGGAAGGAAGGAAGGAAGGAAGGAAGGAAGGAAGGAAGGAAGGAAGGAAGGAAGGAAGGAAGAAAGAAAGAAAGAAAGAAAGAAAGAAAGAAAGAAAGAAAGAAAGAAAGAAAGAAAGAAAGAAAGAAAGAAAGAAAGAAAGAAAGAAAGAAAGAAAGAAAGAAAGAAAGAAAGAAAGAAAGAAAGAAAGAAAGAAAGAAAGAAAGAAAGAAAGAAAGAAAGAAAGAAAGAGAAAGAAAGAAAGAAAGAAAGAAAGAAAGAAAGAAAGAAAGAAAGAAAGAAAGAAAGAAAGAAAGAAAGAAAGAAAGAAAGAAAGAAAGAAAGAAAGAAAGAAAGAAAGAAAGAAAGAAAGAAAGAAAGAAAGAAAGAAAGAAAGAAAGAAAGAAAGAAAGAAAGAAAGAAAGAAAGAAAGAAAGAAAGAAAGAAAGAAAGAAAGAAAGAAAGAAAGAAAGAAAGAAAGAAAGAAAGAAAGAAAGAAAGAAAGAAAGAAAGAAAGAAAGAAAGAAAGAAAGAAAAGATAGATAGATCTGTAGGATTAAACTTTTAAAATACTACTTTGGTGATTTATATAAGGTCTAGATACTTAAATAGGACATGGGTAGAAAATCAAGTCTTGCAGGAGTTTCATTTAGTTCTATTAACAATTTGAAGACTGTGCCATATAGAAAATACACCAATGGCAAGTCAATGTCCTTGTAATATTCATGAAGAAGCTGGCTATGTTCAGCTGCAGCCTAGGATTTGTACCCAGAAGGTATTTTTTCCCCCATACTATTATTTTTTGCAACTCTAATGCATGAATCATGAAGAGAGTCTTTTGCAGAAGCACATTATTTTCCACCAACAGCAGCTCCTCACATTTGCCACAACGTTCCCTCAAACCACCTATTGTTATGAGGGTGCTGCTGGTAGTTAAATGCTATTATACAAATAATATTAATCATATGTGCCTGTAGTTACTGGCAATTGCTATGCTCTCTCCCTCTCTTCCCCTTCCCCCTACCTTTTCTCCACTCTCAACGGAGGAACTGAAGACCCACTGCTTCTGTGCTCTGCCTGAAGACAGGAGAAGAAACAGAGCAATCCCTCTGAGAGCAGAGGCAACAGTTAAAATACAAAAACGTATGTTTTCAAGGAAATGAGAAGCCCTGATAAAAATGTTTTGGGGTTGGATTTACAGCAGGAGCAATATTTGAAGAAGTGTTTTAATTCATTAAAGCACCAAAGCTCACACATCAGCTGCTGACAGCAACAACATGCTGCCCAGTTGGGACGGACTTATGGGTTCAAAGGTCATTGCTGGGGATGTGAGGAAAGGGAAGCTGCACTATCACACTAAGCCCCACTCTCTCCAGAATTTAGGCTAGAAGTGGTCTCATTCGTCACAATTCCTGATAGTGGTCAAGAGCTGGACTCCTTGGGCTCACAGCATCACAAATGCTTCTTTTGAAGAGAGGGCAATCCAGCAAAAAGGCAAGCAGTAATTCTACACACCTATACAACATGAGGCAAATATCTATGTAGAATCAAGCTGCAGTACCATCTAAGGTAAACACATCCTCTACTTTCTTCCTCAATGACTGATCTACTGTATTCTTTTCCAAAATTAGACATTACTGCAATCTTTGGCCTATTTTTTTTTAATTCAGAGTGACCACAGTGGCTGTTTCTTGTGGTCAGGTGAGCACTTTCTATATGAGTGATGTACATTCTGAGTAGATCAACTGGATTTGACAATCTTGGGAAACCCAACACACAGACCCTGATGGTGTGACTCACTATGTCTCAGTCAAGGACTCTGCAATACAGGAAACATATGAGCTAATGCCTGTTGTCTCCATATAGCCATTTGTCTGGTATTAGGTGCCTATTTTTTTAATTGAATATTAAAGATGCTAATTTTTACTCCTTGATTGTGAAGTAAGCCTCAGATGCCTACCTTGAGACAATGATATCCTACACTAAGAATGCTCACAGAGGGCCAGAGACATTCCATGCCTTGTCTATGAATCCCAGGGATGTCTGAGTGTCTCTTCACAGGCTGCTCTACCCAGCACCATGGGCTATCAATTTGGTGTAGGTTTTAAACATTTATAACAGCAGTGAGAGACATCAATTTATTGCCTAACATTAAAATATTACTGATATTGTCCTTTCTCACACTCTTGACACATCCTCTGTTTGCTTCTTGCACACTGAGCAGTTGTTTTCAGTATGTTGACCACCATGACATCTGACCATGGGGTCAGAGTGAAACCAGGGATCAGTTCTCTAAATTGTTTCTTGAAGGAAGATGAATTTGTGAGGATCTGTCTGAGAACAAAGCCCTCTCTCATTGTCCTGTGCTTTGTTTCTTGGTGAAGCCTGTGCCCCTGCATGCCCATCTCCCACTTTGAACATTTGTTCTGAAAGTTTGCTTTTTGATTAGAGTGCTTATAAAAATCTCAGGCATGACAAGAAGGGTAGCAGGTACCTTAATTTCCTTTCTGAAGAGAGTTCAGAGCTACAGTTTCACCCTGTTGCTCCTACCAGGTCTGTAAGGTTTTCCTTCCATTCCTCTTAGCATTTGAGGGCAGGTAGCTGAGGAGTGAGAGGTGCATCACACTGAGGCTGAGGACAACATTTGTTCCTGTATGTCCTTGTCATGTGCAGATGGTGAGCACAGGCTGCTTGTAGCTCTGATAATGGCTAGATACCTCCTTGAATCCATTCTTAAAGGTGAGGAATTATGCACATTTTTCGGAGGAAACATTCTCCCTCACATGATCAAGGTTAATTTTAAAAGCTTGGCTATTTTTTTTTTTAATTTTTTTTTTTTTTTAATAAGAAGCACTTATTAGCTGTCTGGGTGCTAAGATATGATTAGGCAACAGTAGTACCTACTAGAACCAAACTGATAAGGTTTTGATTTGTCAAGCATAGAAGGCAATATTTATTGCTACAATATAGCTGAGTTGACATAACTGTGGATGAATTAAGGGAGCAGAAGAAGCGGAGCTGCTTTTTTCAAAGGTCATCTTTCCTCACACTCATTTTTCCCACTTCTTAATTAGTGTGAGGACCTGCTGTGTGAGGACCCCATCTCAATTGCCTTCACCTACGGTACTTAGATCTATTCCATTCCTAGCTTACCTGCACCCATTTCCACAAGCATCTGTATAATCGGAAACAGGCATTCCTCCAAGCAAAATCCTGTCTGAAATCATCGTGTTTCTGCCAAGAAAATGTTTGGCACAGAATCTCCACAATTATTTTTACAGACAAGAAGACATGCTGATAATTTCTTCAGATTACCTCGTCTATTAATACTTGAGGTTGATATTTATATCTGGAAATGGAATACAACCTGTCTGTATATATGTGCAGCCCCCTTCTCTAGATAAGGACAAAAGTCAGCCAGCTCCCATCTTCCCTCAAAATTCTTGGTTCCAAACAGGCTGTTGAAACTACTGGAAGCCAAACAGGTAATTATTTATTTTACAATCTTCCTTCCCTTCACCTCAAATCCAACAGTTCTTAAACTGATTTTTAACAGATAATCTGTTAATAAGATGCAGCTCTCCCAGACAATGGGCTGCAAGAAGCAAAGTTGTCCAATAAAAAGACACGTTCTTCTGCTACAATTATTTTCTTCTACAGCTACTATTACAGTTATATTTCTAATATTACTAAGTTTTATATAAGAACTCAGTATTTTTAAAAATAATTTATTTTATATTCACCCAAAAATGTTGATAAAAAGTTCAAATTATGAATCAAAATACGTTAAATATCACATAAAATTTCAAAGGTGATGGAATGGCTAAATATGATTCAGAGTTTAATAATTACACTCCCAATACTTCAAATTTTGATTTATCCAGATAGAACAATCTTGAACTACTGTCACAAATACCTGTTTTGCTTACAGTGGCTTTATTTTGAAAGGTGTCCAGCCCAACCTGATCTTGGAAAAAGCACAAGATGATTTAATGTGTATAAACTTTGAGCCAGGTGGATAAAGTCACTGGCATGTAGTGACTTGTCACTGTCTGTGTTCAATTAAATGCTTAACTCTTCCAACAAGACAGGTGACCTTCCCCTGGCTGGCAGCCTCCAGCCCTTGAACAGCACTAATCAGCATGAACCCTCTGTCTCTGTTGCTTTGTCTCACCAACCTGCATTGCAGGCCATGAACATTAATGGACAAAGCTGAGGTGTCAAGGAATAAACAAGGAAAAAAGAAGCTAAAGTGTTTGTATACTCATTAGTGAGCTTGTGGGTTTTGTATGTGGACTTGATTATTATAGTTCGATCCATGCTGATTTAGTTACTGTTGTTGGCCCACTGAAGCCTTTGGTGAGCTTCATCGAAAATGAAATGCTCTGTTACTGGGTTTGTGTTTCTATGAAAGCTGGATTCTCTTAGAGATATGGTCACAAACTGGTACATGGGAGGTTTAACCTAAATATAAGAAAATACTTCTTTACTCTGAGGGTAACAAAGCACTGGAACAAGCTGCCTAGGGAGACTGTGGAGTCTCCATCCCTGTAGACATTCAAAACCTGCCTCTGTGTGTTCCTGTGTAATCTGGTCTAGGGGATCTTGCTCTAGCAGGTGGGTTGGACTAGATGATCTACAGAGGTCGCTGTGATATATCTGCTAAAGAAATTATTCAGGAACATAAGCAGAAGGTCGGATGGCAGCTCTGGCTAGTGTAGTGCCACACCATCATCTGTGGCCAAAAGGATCATGAAGCCCCAGTTAGTACAGATAAACTCCAAAATTGTCTTACTCTTTGGTTTATTTCACCTACCATAGAGTAGCTTCATGAGCAGTTCCTGACACCACCGTACTTTCAGTTAATATAACACTAATCTGCAACATTTCACCAGGATTGCTTAATGACATTTTTACGGGCTCAAAAAAGCACAGTAACCTGTCCTGGGGAACTGGAATTTTTATGCACAACTTGAAATGTGACTTACTAGCACATATTTACATAAGTGCAGGCTTGATATACTGAATATACAAACTAAGCACACTGATTTTCAGGCGTAAAGATAATAATTTGTTTTGAATCTGGAGCATGTGGAGTCGTTGTTTAGAAGTGATAATTTACTACCTTAAATATAATTATTTTATTTTAGGAACTAATAGTCTCTCTAAGAGCAATTACAATGTATTTGTCATGTATCAGTGTCAATTTGTCTGGCCAGTTTCAAAATCCGATCCTTTTCTTTATTACTTGAAACCTGTATTTGTAATGCTGAAGGTGCTCATCTGTCATGTCCAATGATAAAAAAGGGGGGGAAATCTTTCTTTTTTTAAGGGTTAGAAAAATAAATACCTTAGTATTTATATTTTATTTGTACACTTTGATCAGAATATCAGGAAGCAAAATGCAGTATTACGTCTTACAATAGAAAATCTTTTCTTCTTTTCCAAGACCAGTCAGTAAACTATTACTGACTAAAAGCATGTGAACTCCGTTTTCATCTTGAAGATACAATATACAATATTTCACATCTACTGCTCTTGGATTTCAACAATCAGCTTCTTTCAAAGACACCCTGATATTTCAAATGGTGAATTATTAAGTCTGGATAACAAGGACAGCATTCACTTTCCTTGTACTGCTTCAGCTAGAGTAGAAGACTCTATTAATTATCAGACCAGAAATGGGCTGGGATTTGCTTTGTACACTGTTTAACAGTTTAACTGGAAGAGATGGGTTATATATGGCAGTAAATGACCTTTCTAAAAGCTTGTTTTTCCACCAACTGCTTGTGTTGAAACCAATTGCAGAAGTCATTCAAAATGAGCTGTTTATTGCTTCCTAAATGCATTTACTGCATGCTAGATGTCCATTTCAAAACATTCTGCTGTGTGCCTTTTAACTGACCCTACACTGAGATGCAACTGCCCCTATCCATTACTCTGGAAATGTTGCTCACTTAGCAGTGGGCTGCTAGCCCAGCAAGCACTGGGGGAGACCTTCTTTGGTACCACAGAGATTAGGAAAGGCAAGAGCAACTCCTTAGAGGAGATGGGACCACATCCCACTCAAAAGGGCAGTTGCAGCCCAGAGTAAACCAAATTGTCAGGGTTATCTAGCAACCAGCTGACAATAACAGTGAACACATGGCAGTGCAAACCCCCAGCGTGGGTTGATTGTGGGGTCCCTGCAATTGCCTCCTCTCTTTGTGCTTTAGAGATAATTTTTAACTGAGTTGTGTTTTCTTGTGAGACTGTTGTCCTGGGTACTTTTATTCTGGCTCCTTAAACTACTACTGCCTTGTGTTTCTCTGACATTTCTCCTCCTGAACACTAATTGCAAGGCTTAAACACATCAGCTCCCGCTTGGTGTGTGCCTCTAGGTGTGTGCTCTCCAGATAGCATCATCCTTGCAAACATTGTGCTTGGTAGGTGTTGGCCAGAGGAGCTTCCTGAGAGTGAAGAACATGTTGGACTCCATTCCTCACTCAGTTACAACAATGAACCTTAAGTGCAGTAATGTTAGTATGAGCAGGGCAATTTCTGCCTTTAATATTCTTCAGAAATTTTGTAGGCTTACCACACTTTGAGAGCATGCTAAAACTTTCCTTAAATCTTACCTTAAAATGTCCTTCAATAAGACATGACTTGCATATGGATGTGAGGTGGTCAGTTTGGTTTTCTTCACTATTAAATATTTCTTGCTATCAGCAAATCTAAAATAAGTTATTTTATTGTTCTCTCCTTACAAGCAGTTATATATTAGCTATCTCTGCCAATGTTGTCTGAGATTTCGTATTGTAAATGTTCTTGTTCCTTTCATGGTACCCTGCAAGAAGTGAGACTTGGGTGGAAATGAAAAATACATGAAATGAAATGACAATTTCAATCTAAATTAGGATTTAAGAGAAAAAAGAAAAAAAAAGAAATAAAGGGAAAGTTTTCACAGCACAATAGCAAGGAAATTAAAGTAATGCTAATCAAAACTTACTTAGAGTAACTTTGACATGCAGCACTCAGGAAGAGAAATTATATAACTGATTCCAATCCCATGTCAAAGTTAGTATTTTTCCTATAACTTAACATAAGTACATAACAAGTTAATTTGAAGTTATAACATACAATATCTTTATCAAATGAGAAGTATTTTAACAAATGTGAAAAAGAAGAAAAATCTATCATGCTGTTCCTTTTAGGCTGAAAACCTTGAAACTCAATCCATTATGAGAACAGTTTTTGTTTTAAAGAGTGGGAATTTTCAGCACAACTTTCAGCCCTACCCCAACTACTGTTTGTTTAATTTCTGATCAGCCATACTGCAAAGCCAGGAAGCCATGTCCAGCTTCCTTAGGAACACAGCTCAGATTTGACAATGTAAGGCCACAGAGAGCAGCTCTGCAAACTTTAAGGTACTTAATGTAGTGTTTGTTTGCACATTTCAAATATCACTATATTCTTTGCCATACCTTTCTTGCTCCTGACAAAACACAAAGGAACCTAAAATAAAGCATGTGAAACTAATTAATTACCTCTGCATTTCTTCTGGTTTTCTTCAATGTAAATTCAGTTAAGTCCTGAATTTATCCTGGGCTAACTGCAAATACTTTGGTTTTAATTTGGTTTCATTTGTAGTTCTGTAGAATGAAGAAGAATGAGAAAAGCAATCATAGAAGACACATGCAGGAAGTTATTGCTATGCTATTGATTTTTCCATGACTATTAGCTATATGTCAGAGGTGGATTTAAAAAATTTACTTAGAAATAAAAATGTGATATCCAACTGTATTACCAATACCTTAGTCAGCAGCAGAATATGGACCCTACTTTTGCAAAGATAAAAAACAGTTTAAGTGAAATATTCAGAATAAGTTTGCAACTGACTTACATAATTTTAACTTCCAATTTCAGTAAATGCGTAAGAACACAATTCATTTGGTAAATTAGCAGTATCGGAAAGAATGCCGTTACACCCACGGTGGTAAATCAGTTGTTCCAGACTGCTAAAAGGAACTAAAATTGTCAATCACTCAAATCAGGCTGAAAGGGCTTAACATTGTGCTGGCATGCAAATAAGAGGAGCCGTCTGCTGAGAGTAGATCTGTACTGAAAGATTAACGAAAGTACAGGAAGCGGTTTGGATCTATCATTACCATTAAAGTAAAAGCTGTGTAAAGTGTATGAAAAGAACAGAGAAAAGAGCACATGAGGGAAAAATCAATTATTCCATCTTCTTCACATTGGTTTTACTATGGTGGATGAGAGGAGATGAGGGATATACAATGGATGGAGTGACAGGAAAAGGCCCCAACTAGAAGTAAAAAAGCAACTGGAAATATACTTCAAAATAGTTACTATCAGTAAGAACTTTGACATAAGGTAGCAAAAGAGTTGTTTACTGATGCACGCTTAAGACACCTGAAATCTAATTGTGTCAGGCAGTGCTTGAAACTCCAAACTTGTAACTTCAAACACAACTGAAGATTTTGCAAAGTGACTAGTCTGAACATTGAGTGGCCAAAAAGACTTTACAGCTCAGAACTAGACTCTAATCTCTTTGAATGCTTGAACTACTGAGGTTCCAGTTGAAACTGGAGGGTTTTATCACTTGATCATCATTTTGGTTTCATTCAGTGTAACTTATTCTGAGTTCTGATCACCACTTCAGCTGCACAGGGTTCTCCCATTTTCAGACATTACCTGAAGTTTGAAATCCTATGTACACTGACAGCAATTAACCTAGCACCTCTGGCATATCCATCACCTAGGTGTCTGCTCGTGCTGGGAGCAATAGCAATTATAGCCAGAGATGAAACAATCTCCTTAAAGCAATATATTTGGAACAGAAACATTTTGAAAAAAAAGAAAGAAAAAAAGTGTTAAAATAATAGAAATCTAACTTGTCAGATATCTAACCATTTTCCAGGGAGATGCTGGTAGCGCTGAGGTTTTAAAGACCCTTGAAATCTCAGCTAGTGTCTGCTGTTCTTTCAACTCATTAATCTCTTCTCACTTCCAGTGTCTAAGGATAAGACTTCTAAGGGTCACCTTCTTTTTAGCATGTTCATACTTTCTTTGCCAAGACAAAGTCACTGTTTTATTACCCTGACTACTTCTAGTCCCCGGCTTTAACAATGAGGCTTGCAGTCCAATGAGAATGGGAGGTAAGAGCTTTACAGAAGGTGCTTTTTCAGAATGCTTTTTTTGAGCATTTTTATGTGAAACCATTTTCTTCCCTTTTGTTTTTACAGCAGTCCCCCACAGTTCAATAGATGCTAATTTTACCTCACAAGCCTGGTCATACAAAGTGGGATTTTCCTAATTTTTGCTGCTTACAAGTTAATCACCTAACTTAGTCACACAGGGCTTCCTTTCCTCATGGACAGAAAGAAGTAGGTGTCAGCAGAGGATAACTTTTCTCCTGCCTTTGGAATTACCTTAGACTTGGCCTACTTAACTTGCAAGTACTACACCTGTAGTATTTATGAGTTCTACTCATTTCCATAGCCTTTTACTTACTATTCACATATATCATATATTTAGACACTTCAGCAACAATAATGCAACAAAATGCAACTCAGCATAGAGACACAGTCCTACAGGCCTGCTGGAAACCTATTTATTACTTATTAGCTTAAATTTCTGCTGTTTTCCTACAAATTAGCATTGTTACTTTGTGATACATGTAGGTCTCAGTCCTGCTGGGTGCCGTGCACTTGCAGCTTGTTCATTCAACTGCATTTTACAGTGAGCAGGGCACATGCCTTCATTTGTCACAAATGCCTTGTAAACCAGATGATTAATTTTAAGATGGCAGTTTGTGAATCTGCTCTGATTCGTAAAACCCTCTTACTGTTCAGATAACTCTTTTATTCAAGACATTCCCCCAGGTTCTTAGCCTAGTAGGTGTATGTCTTCTGACACCAGCTGGTGCTTTGTTAATTTTTCCTTCAGATAACGTGTCAGCAGGCAGCTGCCTCTTTCTTTTGTTGCTAATGTGGAAAACTGGCAAATTCTGGCAATTACATTTTGTACTTGGGGATATGATGCATTTTGAGAAGCTGAGACTGCAGCAGCCAAGAGTAACCCACCAAAACAGGGTGTGTAATGCTCCTGTATGGAACTTGAATCCATTGCAGATGCTTTGTGTCTTCATCACAAGTCTGAAATATTACTTAAAAAATAACATTTGTTGGGTTTATCCTCTTCTGTTTGTTTTTGTTTGATTGTTTGTTTTTTCCTGTTTCACTTAAAAAGGATGAGCATGCATGTGAATGTATTAGAATAATCTAGTGAATAAAAATACCAAATGAAACTGTCACATTACTGCCATTAAAGTACAAGAAGGTGCAAGCTGGAATTTTAGCTCCATATTCAAGGTCTGCCAGAATTCAAATATGTTTCAAAGTGCTTAATTAGATATAATACATTGAAAAGAAGCTGTTAGTATCTGCTAGGTTTGGTAGCTGAATACACAAGCTGTGGAGGTGACTGGGTGAATGTGTTGGGAAGTGGGATTTCCAGTATTGCTGTCAAGCCTCCAGCATTTCTTTTTTTAACTCAGAGACATTTCTTCCACTTTCTCTGTACTTCAGATTAATTAAATGTCCAAAATGACAGCTTCTGCAACACTTCTGTCTTCAGTCTTCTACTGGTCTATACATTCTAGTACATGCATGCAGGGTGAGAATTTGCAAGTATAGAAAGCCCAAAGCAGCTATCACAAATACCAGGGTAAAAATCTTACTCACATGGTGGATCATTTAATTGCTTCTTTGCAATATAATCAGGAAGTTCTAGAGGTAATCTAGGAATGAAATAAATCATTTAAATATTTATCTACTGAAGCCATAGATCCTCATTTTTGCCAGAAAATTGCTGAGAGATTGTGGGACTCTTTATGAGGAAAAGAGCTGGTTTCTGCTGCAAACTACCTGAGCAGGTGTTTCCTTAAAGCAGCAGAAGATATGAAAATGGTGCTACACCAAGGGAGGTTGCCATTAACTCCCTATGATCACTTGTACTTTGGCAGAAACTCGCATTGGTTAGTTAAGGAGGTGAAAGGGAACAATGGAAAAATAAGCAAGCATTCTAGGAGCCAGGGGAATTAAATATAGAAATATAACTTTTCTGCACAAGTAAGTGCAAACAGCTGAAGATTTATTGATTGCAACCCATATTGCAATGGTCCCTGAGCTAGCACTTTAATAAAACCAGGGAAAACTACAACCAAAAGGAGACCCAGAAATCATAAATCTCAGTGTATGTGCTGAATGGTGTGGAAAAAACAATCAGCAAAAAACAATCAACTCCATCTCAATTTGGAAGCACAAAGAGTGCCATTTGGGGAGGACAGAGGGGCAGAAAACCTTGGTTTATTCAGTCCTGCCTATTTCAGATGACAGCCAGCACCAGATGCTTCAGAAAAACATGTAGGAAATTCCACAGCAGGCACATGGGGGATAATCTGTCCCCATCTCCTTGCCAGGAGGATCTCATGCTAATCCCTAAAATTTGAGAATATTTTACAAGTTGAAACATCAGGTTTTATATTACTCCCAATGTTATATTTAAGTGTTAACCAGTATAACTGGATAGTTAAATTTTATCAGGTTTGGAATCTCCTAAGCCTAATTTTTCTTAGAATTTTTTGCAATGCATTAAATGTCCACTTATTTTTAAGGAATATCCCAGATTTATTATTCTCTACTTTTGCAATCACTTGAGCAAATTAAGTTTTGTCCAAGCAGCCATTTCTCAGTGTTCAAAATACCGTGTATAAGAATTATAAAAATAAAGCACTCCCCTCAATTTCAGGTTGCAGTCTACACATCTTACTCTTGTCTTCTCTCAGTTTCCAAAAAAAGATTATCCATTTCAGAGATATGGCTAGGTCTGTGCCTGGGGTAGAACTTCTGCCTTCCACCTAGGATCCAGTTTGCCTTTCTCCTTGTTTTTGAAGATATAGGCTATGTCTATGCATGAAGTTAAAAAGTCTAGGACAGGAACTAAGCACTGGACTTAATTATGTATTGAGTTTAATTGCTGGAGTGATCCTAGAAACATTTGCCTGCAATAGGTAGCACTTTTCCACACAACTCCCAGGAAGAGTTTGCATGCCAGCACAGCTGAGGTAAGAGAAACTTTTACCACCGTTAGCCTCACTTCAGGTTCATGGGAAGATCATGAAGCAAATCCTCCTGGGGACTGTCAGAAGTCAACTGAAGCATGTGGCTAGGAAAAGCCAACATGGATTTGCCAGGGGCAAAGGGTGCTCAACAAACCTGATTGCCTTCTGCGACAAAGTAACCCACTTAGTTGATACAGGGCGAGTGGTGGACATCGTTTACCTGGACTTCTCCAAGGCTCTTGATACGGTTTCCCACAGCTTCCTCTTGAAGAAAGTGACTCAATACAGCCTTGACAAGTGGTCTGGGTTGTGGATGGGGAACTGGCTGACAGACCGTACCCAGAGGGTACCATGAGGACAATCAAACATTGGAATAGTCTCCCAAGGGCAATGGTGGATTCCCCCATGTTGGACAGTTTTATGTCTCAGCTTGACAGGGTGCTGAGCCATCTCATATAAACTATAGTACTACCTAAAAAGATTGAACCAGATGCTCCTTGAGGTCCCTTCCAAACTGGCATTCTATGATTCTGTATGATTAATCAGTCTATTTAATAGAAGCTTTGGAGGATAAAGGAGCTGACTACAGCATTCACACAGGTTATGCTCTGTCAGTCAGCCTTGCTGACAGAAAATTGTCCCAAACACATCTAATAAGCTGGTCTTTTCCAACCTAAATGAAGTTTATGACTATAGATGTAGCCTTGAGAAGGCACCCTCCACAAGTAAGTACATCCTGTATAGTCAATGGGAGCAAGTGCTTTAGAACTTCCCCTAGATGGGCTGTCATGTCTGAATTGTGCCAACAGATCTTTCTCTTGGGGATATCTACTGCTCAGACACAGAGTTTCATCTGCTTTAGAGTCCTGAACTTTGTTAGCACCTGAAATTGCAGTGTAAATTCAGTTAGGTGTTACGGATCCCATGCTTTATTGATTAGCTCCAATAAGCAGGGAAATCTACTGTTATATATTCCCTTAATTTTCTATCACTTTATATTGCAAGGGATACAGAAAAGGTAAAAACTAAACCTGAATTTGCATACTTCTATCTAAGGAAAAAAGGAAGAGTGCTTTTTAAATTAATTTCCCATTTTAGAAAGAACCAACACCAGTGGGTTTGTGTTGTGGTAATACCTACAGGTCTTAGTCAGAACTCAGGTACCTCTTTCAAATACAGATGCTACTGAGCTAACATGTACAATAAGAGAGTTCTTGTCCCATGAACCAGATAGTCAGAGGGAAGAACAAAACAAAAGCCTGGAAAGTACAGTGATGTACTTCAGATTTGGAAACTGACTAAAATATGCTTGAAATTAAGAGATCTAGAGTAACAGAAGCTTTCAATTAATCAGACTGTCAGAACTAACTGTCAGGTAAAATATTGTCGTGGTTTGGGCCCAACACAACAACAAAGGAACAGCCCCATGGCTGCTCACTCAATTTCCAACCCCCCGCAAACACACACGCTGGGATGAGGAGGACAAAGCTCCTGGGTCGAGACAAAGGACAAGGAGGGTTCTTCACCAATTAAGGTCCTGGGCAAAACAGACTCAACTTGGGGAAAAAATAATAATTTCATTTCACACTAATCACACATAGGACACAGACAACACACAGAGCAGGGCTTGCATATGTTACCCCACCCCTCCCTTCTTCCTGGGCCCAAATCACTTTGTTCCCGGTTTCTCTCCCTCCTTCCCTCCAGCGGCAGAGAGGACAGGGGATGGGGTTTAGAGTCAGTTCACAGGCTGGTGGTTCCTGCTGCTCCTTCCTCCTCAGGAAGAAGGTTTCCTCACAGTCCTTCCCTGCTTCCCCACAGGGTCCTTCCCATGGGAGAGAGTCCTCCACAAACCTCTCCTTCATGAGTCCTTCCCACGAGGTCCGGAGCTGCTCCAGCCTGGGCTTCCCACAGAGTCACGGGCTCCTTTGGGAACAAACTCCCCTGGCACCGGGGTCTTCCAAAGCTGCCCAATCAGAGTCCACTGGCAGCAAAATCCTCTAGCCACAAAATCCAAGTCCAGTGGCCAAGTTCACCTCTCCTGGTGCCTTCAGGGAGCGTTCCACCACGTTCCTCCACAAGTGCAGGGGGACAGCTGCCATCTCACCATGGGTTGCAGGGAAACTTCTGCTTGGGCACCTTCTTCCCCTTCTTCCTCATCAACCAGCAGCACTGCTCTACTTCCCCAGCACAGCTCTCCTCCTGCACAACAGTTCTCCCCACAAGTGCTTCTCTGCTCAGGTGTTATGTCGATTCTTTCATATGTTAATTGCTGAGGTGCATCTATTGTCCCTCTAATGGCTCCTTGGCTGGGTTTTGGGGCAGGGGGAGCTTCTCAGCTTCTTACCGGAGCCACGCCTGTGGCCCTTAACCCACTACCAAAAAGCCCACCAAACCAAACCAGAACAAATATATTTGCTGATAAATGCATAGCTGCTGGTAAAATACATCCTTCACTTCAGCAGCAGCAAAGGAAAAATAAAGGAGGAGCAGTGGCTGAGATGAGCTCTTGATTATGCTGCTCAGGCACTGACAATAGTGTATCATATGCTGTACACCAGCGTCACCAATGAGCAACAAGTTTAATTAATATTTAGGAGGATGAATATACATGTTAATCTTACTCCCTTTGTAGGGGGAAACAAAATCTACAGTATCCTTAGTGATTTCCTTAACACTGCTGCAAAACACCGCGACCATGTGTACCCTGCTTGTGCCAATGCATGAAATCCCACCCAGCTGCCACTTCCACTTTCTGGATCATTCTGGTTTTCAGTTTGCTGGTTTTGCTTATTTCCATTTTATCTAAAGATCTATTAGGATTTTGAGGATTGTTCCTCTTACTCTGAAACTTCACTAACAGTTTTCACCTGAGGTTATATTTTGATTGTCCTCTGTACTATTGTACTCAGAAGTTTTCATGCACGGGTAACCAGGTGCCAAATTTTGTTGTTAACTAATCCTTTTTTTTTTTTTTTAAAGCACAGAGTAGCATATCTGAAATTGAAAAGTAACAGGTTCTGGAGTGCATTTTTTGCCCTTCTAAGAAGCAATATTTTACACTTTTATAGCATCTTATCTTTGGACAGAATCTGAGAATTCTTCAATGGTGCTGAAATGAAGAGTCAATCGATCAAGCAATGTTAATAATTACTCGAAACTGCTTAGGACAGATGAAGAGGAAAATTTGCTTTGACTAGCAGGTAATGCAGAGAGAAATCTTACCAGAAAAAGCTAAGGAGTAGTCTGTTTCAGAAGAAAACTCACATTATAGTTTTGTAGCCCCTTTCACACGGTAATTTCAAGAGGGTTACCCAGTTCAAGTGGGACAGGGATATGCTGGAAATAGTCCAACGGAGGGCTACAAGAATGATTAAGGGACTGGAACATCTGTCATACGAGGAAAGGCTAGGAGACCTGGGGCTGTTTAGTCTTAAGAAAAAAAGACTAAGAGGGGACTGTATCAATGTCTATAAATATCTGAGGGGTGGGTGTCAAGAATGGCCCAGTGGTGCCCTGTGATAGGATGAGGGGAAACAGCACCAAACTACAATACAGGAAGTTCCACCTCTATATGAGGAAGAACTTTTTTACTGTGGAGGTGATGGAGCACTGGTACAGGCTGCTCAGAGAGGTTGTGGAGTCTCATTCTCTGGAGTCTTTCAAGACCCATCTGCACACATTCCTGTATGATCTGCCCTAGGTATTCCTGCTGCAGCAGGGAGGTTGGACTCAATGATCTTCAGAGGTGCCTTCCAACCCCTATGATTCTATGATTTCACAGCTATAATGAGGAATAAATTTGGATTCTCAATATTTGAACTGTAGATGCAGTTGATGCTAGATGTAAATCCACTGTCTATAAAGTCTGAAAGACCACAAGGATCACTGTTTGATTTAATGAATAAAAGATGCTGAAGAATCACAGAATCACAGAATTTCCAAGGCTGGAAAAGACCTTTAAGATCATCAAGTCCAGAATGCATGACACTTCTTGAAAAACTATTGATCTTGAATTGAAATTTGGCAGCAAATATTACCAAATCTGTTTTTCAATGCAAGTATTTATTATAGGTGAGCAACTTTTTCTTAGTAAGTCTAAATTAATTAAATCTTTCATTCTCAAGGCTCTCCTCTGAATCTTCTCCATTTTGTCAAGGTGTTATTCCAGTTTAACCAGTGGTCCTGTAAGTTATTCCAGTTTCAGTCAATGCTTCCATACAGAAGTTATCTTCTTCTCCAAGTTCCTTGCTCTACATCTTCAAAAGTTGCTTTATGTGCAGGGTCACATGGGGAGCTGATGTAAGGAATCACAGCTGACACGTTTTCTCTGTGCAGCGGTGGTCTGTATGTTTTGCCAGGTATTGAAATGGCTTTTAAGACTTCAGTTGAGAAGGTGAGCAGAGACAAAACTCTGTCTCTTGCTCCCTGGGCATTCTCATTACACAATCAACAACCAACAAATGGAAATACTTGAAGGAGTGGGGTTTGGAAATTCAGGCTTTCTTCCAGCTCAGCAATCTTGCTATTGATCTGTGAAGCTGAGCTGGCTTTTATTTGTCCTTTTTTCTGCATCCATGAATTTTCCGTTCTTTGTCCAGGAGCTCAGCTTCTGGATGAGAGATGATGGATACTCAGATCTAGATTTACATACACTTTATGGTTAGGAAAATATCTTGCAACAAGGGATATGATCCCCTCCATTTATAGATAGACTCTTAACTGTTACCAAATGTTGGCTACATAGAACAAAAGTAGGTCACAATTAGGGTAAAAAATTATGTGAATTGCCTGAAAAACATCAGTGTATGTTTCATTGATTCCAGCTTATTATTTGAAAAAGCTTAAGCACCTGCAAGAAAAGTAGAAGATTCTGATAATTACCTGAGATGAGCAGCAAGTCATGGAAAGTTTCTGCAAGAACTGCAATACTCATCAACTTCCAGAATGCTTCCCATAAGAATAAATTTGAATCCAGACTACTGAGACATCCGTATCAACATCTGCATATCCTTAACTTTGTGAACATTCTGAAGATTTTAACAAGATCTGCTTACTCAGGATCAGAAATGGGAGAGAAAGAAAGAGTGAAAGTAAAACTGAGAAAAGACTTGGAGCAGTAAATTTCTGTCCTGCAAATGTCCCTGTAGTATCTCAGACAACTTCAGTGGATTAAACTACACACTGATTGACTGTAAAATAAAATGAAATTTCTACTTCTTTAAGAAAACTCAATATCAATAACTGGAAACAAAAATTACTTTGAATTAATTAGTAATTAATTAATTACTAATCAAATATTAAAACAATTACATAATTGTATAATAAAAAAAATGGGATATTTTACTCAGATAGATGTGTCAAACAAATGCAGAGAAAGTCTGTCTGCAAATAGAGGCAGAGGGCTGCAGCCCCTTGGTCAGAGCTCCCGTGCCTGTGCCTCTGCAGGGCAGCAGGGCTGGAGGTGAACTGCCAAGAGCTGGCAGGACAGGCACTGAGCTGACAGCGCTGCCATTGTTTGCAGGTGGAGGAATTTGCCATATCCTTTTCCAGCTGTCAACCAGCAACTTATCATATGGAGACATTTAGGGGTCCGACAAATAGGGTCCTTCAAACTTCTTTGCAGTGGTTTGTATCTCCATCTGATTGTTTCACTGGCTTGCCAGAAGTTACCATCCTTGTCATAATGGTGGCTTAAACAGGATTTTAGTTCACATTTAACACGTCTTGTTTACATTCTATGTCTGTCCAGACTGACTTTCCCAGGCAAGGTAAATTCAGATACTAGCTTAGGAATCAGTGTGGCTTGTGGTGCTACCTCTCAAAAGCCTGAGATAACCTCGGGTGGGATGGGCAGAAATATCTAAAACTAGTCCTCAGAGCTAATTTTTCAGCTTGTTTCAGGGCAATTCTTCTTCCTCTGAGCAGTCTCCATATCTGGCAAGCATCAGGTAAACAGTTTCAGACCATTTCCTGAAGTTGATACAACAGCCTTGCTTGTACTGTGATTGTCTTTTCTCCTTAGTACTTATTTATACATTGCAGGAGACTGTTGCTTATCCACTGAAAATAGATTACTGTGATTCACAAAGGCAAATATTATAGAAGTAGGCAAAAGTTCTGAAAATTAATAAATACAATAGAAGCAAATTCTCAAGCATTCTGGATGCATCTCTTAAGACATTACATTGAGTTTTGTTACGTATATCCCATTAGGATTAATTAGGTCTAATATACTGGCATGACTTTCAGTGTTGAAACAGGAAGCTGAGTTCAGATTAGAGTATTATAGGAAGTGCCTTCCCACCAGTTCAGTTCCTAAGTATGGAAGAATAAATACGGCTGAATGCTTTTCAGTAGATTGCATTACATCTTTTTATTGATTCTAAAAATCTAATGATATCCAGGAAATACAGACTAAGAAAAACTGCTCTTATGCAACAAAACATCCTTCTATAAACTTTCTGGAAAAAACTATGCATTAATATTTTGAATGTTTTTTTTTAATTATAAAAAAAAGTTATTGACATTCTTATATTCTGTAAGTAGATTTTAACGAACCTTTGAAATTTGTTAGAGCACTTTAGTCATCCAGTCAAATTACAATTAATATCTTCTGCCTAGGGAACCAAATCTTGGTGGTAGATCATATTGCTGTAAGAGTGTGGTAGGTCTTTCAGCTATGTAAACAATCTATGCCCTGAGTTCAGCGATACAAGAGGCGATTGACCAGGTGCACAAAGGAGTGAGACATACTGCTTGACCATGGTAGCCTTGGTTTCCAATTTCCAGAATGGTGGTGTGTCAAAATGCCAGTAACAAACCATGAAAGGCAGAAGGCTTTCAGGAGGAAGTGAGACCTGGTGAAAGGAGTTCTCTGTCTTTTCTCAGACAGTCCTATGCTGATTATGATATTATCTTTTGCTTCAGGTGAAGCTGTTCTGTGGCAATCAAGTCCTTGCCACAGCTCTCATGCATCTGGGCTTTGCCCCAGAGCAGGATAAAATGTTTTCAAATGTCATACATTCAGGGTGAAAGAAAAAAAAAAACACAAAAAACCCCCAAAACAAGTAGTTTCAGAGTAATTAACAGCTGCCCATCAACAGCTAAGAATCAGACCTTCAAAATTTTCCCTCTGTTTTTGGAAACATTTTTTAAAGAAAAAAAAATAACAGAAGGAAGTCTTGAAAATATTGGAATATTTTGTAAAATGCTTTCAAGAGAAAAAGCTCTCATTTGTATGAGATTTTTTGTTTCAGCTTTTCACAAATATTGAAAGCAGTTTTTGCATTTTTAAATTGAAAGCTTTAAAAAATAAAAAAAAATAAATAATTCACAAATGAAAGTTATTCAAACTGAAGCAAAAAGGTTTTTTTTTTTCATCTCAGTCTTCATTAAATATATCTATAATAACTATAAACTATTGCTACTTTCACTTCTCTATTATTAAATAACAAAATTTCTTTTTTAGTTACTTGGTCCTAAATCTGGAAGGTCATAGTTAAAAATATTCTGGTTTATTCAGGTCCTACAGAGAAAGGCTTCATAAGACTACTGCTTCAGCTTGTTCCCAAATATGAACAAGAAAGTGTATTTCAGAAGTTTCTGCTTCTCTTCCAACTAAAGTAGATAAAAGGATGTGTTGATCCAAAACTTAGGTTTCCACACATGGCCTATAAAAATCTGCTTCAACTATTCCATCTAGTGGAATTTTACCTCTACTGTCTACTCCAAAATGAAATGTCATTAATCCAGTGAGGATTATTTGTTATTCATGTGCTAATGCTTCAAGGTGGGAGTTCAGTTGTGTAATCCCATACATCCTGCTCAATCTGCAAGAGCTGTCCCACAGCTCCTAGGCTAAAACCTTCCAGCTTTTTCTCTCTGTAAGGCAAAAATGAGAACAAATGCAGATTTATGTATCTGTTATTTTGATCTCCTGTTCATTTGTCAGATTTTGTGACTTTTATCTTCACATGTGATACCCCAGGTATCCAGGTAATAGCTGAATGGCAGCAGAGGCGATCACAGCCCACAGTTGCCTTTCTACTGGTGACTCTTATCTTTCTGCAGGTCTTAAAAATGTTAGGGGCTTCCAGCCTTCCAAATCTATCTTAAATTTCTCTGTTGTGTAGATGTGGCACTTCAGGGCATGTTCTAGAGGCCAAGGTTGTGGGGGTTTTTTGTCGGTTGTTTTTTTTTGTTGTTTGTTTGTTGTTGTTTTTGCTTTGTTTTATTTGTGGTTTTTTTTTGTTGTTGATGATTGGAAGTTTCTGCAATTCTGTGATTCTATAAAAAAGTTCCTTTGTGCCCAAACTCCTTGGAATTAGTTGATATCCACTTCCAAATGTAACATCAGAGATAATCTGAGTGGAAAATGGGTTGAGAGCAGTCCTGAAGAAAAGGACTTGAGATTGATGAGAAGCTCAACATGAGCAGGCGCTCAATTATTTAGTGTGAGGCTGTTGAAACACTGGAAACGTTACCCAGCTAAGTTGTGGCTGCCCCCACCCTGGAAGTGTTCAAGGCCAGGTTGGATGGGACTTTTAGCAACCTGGTATAGTATGAGGTGTCCTTGACCATGGCAGGGGGTTTGGTACTAGATGATCTTTGAGGTCACTTCCAAAACAAATCTATGATTCTGTGAAAGTGTACAACTAGAGAGAGGAATTGTATCTATCTAGTGTCATTTTAGTATTTCTGGATCATCAGCTCATCTTTGATACAGAACAGAATCCCCTTAGACCAGTTCTTTCGTAGTCTCATTCTCACCCCCTGATGTTGTTAGCATTTCACCACCTTCTTCTTCTGTTGTCAGTCTTTCTTCCTCTCATGTCAATGCTTTTGTTCACATTTTCACCCTTTTCCCACCTTGCTGTCAATCATCCATTCTCTTCTTACCTGTCTTAAGACAATCAGATGTGTTCTTAATACAGTGAACACACACAGCCTCTGTTAGTGAGAAAACCTTGGGCTTGTGGTCTGGTCCTCAGGTCAGAGCCTACAGCCACTCTGATTCATCAGCGTTACAACCATCCAATGGGATTAATAATAATAAATTCCCAATATCAAGTAATTTCTAATAAGAAGGAGGCTGTTTTTTCTTTTCTGGAAAGGTGCTAACATGTTATTGCTGCTAGCATGCAGAAGACAACTTGTTTATTGCTAATTAACCACCTACAGAGCAGATGCTTAACCTGAACTACACCTTTCAAGGGAATATCCAAAGGCTGAATTTACCAGGCTTCTTAATAGGTATTAAGTACCTACGTTTACTACTGAGCAGTAGCAAATTATTTCAGAAGTGCCCTGGGTGAGGGAAAACAGTTTTGGGAAATAGAATGTTAATTAGAGTCATGAAGTTCAGTGCCAGATGTTTCATAGCAGGGAATCACACTCTGTGTATGGTAAGGTATGGGAGCTAAGTGCTGTGAATGTGTTTGTGTAAATGGAAGGATCCTAAGGCTCACAGAGGTGGTCTTCTGTCCCCGTAACAATGGTGAACCTGTTGTATTTAGCTTTGCAAGTTGCTGAGTGCTTGGGTTGTCGTTCAGGTGGAGCGACCCTACATGGGGGATGTTGACAAAGGTGGGTTGTGGGTTTTTTTGCCATTTCTTGGGGTAAAGACGCTTAATCTATAACCTGTAAAATATTATCTTACTGGAAGAGCAGCTAGTATTGTTATTCAGGAACATGACTGCTAATGCCAAGGCCCAAATTTCATTTTTTCTGCTGCTACAGAATATTAATGATCCTCATAGCTAGGAAGAGTTCCCATAATCAATGGATTTATGGTTCAATGCTGTCCTACAGCACTGTTGTACCTCATTCTTGTACCCCAGTGAAATCTCTCTTCCACCTG
Organism: Apus apus; assembly: GCF_020740795.1. NCBI lineage: Eukaryota > Metazoa > Chordata > Aves > Apodiformes > Apodidae > Apus > Apus apus. The sequence goes on along the minus strand of NC_067284.1, from coordinate 31,000,362 downwards.
TTCTCTTTGCCTGTGAGGGTCATAATTTAGATGGCAGAATGCAAAATAACCCTACAAACAGCACTACTCTTCAGTGCTCTTTTACAAAAGAGAATAATTATTTTCCAACAATAAGGCTTGGTGTCTTCAGTTATGTTTGCATGTGCAATTTTGTGCTTCATTGCCCCTAATGTGCACTTACAAGGTATTATTTCTGAGCACAGCTTATAACTGATTGGAACACAAACCACTGGGTTTATCACCTCATGGGCTTGAATTAGTGTCTCATCCTTACACAAACGCATATGGAAATCTTTGCTCGCTGCATTGCATATTGCACCTTACTCCCCAAATGTACAATACATAATTCAACAGAGTCTGGTGTAGCTGTCAGCTTTTCCTCAGAAAGAAACCAGCTGTTTACAAGGCTGAAGCAATAAAGTATTTTTGGAAAAGCTTCCCCTCATGGATTTCTACAGCTCCTCTCAGCTCATATTACTAAGACAAATAGAATAACAAATTTACAGAAAAAGGGAAGAGATCTGGACTTAAAGCCAAATGGGGGTTTCTGTCTCTCCTCTGACTTTCCCCACTCTTTGACTTATGATTATACATGCAAAATGGGGGAGAAAGAGGGCAACCTAATGCTCCTCAACCTAATTTACACTTTTTCTGTCTAGGGCACATCATGTTGTCTCAAGGACCTCTGTGGGGTGCTGAATCTGAGATATAGACCTGTAAAAGGCATTTAATGGATCCATAATGTGTACCTAGAAGGCATCTAGGATATACTTTCACTATTACACCAGGAAGGAAACCCTAGTCCCCAGGACAGAGTGTCTCATGTCTATACTGTTCAATAACATTATGTTCTGGGAAGGACAAGCTTTGTTCATCTGGTGTATTAATGACACAAATTGTTGTTTGATGGCTGTAGCATAGCCCTTTTTGTATCTCTTTGCACATAAGCTTTCCAGCTCACATCATGTTCCACATTTGTGTCCTACCACAGTGTCCAGTGGGGCAGTGTTCTATGTATGTATTACATGCTGGCATATCCTGTGTTAGGGCATTTAATGCCACCCATGCTGAAAGGCCTTCTTTAGTACTCTTCAATGCTAAAATGTGATTTTAGTACAGGGCTAGCAAAGCATAGCCAAAAGAGATTGCTCAGACCTTCATAGCCATCAAATCAGCTGCTAAGCAGTGTAAAAAAGTATGACATACAAGATATAAACAAGAACTTCTGAAATCTTCCTCACAGTGACAAAGTCTAAAATATTGAAAGACTTCTTTACCTTGCAACTCCTCCTCCATAAAAAATATAGAAATACATTTCTCCTTAGTCCTCCTCTGACATCTCCCTATTACAAAATCCACACAGATAAAGTGTGAATTAGTTCTCCCAATCCTCACTGCTATTAAAAACAAATACATGAATTCACATCTCTCTTCCTTCACTCAACTATGCAATAAACCATGGTATCTCTTTAAAGCAACCACTATTCTTGTAAGCCCAGCCTTTCACATCTATAGTATCTATGAGGTTACAATAGGGTCAGGCATATAAAATGAAAAGCCTCTGTAAGGCCAAACAGTTAAATTCACCATGCAGGCAAACAGTAACTTTCAAGCAATTGCTCACCTCCCACCTTTGTTGCCTCAATATGAGTCACTGAGATAGTCTGTGCCCTCCACACTGTGCCTATGAGAGAGAAAAATGCAAGGATGTCAGTCTCTGATGGGCACATAATTTAGAATGGCCAATCTAGCATCAAAAACACATATATAAAAAAATATGTGGAATAATTTAAATGAGAGGCCAAGCTGATGTAGAAATAGATAAGTTATCAACCTAACCATAGTTTAAAGAAAGGCCTTCTCCTGCTCAACAGTGTGCTTGAAGAAGTGTCTTGTTGACACAAAAGAAGGAAAAAAAAGGTACGTATGCCTTTGCCTGTTCTAGTAGAGACTGCATTACTCGTGAGTTGATCTATGGAATAGAGAGATTGCATCTTTTTGGGTAGCAGTGGTTGAAGAGAACTCTTCTGGAAAAGTAGGGACTGGGGAAAGAAGAACCCATCAGAAGAAAGGCTGTTGGCTCCTTCTGTAGCTTCCTACTCAAGGTGCAGAAAAAGCTATTAGGAAAGGAACACCATGGAATACCAACACCAACTGCCAGACCATTCCCTTCTGCTTTTTTAAAATGGAGTAGTGACATGCATCCTTTCTGCACAGCTTACATTCTGGCACCTGATATGTGTGTTAATGAGCTTTTTTGATCAATGTATCTTGTGAAGAATTGTGAAGAATCCCTAGAAGAACTTGTCTGGATGATGTTGGCCATGCTGTTGGGTGCTGAGTAGCAACTAGCAGTGGAAACAGCAGTCAGGATCAGGATGTATACCTTCAGATGTATCTGTGAAATTAATAAAAGCAAGGACATCAGCATCTAGAGACACACAGGATGTTGAACTGTTGCCCATACTCTGCCTCCCAGCAGTTTCTTTCCTTGGGACCATGGCAAAATGTTGTAACTTTGTGTGTGCGTAACTGAAGTATATTTTTTTTTTGGCAATCCTGTGTGAATGTTCCCAGGCAACACAGGCAGAGGAGACCCTGATACAGTCTAGGTGCTATATGAGCCTTTTGACAGAATTATGGCTTGTATGTATATGGCATAGAACCTCATGAACCTGCTGCATCCCAAGTCAGAAAACTCAGAAATCTATGGACTTCACATTAGACAAAAAAGTCTGAGGACAGTAATGTCACAAATTCACCTTATAACTGTCTGAAACATCTACACAGGAAAGTAGAGAGGACCAAGGGTGTACTTCATGAACTCCTTTCTTCTATGCTCCAGATGAACTTTCAGCAAATCCATCTTGGGAAACTATTGTTCATAGAATCATAGAATGGTTTGTATCAAGAAGGAACCTTAAAGATCATCTAGTTCCAACCAGTCCTACCATGGATAGGGACACTTTCCTTAGACCAGGTTGCTCAAAGCCTCATCCAGTCTGGCCCTAAACACTAGGCAGGGGGCATCCACAACTTCTCTGGGCAACCTATTTTAGTGTCTCATCACCCTCACACTAAATAATTTCTTCGTAGTGTCTAAAGCTACTTTCCTTCAGTTTGAAGCTGTTCCTTCTATTCCTGTTACTACAAGCTCTTGTAAAAGTCCCTCCCCAGCTTCCTTGTAGGCCTACTTTAGGTACTGGAAGGGAGCTGTGAGGTCTTCTTGGAGCTTTCTGTTCTCTAGGCTGGACAATGTGTCACAGCCTATCTTCATAGGAGAATGTGCTTCTGCCTTCTGATCATTTTTGTGGCCCTCCTCTGCACTTGTTCCAAGAGCTCCATCTGATTCTTGTATTAGGGGCTATGGAACTGGATGCAGTACTCCATGTGGGGTCTCACAAGAGCAGAGAAGGGGAGGAGAACCACCTCCCTTGACTTGCTGGCCATGCTTCTTTTAATGCAGCTGAGGATACCATTGGCTTTCTGGGCTGCAAGTGTACATTGCCAGCTCCTGTTGAGCTTTTCATCAGCCAACACCCTGAAGTTCTTTTCTTCAGGGCTGTTCTCAATGCATTCTCCACCCAACCTGTATTTGTGCTCGGGATTGCCCTGACCCAGGTACAGAATCTTGCACTTGACCTTATTGAACTTCATGCAGTTTGCACGGGCCCACCTCTGAAGCCTGTCAAGGTCCCTTTGGATGGTTTCCGTTACCTCCAGCATGTCAACCTCACCACAAAGCTCAGTGTCATCAGCAATACTGCTGAGGGTGCACTCAATTCCATAGTCCATGATGCAGACAAAGATGTTAAACAGCACCAGACCCCTGACAAATGCCACTCAGCGCTGTTCTCCACTTGGACATACTGACATAGACCACAACTCTTCGAGTGCATCCATACAGCCAATTCCTTATTCACTGAGTGGTCCATCCATGAAGTCAATGTCTCTCTAATTAAGAGACAAGGATGTCATGTGGGATAGTGTCAAATACTTAGCACATGTCTGGATGGATGACATCAGTTCCTCTTCCCTTATTTACTAAAGCTATGGCCCTGTCATAGAAGGCCACCAAATTTGCCAGGCATGATTTGCCCTTGGTGAAGCCGTGATGGCTGTCACAGATCGCCTCCTTATTTTCCATGTGCTTTAGCATAGTTTCCAGGAGGATCTGCTCCACGATCTTGCCATGATCTTTTACCTATCTTGAGTAACCAGGTCTCCCGTTTCCTTTCAGAGAGGGCCTACATTTTCCTTAGTCTTAATTTTATCACCAACCTACCTATAGAAGATTTTCTTTCTATAAGGACTTTATCTTTCCTAACTTGGTAATAGATCATAGATCATAACCCTGCAGGCATGCACAAGTTTGTTGTGACATGAGGAGCAACGATGTCAAGACCTTTCATCCAGAAATAATGGAAACACTTGGGTGATGCAATGCTGGGCATAATATATGGGTTTCTTTGTATTCCACTTTTCTCAGCTATAAAGAAACAAAAAACAGTAGAAAAATAAATGTATAGTACTTACTAAGTTGTAGCATCACTGTGATGGTTAACTACTTAATGTTCATGCAGTTCTTTGACTTAAGATATGTTGAGATTCCCATTGTTCTAATCTTTACCCCCACCCACTTAAACAGATTAGTTTTTATTGGTCTTCAATAAAAGATAACCCATTCTGAGGTATTGCTGCCAGTTTTAATATATCAGTAGTCAGACAGGCTCATAAATTATCTCAAAATCAAACAGCTTAACAGAAAGAAATTGAAGTAGCAAGATTTGATTTTAATCCATTCAATCAGGTCCTACCTGGAAAAGACACAGCTTCAATCTCTGCAGGGGCTTCTCTGTTGCTGGTTAGGTTGCTCCTGGAGTGATATATAAGGAAAAATGTTACCTTCTATTGCTCCATGCAGTTTCATTGACTTTAATGGGACTGGAAAGATTACTTAAGATGAAAATGTGAGTACCTGGACATTCTCAAACTGTTTTCTCTGCCTGACCAATTTGCTAGCCATTCTCTATACTACAAACAGTGATGGGATAGCTGTGGCACAGTCTGCGACCTCATGATCTGCCATGTCTACTATTAACTTGTTCTTGTTAAAATTATCACTTTATGATAAAACAACAATGTAATGGTGGCTTTATCACATCTCTCTTACATCCATCAACATGACACTCCTAAATTCAATTTTTTATATCACTTCTGCATTTCTTTGAGTTCACATTAATGATTTGCATGCTTGCTATATGTGTATACATATTTTTGTTCTCCTTTGTACTGTGTATGAAGCAGGGAACACCCTCCACAGCTCTGGAGAATAGCTTGTACATCTTACTATCTACTTACTAACATTTCTTTTTCATTGAGGTCAGATTAAACATGCATTCTGTTGAATAAAATTCAGTATCCAGAGTATAGCTTATATATAAAGCTATTCTAAATCAAATCTACAGCAAGAATATCATGTTAATACAGATGCACTGAGGAATTATTAATATTGAAAACTGAATCATGCACTTGCAGTGCAAAATTTCTTTACCCTTTTCTCATTTTTCACCTCCCTTCTGCTCCCTGCTCTGCTTGAAAGAATACCACAGAAGACTTTTCAGCATTTGGTTTATAGAATCTCATAAAAACCATGTTACTGAAATTCTCCTGATGCAGCTTGGCTTCAAGATGTAAAATGAATTCTAATACTGATTTCCAGAAGCTTACTAAAAGCATAAAAAATGCAACTTAAACATTATCTGGGAGAAGGGGAAGAAAAAAAAAAAAAAGGAAAAAGAAAAAAAGGTGGAAATATAATTCTAGAAGGGATGAACAATATTACTGCTAGCAAGTTCAATCTTGTTAAGCTTCTTCCCTGAAAGACAAGCTTAAGCTTGCCAGAGCATTTCCCCATCCATGATTTATGTTTGAATTTACTATAGGTTGGCAAGATTTTGCAGTCTACTCAGCCCAAACTCAGGCTCAGCTACCAATGAAAGCAAAATCAATACTGCAGGGTAAAACCTTTATTTACTGGACATCAAAACAGTGTGAAAGAACAAGAGCAAATTTATTATGTAATTATTTGTCATATAATTATTGTTTTTTATTACACTTGCTGACCATTTAGATAAAAAAGGTGTCCGTTTGTACAGCTGGTAGGCACAAAAGGAGGCTACATGGCTTCAAATGTCTAACAGTTCTGGGGATTAAGAGATTCATTTGGTTTATTATGACTGTCTGAGTTGCTTGACCTAGCTGAGAGGTGAAGAAGTATATGTTGGGTATTTTATTTTCCATAGAAATGGCTCTTTGGGGGCCAACAGGGCTGCAAGCGCGATTCAGTAAAAACATTCACCACCATTCCCTGGAGCAGGGGGAAAAGAGAATAGTGAGGAGACAAAAAATGCAAAAGAAAAACCAAAGCAAAACACAACCCCATTTTTAAGAGAGTTGTGTATTTTATAGGTAATAGATCTCCAGGTCCTGAGCAAATATTTTCTAAGTATTTTCAGAGTAAGTGTGGTTACCTTTAGAGTTATCCATATCTGTCACCCAGGAGCTGAGATTTTCTTGCTTTGTATGTATAAACTTATACTGGTGTAACTTACTCATTTTACTAGTAAGGAAGAGGCTAGGATCAGAGAAGTGCCTTTTTTCTTGCAGTGATTTCTATGTGGAGAGGTACACACTCTGTGTGCAGCCATGTCCTGAGTCTGGAGCAACTTTTAAAACTGAAGGAAAAAAAAAGAATAAAATACTATAATGACTGTTTACTAAAACAGATAACAATTGTTGCCAAAATATATTAGAAACATTTAGGGAAGCTGACACTATTCTGAAAACATCCCTGAGCAGTGCTGATTATCAGAAAGACTATGTTTTCTGTTCTGGAAACCCCTCTTGTCTGTAAAGGAATCTACTCTTACAGAAACAGGTGCTGGGGAAGGTCTCTATGCAAATAAATATACATGTTTTTCAGTTTCCCTGAATACCTAGCGGTTCTACCCATTAGGATTTTTCTGATTTTCTCCAGTCTTTCTTGCAGACTGACTATCTCTAAAGAAGGGAAAGGTTAATGTCAGCCAATACAGGTCTCTACAGCAGGTTGAGATTTACCACAATTCAGCTGTCCACGACTGTCCTTCAGTTAAATGTAGGAACTGGTGGTGAGAGTGTTGACAATGTCCTGTGTGAAATAAGACAGATTTTGTTACACCACTGCTGCAGGAATGACTGTGGGTGTCTATGCATGTTCCTTTCTTACTGTGGGACTCCTGTTTTACAGGCAAAATGACCCAGCTTTTCATACTACATCTTTTCTAAACAGTGGAAACTTTCAGTGAATTTTCTCCTTTAGCCCCTATCACACTTATAATTGCTCTATCTAACTCGAGTGGCAAGGGACAACTAGGTGAAATGACATATTAAGACTGTTTTAAAATATGGGTATTCTGACAGTGGGATCTGGGATGCACTGAGACTAGGGCATGACTGATTTTCTGTCACATACAATCTTATTTATTATTTGTCCTAGTGCAGTTCAATATCAGCCGATTGCTTTCTTGCTTGGGAGCATTCTGGATCCTGTTTTCACTTGCTCTGTAACTCCTAGCATCACTGATGAGACAGCAATGAACCATGATCAGAGACAACACACTGTTAAACGTCTCTCTGTCTACGTTTCTACTTCTGTTGTTTAAACTGGAAGGTAAATATCTGGGATTAGCTGCATATACATTTGGTGAAGATATTATTTCTGGGTTCCCCCTGAAGCTCAGCTTCTTGTGTAGGATTCACCTGACCAATAATAAAATTCTATAATGTTGATAATGTCTGGACAAACCTCCTTACAATGTCTATACCATTTCCATGGTGTGATTCACTTAATCTTAAACTAGATACTAAAATAGGTCAGACAAGTCAATGCTCTATAATTGGCTGTTTCTCTCCCTTGCTGAGACAAGCTTCTGCTATGAGCTCATCCCCTTTGCAAGAGTTTAAATTTAAGTTGATACAAATCCCACCAGATCTGTCTGTATCTCCTGTGTAGGAAGTCTGAACAAAGATTTCCAGAAACTCTGTCTGTCCTTTGGTAGGTAACTGGGACCTTTCTAAGGGGGAATTCAGACCAACTTGTGATGAGCAGGTGAAAAAGCTCACATCAGATCAGCCACAGAATAGCAGGGCATATTCACAGGGTAAGTGATTATTGTTCCAAGTGCTCTATCAGAGACAGACTACATCTGAACTTTTCCCTTGGAACTGTGAATCAGTCTGTATGGTCAGCCCTGGGGCTTTCCCAGGAAGTAGGTAACATGAAGAGCCTTCAGCTGGCCTTTCCTCAGCGTTGTGGACACAGGCATTGCTCCCAGGCAGGGCTCTGCTATTGTGCAGGTTCTTCCTATGCAAACATAAAGAGGAGACTGAACACAGAAGATATTGTTAGAGATAAGGGGCTAAAACATAGTTTCTTATATTTTTGAAGAACTGTTTATCCCATAAAACTAACAGGTTTGGCAGAAGTTAAGAAGTAGATATCATGCTGTAAACAAATTGGTTTAATTTACTCTAGAAATGTTTTGAGGGGTAGTATTAGCAAAATATAAACTTCCACAGTAGAAACTGTAATAAGGTCTATGACTTCATTTCTTGAAGAAGGTATATTTTAAAAATAGTTATTTCTGATAGCAAACGTGACTGTAATTAGAAAAAAGGATTAAAAGGTGACTTGCACCTGCTCTTGAGATTTGCTCATTATAAAGGAAAAGAAGGAAAGAAAGGTCAATATTCTTCAGTTACAACACTGATACTATTTTTCTTCCTGCCATTGCTCTAATATTAGCATGTGTTCATTGCTTGATAATAGCATATTGGTACAAAAGCAACAGCCTTCACCATGTGCATCAGTCCCCAATAGCTTTAAAGAAATATAAAGCGTGAAACCTTAGGATAATAGCAGATAAAGTGTACATATCAGATGAGTGTTTATTGTGGGTGTACTAACTTTTTTTTTTACCAGCCTGTATTTGTGATTTCTTCACTGGACCACCAGTGTATTTCCTCCTTGTTTTGCTTAACTTTCTTTCCCCTTCCTATGAGCCTAAACACAATTATTTTCAAGACACTTCAAGCACCATTCTTTTGCAGTCTGAAATTCAGTATCTGAGTTACATCCTGGGGATTGCAGTGGTATTATATTGTAAACAGGACTGCAGCTGTTACTATCATGTATAATACATGTTTAAAGTCCTTTATGTGGTGGGGTGTTTTTTCCTCTCCCAGTTGTTTTGGTTTGGTTTTGGTTTATCTTTTAAGCGATTCTTGGGAAAAAAGAAAAAAAAGAAAAAGAAAAAAAAAAAAAAAAAAAAGAGGAATTAACTTGAGTCCCCAAAACACTGAAAACGAAGATACAGGGCTTTCATATGAAAATAAGTGGTATTTCAGTCCAGCTTTCAGTGGGAAAAGATCCACATTAAAAAAAAATCACATCATCACCACAGTTGCCTTACTTAGAAAATGAAAGAACAGCTGAGCCAGCCCTGAAATGAACTGTGGACATACCATCAAGAAGTCCAGCAGAAATGCTCAAGCTGAAACCATATTACAGCACTTGGATGTTCATACCTCAGCTTTGTCCTCCTTTGACTTTCAGTCCAGCACAGTGAGCATCCAGACTCTGCCCCAGCCATGCCACCCATCAGTGCTCCTGTGACAAAGTTTGTCACTGGGAACTGGCTCACTTTCAGGTAAGAACTAGTACAAGTGGAAGAATCCACAAAGTCAAGCCAAGGCTCCATCAAAATACTAAGCACATAAGAAACCGGAATTAGGATGACTTAGAGGCAGTGCAATTCTTGAACAGAAACACGTCACTGTTGAAGCATCTGTATCTTTTTACAGTGAAGCAGCTTTCAGCGTGTGGGCTACTAACAGTCTGGGAGTGATTTCTTGAGACATATGAAATGTAAAAGAAAAGAAAAGGATGTTTTCAGAAAGCTTACATTTGTTCTTCAGGAATTCATGCTTCAAAAAAAAGGGTCTGTAAGTTGAAAAAGGCTGAAACTGATGTCCACTCAGAAAAGAAAAGCACAGAGTAGAGCAAGTACTGCTTTTGGGATGCACTGAAAGTAAGTTCCAGGTCTAATTTCCTTTCACTTTCTGATCTGTTTAGTTCTGGCAGCAAGAAATTTCTACCTGACGTGGAGAGCACTTTAGAGGAACTGGTCTGTGATTGGCAAAGGAGACAAGAAATAAAGTGGTTTTTTGCAAAAATATGATGAAACCTTGAAATCCTAAAGTCAGGTGGCTGAATGATCATAAAACAGTAGTGTGTATGTGACTGGAACACATGGCAACTCATAAAAAAACCCCACAAACTAAAGTAATATCTACCCTTCCAATTTCTGTTTTTGTTTAAACCAGTATAAAAACAGAGTAATTATTAAGGATTAAGGGAGCTGAACATCTCTCCTATGAAAAAAGGCTGAGAGAAATAAGGCTATTTAGTCTAGAGCAGAAAAGGCTGAGAGTCTATTCCCCTGTATCAGTAAAAATACAGATTATAAAGAAATTTTTAAACATCTGATCTCCTCTTTCTTTTCTCACTCTTAGGTAAAGTGGACATAATTCCACAAGGCAGTGCAAGAATTCTGATGTGATCCCTGAATTTCCAAAAGCAATTAAACAATATATTTTCACTAAGGAGGTGGAAGGCTTTAATGAACACTAAATTAACTTTTAAAAGTCTTTAAATAGAGCAGCTAGAATTATAACAGAGCACTTATAATAGAGCACTTAGAATTATAACAAGACACTTAGAAGCAGAGGCAGTTATTTTCAAGCTATCCATATGGATGAGCAAAACTGCACAAATGTAGATTTATTTTAAATAAAAGATTTAACCACAGATCTAATCCAGAAATCCACTGCTCTGTTCAGATGCTCCCAGATCACAGATGAGCTGCGGGGCCCAGCCCAGGTGCACCAGTGCATCACAAAAGAGCAACACCTAGGGATAACAAGCATTACCTTATTTATTTAAAACAAACCAAAACTAATCCAAAGAAAAACAAACCAAAATAAAAATAATAACCCAAACCAACAAACTAACATTATTTGAACCATCAAGTTGGACAGAAAATTAGCATATCTAACCACTGTGGTTTTGCTACTCTCCTTCTTTATCACTTTGAAAACTCACCTTCTATTTATAGATCCCACCCAACACAAACTCCTGCATTTCACATCAGTTTGGAATGTCCCTGGGAGAGAGGTTGTGCTTTGTCTTTCCTGAGATGGATCGGTCCATCCAAACTGGGACTCTGATTGGGCTTTTGTGGTCAACAACAGGATTAGTAATAATACTGTGTAAGTTCCAGAAGCTGCCTTGGAAGCTGAACTATTTTAAGCACTTGCTTTTTAAAGAAAAACTGGAATAGTTAAGAACCATGAGACACTGTTAGGATATATTCACAAAATCCACATAGAACAATACTTAAGAGAATTGACATGTTGTAATCAGTCAGTAATCAATATGCATTTTACTTTCAATGCTGTACTAGTCACAGTAAAATTGGGCAAGAAGGATCTTTCAGTCAGCAGATTATGTCTCCTTATGGCTCTGAAAGTTAGATTCAGAAAAATTAAGTTCATGTTTCAGCAGACTGAGATGTCTTAGTCTCCATCTACTTCTCAGCTTTTCCAAAGATTTCTCCTGCCAAATAGGTAAGATAAAACTAACATTTCTAAAACCACTAAAACCTAAAGTTTTAATGTAAGTGTAGTAACAGATTCAAGCACTTAATTTTTTTCTTTCACATTTTACTGTCTGCATGCAAAGTAGTTTACCAGGACAAATGGTTGAAACAATGGAAAATGAACATCAAGGAACAATCCAACATTGAGCCTCCCTTGCAGCCAAAAACACAACTGGTCTTTTCCATCTCTGATTCTTTGAATCTTGGCACTGTATAAGTGCAATCTGTGATTTTTCCTTGCAATTAATACTAATATAATCTCTACAGTCATGGTAAAAGAAGAGGTATGTCTTTCTTCCAAGCACGATGCCTCAAAGTATTGGTTGTGTCTTTAATGATATAGCAAATAATCTTTCCAATCAACTTAGGCTAGAGCTTGCATGTAAAGAATTAAATGGATAGACTGTAAGATAAAAATAAAGGGGGAACTTGTTGACTGGAATAAAACTGATACATATTGTACATATGAGGTGTTTTCTGCACAGATTTAAACCCTCTAGGATTTGTCTGGAAAAATGGATGGAAAAGAAAAGAATGGCTCATACCGAAGGATTTCAAGAAAATAAGACTGGTCACACTGAGCCAGAACAAGATCCCATCCACTCCAGGAAGGTGCTAATGACTCTTGTCAGTAGTGGTCAAGGAAAGGTCAAATCTGACCCTTGGATTCAGAAGCCACTAATGAACTTGTCCTCCATAAACTTTCATAGTTCCTTCTTAAAGACTTTTATTCACTGGGGTTTCACAACAACCTCTGGCAAGGATTTCCACAATTTAATTTCCACAATTTGATAAAAGTATAGAAAAAGTACTTCTTTTGTTTTGTTTTCAACCTGCTAACTGATAATTATATACACTGTACCAGTTTGAGTTTTGTTGGGTTTTTTTTACAATCCCAAAACTATTAGCTTTGATCTTTTTTATTATTTATTTTTGCTGATATTAGCTGTTCTAAAAACCAGTTTGGACCTGTTCAGGAAAGGTCTTTCAACACAAAGAAAAGAATCCTGCCTGTATTGGTAAAAGGAAAGGAAAGGAGAGCCAGAGGTACCTGGACTAATAACCAGGATAGTTACTGTGGACCTGAATACAGTTAAATTTTCAACTGACTCCTATTTCCTTGGATACGGTAAAGAAGTAGCCGACTTGAATTAATTTTCTCCCTGACACACGTTGAGATATAACATATGACGGGATTTTTCGTACTTACTCTTTCTTTTATAGTCCGGAAGACTGTGTGTATGGAAATGAACTGCTGAGTGCAGCAAATGCTGCTCAGAAAGCTGTTTGGTTTAAAACAGAGCTCTTGGGTTTTGCTCAGTCTTCTTAAAAAAAAAAAAAAAAAGTGAAAAGTTTTTTTTGTTTTGCATTTTCTGTTTGGGATACTTTTCAAAGAACTTCACAGATGTTCGCTGAGAGATCTTTTTGTTTCTTATTGTCTCAGGAACATATAAATGTCAATGATATCAATACTTGGTCACAGATAGGCCACCTAAATTTCACTGTTTCTCACTTTCTCACATGACAAAGACTCACCACATGTAAAACTACCTGCTGAAAAATTAAGTGTCAAATCTGTGCTTCTTACTCAAGATGCACACAGTTCTCCTTGGAGAAAGACAGGTGTCTTTAGAAGCAAATTTATTCATCTATTTTAGGCATATATTTAAGGATGGGATGAACTGCTCTTTGAAAGGGCCCTTGTCTCTTCACTGGCAGTAAGGTGAAACCAGGCCATCAGCTTTGGCTGCAGTTAAATGGTTAAAGGTAGTTAACGTCTCTCTTGCCCCTTGCTCTAATTTCTCCCAGCTCTGATTTTCCCTACCAAGGTCTCTTAGAAGATGAAAAGTTGCAAACAAACCAGTGAAACAAATAATGAATTAACTTAGCACACAACTTCCTTTATGAATGCCAGCTTCCTTTATGAATGTATTTTATGTTAATTGTCTTTTTTAACATGAGTTCTAAAGGTTAGGAAACAAACCAAAGAAAATGAACCAGATACTGATTTGTTCTGTATGTTACAGAATGATAAATTAAACAAGCAAGGAGTTTCAGTTCTGTCTTTGTGCTGTGGGGAACAGCTTAAAGTCAGGATCAAAACTCGTATGTTCTCAGGATTTCACATCTGAAGTTTTGAAAAGCCTGAATGATCTTTGACTCTCAAAATAGGTAACTTCTACATATCATGGTGGAGGTCATTGTAGAAATCTTCAAGGAGAGGACTGATGACATAGATCTATGTATAATAATCTCTACTTGGTTTCTCCATCACTGGAGGACAGACTTTGTCTCAATAGTCCATGAAAAAAAGTCTAAATAGAAGTCTTAAAGTGCTGAAAAAATGCCTCCATTAAATATGTTTCTTAAGTGCTCTGTTTGAGTCTAGTTTTGTTCTTTTCAAAAATAAATTGCTTAAGAGATGCTACAAGCACAGCAACATCAATGAGTCTGCCCAAGGCAGATATACCTCTGTAAAATACAAGAAAGGACCATTATTATGGAAACATTGCATCTACATTTAGATCTACTAGCAAGTCATAATTCTAAGAAACTTTCACAGGCAGAAGAAGCAAGGACAGGTGTTGCAGAAACTGTGGAAGCAGGTGCAGGTATCTTGGGAAGAGTATAGTATATAACCACTGCCCAGTTGTGTAGGGGTAGAGTCAGGAAGGCGGCCAAGGTGCAGCTGGAGCTGAACTTGGCAAGGGATGCAAACAGTAATAAGAAGGGCTTCTTCAGGTATGTCAGCCAGAAAAGGAAAGTCAAAGAAAGTGTACCTACCCTAATAAGCAAGACTGGCAAATTGGTAACAAAGGATGAGGAGAAAGCTGAGGTACTCAAAATCTTTTTTGCTTCCTTCTTCATTGGCAACCTCTCTTCCCCCACCTCTTGAGTGGGTGGACTGCACGGCAGGGACTGGGGGAACAAAATCCCTCCCACTGTAAGGGAAGATCAAGTTCATGACCAGCTAAGGAACCTGAATGTATGTAAGTCTACGGGACATGACAACATGCATCCCAGAGTCCTGAAGGAACTGGCTGATGTAGCTGCCAAGACACTCTCAATTATATTTGAAAAGTAATGGCAGTCAGGTGAAGTCCCTGGTGACTGGAACTAGAGAAACATTGCACTGATTTTTAAAAAGCATAGAAAGGAGGATCCTGGGAACTACTGAACTGTCAGCCTCACCTCTGTGTCTGGGAGGACAATGGAATGGATGCATTTACAAGATATGCTAAGATACTTGGAGGACTGGGAGGTGATTCAAGCCAGCCAGCATGGCTTCACCAAGGGCAAGTCCTTCCTGACCAACCTGGTGGTCTTCTATGATGGAATGACTACTTCAGTGGATGAGGGAAGAACTACAGATGTCATCTATTTGGACTTCTTTAAGGTCTTTGACACTGCCCCCCCCAAACCTTCCTTCTATCTAAATAGAAGGGATAAGGATATGACAGGTGTACTGTTTGGTAGATGAAGAATTGGTTGGATGGTTGCATCCAGAGGGTCAATGGCTTGATGTCCAGATTGAGATCAATTGTAAGCAGTGTCCTTCATGGGTTGGAATTGGGATCAGTACTGTTTCATATTTTCAGCAATGACATAGACACTGGGATCAAGTGCACCTTGTGCAAGTTTGCCAATGACACCAAGCTGAGTGGTGTGGTTGACATGCTTTAGGGATGGGATGCCATCTGGAGGGAACTTGACAGGCTTGATAGGTGGGCTTGTGCAAACTGCATGAAGTTCAACAAGGCCAAGGGCAAGGTCCTTCATTTGGGTTGGGACAATCTCAAGCACAAATACAGGCTGGGTGGAGAATGGATTGAGAACAACCCTAAGGAGAAGGACTTGTGGGTTCTTATCCTGGGCTGCATCAAAAGAAGCATGGCCAGCAGGTCAAGGGAGGTGATTCTCCCCTGTCCCCCTCTCTTGTGAGAACCACCTTGGAGTACTGTGTCCAGTTCTGGAACCCCCCAGACATGAAGGACATGCAGCTTCTGGAATGACCCCAGAAGAGGGTGATGAAAATTATCAGAGGGCTGTAGCTCCTCTCCTACAAAGACAGGCTGAGAGAGTTGGGGCTGTTCAGCCTAGAGAAAAGAAGGCTCCTGGGAGACCTTACAGTAGCCTTCCAGTGCCTGAAGTGAGCCTACAGGAAAGCTGGAGAGGGACTTTTTACAAGGACATGCAGCAGTAGAATGAGAGGGAATGGTTTCAAACTGAAAGAAGTTAGCTTTTGCTTAGATATTAGAAATAAATTCTTTAGTGTGAGGATGGTGAGATACTGGAACAGGTTGCCCATGGAAGTTGTGGGTGCCTGCTCTCTGGAAGTGTTCCAGGCCAGGTAGGATGGGGCTCTGAGCAACCTGACCTAGTTGAAGATGTCCCTGCTCACTGTAGAAGGGTTGGACTAGATTACCTTTAATGTTCCCTTCCAACCCAAACTATTCTGTGATTCCACAATTCTATAATGCAGTATCCTGAAAGAAAGCTTTTATGTCTATGACAAGGCAACATACATCTAGAGTAGCCTTATTATGTATTTTTCATTATAGATCTGAATCAGTTTCTCTCCTATTTCTGTAATTTCATCTCTTGAGTGGAAGGTACAGACCCATTTCCAGGGAAAGCTGTATGGTCATGTAGTCTATGCAATTGTTACATTTTATTTCTGTCAGCTGAGGCACGGTCCCCTCCCAGACAAATGCTGGTGTAGGGCTTCTGTTACTTCCCTTCTAGGGGAGCAGGGGCTGCTGCATGGACACTGCCACCCAGTCATCTCCTCTGCATCACCCATCCTCAGCAAATCCTTTGAAACTGAAGGCTGAAAATGCTTGGAAATATGCACTGCATGCTATTAAGAGAAAGACTGTTAATCATCTTATCAGTAAAAATGGATTCTGCAAAGCAATCCCAAAGGGAATGTGTTGTATACATTTTGTTCATTGCTTTGAAGACAGGAATATAATTACTTCATGAGCAGTTGAGCAGGAAAAGAGGAGGTGGGGGCAAAAAAGAGCTATGCAAATGTAGTAGTTAAGACTTGAGCAGACTATCAACAACTGCAAGGTTAATTACAGATCTTACCAAAATATATTATAAAAAAAAAAAAAAAGAAAGAAAAAAAAAGGAGAAAAAAGGAGGGAAAATCTTAGCTTCAGAAATAATAGATAAGAAATTCTTTAGAGTAATTATAGGCTGCTCAGGCCTTATGGTAATAATAAAGAACAACATCTGACTGGATTCATCCTAGATGAGACAGTGACAAGAGGAACACAGGTAGAAAAAAAATAATTAAAATCAGCTATCTTGGGTAACCTGTCATTCAGTCTCAGGAAGAAAAGAAATGCTAATAAAATATTAATAGTATACTTATATGATTTTTTAATAACATTCTTTTATACAAGGTAGCACTCCAGTTTGTCAGTCAAGAGCATCAGAAACAGAAGTGCCAGGTAAACAAATGCAGTAAAAGTGGGGAGAAGGGAAAAGCTTTTAGGCAATGGTGTTTGACCTCAGAAAGAAACCACCAAGGCATTCAGGCAGGAGTTGTTTGGAAAAAAAATTGTGGAAAATCACTGACTCTGCTTTGCTTTTTAGAGGAAATTACAGAAAGGAGAAAAAGTTATTTCAGACTGACAGACACCAAATGTCAGCAATCATGATATAATCAGTGCAGACTTTATTATATTTAAGTGGTTTGAAAGTCTGCAGGTTTCAGACAGCTTCAAAATCTAGGGAAAGTGTGTATCTAAAAGACAGTCTTATGAATATTACATATACATGCTCTGTGTACCATTGCACACATCTTTATATGCTCGTTTCTCTTGCAACTGTCTCTGCAGCTTCTTCTTCAGTGGCCCCTTGAATGCCTTTTTTGATCTGGCTTGCAAACCCTCTGCCCTCTCTTCTTTCAAGGCTTTATGTAAAGTCTCTGTTTCTGACATAGCACAGCTCAGAAATGAGCTCCAGAGAAAATATACTTTGTCAGTCCAGAAAATCACTGAAGTCACAGTTCTCAGACAAGTTCAATGCAACTGCTAAGTATTAAAGATTTTTCTTCTTCTTTAGAATGTCAAATAGACTTTGCTAGAAAACTGTATTACCTTAGGGGTGGTTCTCAAACCTATCTCCCTTAAGCGACTGCTGGGACAGGCTTACCTTCAGCCCTTTTTCTCTCAACAGATAAAGCTTGCTGAGGATGACACACACCTAAACATGTGATGTGGGGTGACTGTACTGCTGTGTGAGGTGCAGCTGGGCTACATCTGTCACAGCTATCACAGCTACTGCATACCTCAGTGCAGATGCCATTAATTTTAACTCTACACCTCTAGTGCACCTGATCTCTTAGCAGACCCTTTAACAAGCTCTTTCCTTCCAAATCATCAGACTTCCAACTCAGATATAATTGACTGTATTGGCAAGTTTTCTAAGGAGATACAAGGGGAAACTGATTGAAATTAGTAAGGTCCTGCCCACAGAAAGGTGTCATATAGTTTGTGATATTCACTGATGACAGGTGTGTGTTCATGGTTGGAATGAGAATGGATACTTATTCATTACTGGAGTAAGCTGCCTTGGATATAAGGCAATAATAATGCCTATTTTAGGGTTGGTTGACAGTTCCCATCCAGCACAGAAAACAGTAAACTCCAGTAGGTTGTTTCATTGTAAAGTAGGGGGGCAAGAAAGGAGTGAATGTCAGAACACATTTTAGTAATTTCTGAGAATAAGGTTAGGGGAGAAATACGCTTTCCCATGTTGAAAATGGCTAGTGAACATCTCTTACACTATCATGATTCAGAAAAGTGAAAAGAGGCCATTTTCATAAAACAACAGTGACCTTTACTTGCAAAAAGCTGGTAAGAATCTCAAGTCAGTTACAATCTAGTGCTAAATATTTCTGAAAATTATGCCTTCATTCAGCATGCTTGACCAGAATGTGTCGTATTGTGAGTGTGATCTCCCCCTGCACACGAGTGGGCTGTGCACATATACTATTTCCACAGCTCTTGCCGAGGACTGGCTGACTGTGCGCTCTCTTTATTAAAAGGTGAAATATTCCCCTTCTAACCAAGAACTACAGGTATGGTTGGATAGGAAAATGATGATGGAAATGCTCTCATTATCTACTTTTTAAAAATCAAACCATTTTGCAGAGCTCAGTGGAACTGGCTGACCATATGGGAGTCAAATCCTGTTTGACTTACAGCTCTTTTGTCTCTCTTTTGTGTGGGAAGAACAGTGTTATCTGACTGGTGTCTCATCTCCAGTCAGGGAAGGTGCAGAGATCTGAAATCAGGCTATGACCCTCCTCCCCTCACTGGCAGCATCTTCTTTCTTCCCAGCCAGGCTCAGAAAGTCAGGCCATATACATGGAGATCAGAGAGTCCTGGGGGAAAAGTGAGAGAAGGTCTGCCTTTTCTCTAGGCTAAACAACCCCAGTTCCTGCAGATGCTCCTAGTAAGACTTGTTCTCCAAGCCTGTCTGAAGATGCAATTAAAAGTCTTCAAGGCAACTAAGCACAGGTTGAAGGACCAATTATTCATGTGCAAGCGGTGGAGGAGCAGGCAATGAGGCTGAGAAACAGCCACCACAGCTGGTCCCCCAGGCTGGATGCCAGCCCAGCAGACCTCCAGCCTTCCATGAGGAGGCAGATCCTGGCACCTGAACTGTGTCAAACGGCTCCTCCATCTGTGGCCACACCGTGAGCTGGTCTATATGGAGCTGGAAGTTGACACATTGCTCTTCCTCACAATACAGTGAGGGAATGAACAGAGTGGCTGTCTGTCTGCAGGCAGCTGACAGCAAACTGGCCTTCTGCAGCAGGGGCTATGGTGGCCTTTTGCAAAAAAAGAAACCTCTGCTTAGAGTTAGCAAAAAAAATAATAAAGGAAGGGACAAAATTTGGAAAAGGTAGTACTGAAAAATGTCTTCCTGAACTGTTGTGTCTTAAAGATGAATAGTGACAGAAAACAATTCCAAATGCAGATGGTACTTTGGTCAAAATAGATGTCAGGCTCTGATTTATTTGATTGCTGAAGTCTATGTGCTGAAGTTCTATATGCAAACTTCCAGAATGGATCAAACCAGTTCAATGTTTTATTCAGGATTCTTACACTGATCCAGGCCATTTCCTCCTGTTTCAAATATGAGTGTTAAAAAAAAGAATCTCCAGTCCCTCTTATTGTACATTATTTACCCTTTGAAGCTTAGGAGATTAAATATTTTCCAGAACTAGTAGATTTTAAATAGCATTTACTGTAACAGTCAATGATGATAAACAAACCACTGACACAATACTTAGTCTTAGATAAGCATATCTAAGATTTTTTAAATGACAGTTGTAAAACAGTATTTATGCCTTTGGATAAACTAACATCCAGGAATAACCTGTGCTGTAGAAAAAGCTCTAAAATATTCTTGTCAATTTTTTTTAAACATACGTCTATAATTTAGAAGTCTGTTCAACTTAATTGCTATAGCTATAAGAAGTTCAGATGTTGCTTCACAATAATTTAGAGATGTTTAGAAAGATCACAATAAAGCATAACATTACTATGATTATCCAAGCAATTAAGAAAGATGATGTTTTGAAACCACCTTTTAAATAGCATACATATATCATCTAAGTACCCATATCTCATAGTTATTTTCCTGTGAATTTGATTAACAAGATGCTCTGGACTCTGCAGTGAAGATTCGTCTCTCAGCGTGTAGACATTTACAGGGAAGACCACTACATCTTAACAATTCACCCTTGGTCACTTTTGGGGCAATGGAAAAGAATTAAAGAATTATCAACTTCATATTTGAGCATGGATCTACACTAGAGGAAAGTATTTGGTCCCTCTAAATACTTTTTTATTTCTTCCATAAATTTGATGGAACTTAGGAAATGTGGCTCAGATGTCAACATGTACAATGCATGTGTACATCAGATAGTGACCTTCCAAAAATGGCCAGTAGTCATCCTACCTGAGTCCCCCATGTACTTTCACAGGGATGAGGTCCATGGTTGTAAAGTCTATGAAAGTTCACAGTTGTTTGTGGGATTTGGTTTGTGAGATATTGATAAAAGCACTCTTTACAATGTCCAAATAATACAAAATGCAATATTTACATAGTGAACCTCACAAAAGTGGTACTTGGCAGGCATTAAACCTGCAGCAATGGTCGCACTAGTTGAAACCAGAAACTTGCTCTGAGTCGGGAGAGGTTCTAATAGAAATGAAACATGTCAAAGCTTAATCCTATCTGGTGAACTAAAATGTGCATAATGGCTTGAGGCTGCTTGAGAACAGATACTATGTAGTTTCACCAGTTTTGCAATGTCTTGCCTTTTATAACATGAAATATGTCTGTGGGTTTTCTTAGGTGAACCTACAATGTCAGCTAAGTAATTACTGAAAACATTCATGGATCCAAGAAACTTTTGTTGCAAGAAGTGGACAGCAATCTTTGAAGCTTTAGGCCACAGAAAGAACCCAGAACCACTGCTTTGCACCCTGGTAAGCTTGTCTTCAATATGAAAGGAAAAAAATTCTTCCCACCCTCTACAGTAGCTGCAGTGCTTAGTGGCTTAATGATGAAACACATGATGACCGTATAGAGCAAGACCTCTCTGACTGCCAGATATATTTTATTTGTTAACAGATTCTCTTCAAATTCAGTCAAAATGAAATTTAGATATAGCAGTTACAGGTTTTTAACACTTCATGTACTTATATGCTTCATTCTAAATAGCAATTGAAGAGGAACAAGGAGGAAACCCTGTGGATACAGCACATTGTCCTCAGGATAAAAAACATTTCTCCATTAAATAAAATGTAAAGATTCTTTAGGTTTTTTACCTCTTCTGTGCTTTTTACCCAATATTCTCAAAGCTTTAAAAGGGTTAAAGCATTTTTTTTATTCAAAGTAGGGAAAATGAGTCACAGTTTTATTGACAAGGTAAACAGCAGTACCTTAGTGTCCAGAACTGTTGATTCATATTGTTTACTTCTATGCTGTTGTGCTATATTGATCTTCTGCTCATTCCAGCTGGTGAATGTGCTTGAGTGCCTCCTGGCTTCTGAGTAGGATCAGCTGGCCCTCATCCTGATGCAGGGTTGCAGTGCAGACCCAGCCAAGTCTCAACTCCTCACACAAGTCAGTAACCTTCTGTTTACCAAGGTGATTTCAGGACTCAAGCCTGGCAGAGTACAGGAGATTGAGATTTAATATTCTCTGCTGTTTGTGTGTGGAAGAAAATTCTTCTACTTAGATATATTTTTAAAATATCAGTCAAATTGACAGATGAAATGCCACAGTTATCTTCAAACTTCCGCTGAACCCTTGATCAGAGGAGGTTTTACAAATGCATGGGAACAAGTTCTGGTGTAACTAAATTCAATGGCATTTCTGTCCTTTTTGGTGAGGTTTTTTCAGCTGTGAGTCAGAGAGGCATTAAAACAGTTCAAGTAGTGGCAATATTTGTATAGCACAGAGGACTTGCACACATAAAATATGTCAGAAGAGATACCACCAATCTGTTTTATAGCTGATTAGTTACTACAAGGGACTCTAATAGAGTTTAGAAAGGTGTATGTTCAAAATCGTTAAATCATGCTTTTATCCTTGTTAGTAATTATGTCATGTGAGATTCTTTCACGCAGTGTAGTTAAGAGTTTAAGTTTAAACAGAAGAGAGCAGACTTTATAGATGTTATTCCATGTAACATATTTGTAAGGCTTAACATGTACAGAAGCCATAACAAGCCATGCATTAATTTCACCACTTCCTTAGTATTCATCAGTCACTGCAAGTATTGATTGCCCCTACTTTTAAGTTGTGCACTTTATTTTCAAGTGGAAAGATATTTATATGCAGTGTGGCATTTCATTTCTTAAACCGACAATCAATGTGTGATTCCAAATTGTATATTCTGGATGTGGTAGCAAATCTACAAAGCTTAATAAATCTGGGGCACAAAACTCTGAAAGCAAACTGGAGGAACAAAAACCTTACATAGACAGACATGAAGGAAGCAGATGTGAAAGAATAAACCTTTCTAAGCATTATCTCCTTACCACTGACCTCTGGAAAATCAGGGACTACAACCCAGGAGGAAAAAAACTTGAACAATCTGCAAAACTAAGAGGTTTTCCATGCCACCTATGATGTTCCTGAGCTATGACTCTGTTGTGGTTTAACCCTGGTAGGCAGCTTGGCCCCACACAGCCACTCACAAGCTTTCCCTGCAGTGGGATTGGGGAGAGAATCAGAAGGACCAAAGTGCAAATATTTATGGGTTGAGATAAAGACCATTTCATAGATAAAGCAAAAGTGATGTGCACAAGCAAAGCAAAATAAGGAATTAATTAACTACTTTCCATCAGCAGGCAGCTGTTCAGCCATCTCCTGGAAAGCAGGACTCCATCATGTGCAAGGGTTGCCTGGGAAGACAAAAACTGTAAGTCTAAATGTCTCTCTCTTCCTCCTTCTTCCCCCAGCTTTTATTGCTGAGCACAACATCATGGTGTGGAACATGACTTTGGTCAGTTTGGGTCAGCTATCTTGGCTGTGTTCCTTCCCAGCCTCTTGTGCTCC
Organism: Apus apus; assembly: GCF_020740795.1. Classification (NCBI taxonomy): domain Eukaryota; kingdom Metazoa; phylum Chordata; class Aves; order Apodiformes; family Apodidae; genus Apus; species Apus apus. Next base: position 30,976,999 of record NC_067284.1, on the reverse strand, counting down.
CCCAGCCAACTCTCTGTCACGGAAGTCTGAAGAGCAGAAAAGGACTTAACACTGTAAGAACTGCTCAGCAATAGCTAAAACATCCCTGTGTTATTAACACTGTTTTCAGCAGAAATCCAAAACGTAGCCCTATATAAGTTACTGTGAGGAAAATTAACTCCATCCCAGCCAAAACCAGTACTGGCATAGAGACTGTGTGATTTACCAGCCATATTCCCTGGCTCTTATGAAGCGGTCATTGAGGACAAGTACACTAATCACAGTTTTGTGAAAGTAAATGGGAAATTGTGTGGTCCTGCCCAGTCCTGACCTTTCTCAAGCTCTCTTCACCTAAGATGTAGACACAAGACATATCTACAGTACAGTACAACGCTGTGAGGGGGAAGTTTGCAGTAAGATACTGTAGGCACTGTTCAAATTAATACCTTTCACCAGACAACTTCACTTAACTAAGAGCAGGATTTATCAGCTTGGCAGCAGGGCTCTGCTTTGGAAATCACTCTCTCTGGGGGCATTGCTGTCTTTTCAGCAGTTTTGTGAAAATTATGTCAAGCAGAGATGAAGTACTGGCACTTTTCTTCTCCCAGTGCACCTACACGAGAAGTCAGTGCTCACAAGAGAGAACTGGATGGTGGGGTGAAGCCTTGGAATTGCAGGGTCCTACACCTCCTCCATCACTAGACTTCTGCAAGAGTCTCCTGTGCACAACAGCCCCATGTGGAAGAGCAAATACTGGAGCTGGCTCATTTTTTACAACAATCATTATACACATACTGACTGACCAGCACATCTCCAGCTTCTCCTTTCCGAGCATGGGAAACATGCGAGGCACAAGCTTATTTGGGGAAAAGCATGAGGCAATACCACACCAATCATCCTTGCAGTCCCTTCGGGAGGCTTAACTAATGTTCTGTTCTGTTCTATCCAATAGTGAAACATTTCCTGCTTGTGGTCTGCTTGTTTCAGTGATGAAGTTGTCTGAAAAGGCCTCTGAGATAATACATCAGTACTTAGAAAAGAAACAATGTCAGAAAGGCACCTGCTTTTAAGAGGATGAACTGGCACCTTACTCATAACGCTTGCCAGTGTCACTCATACTGTGATTTTTACTCCTAAAATCTATAGACATACTAGGTGGTTTTTTTCAGAAACGTGAGGCAAAAGCAGTAATAGTTTCTTAATTTTCTGAAGATGAAAATGTTTAATTCTGTCAGTGAATCCTTTCAATTCTGTGATGAATTTACTGCAGTTTCTAGAGAATAGCTGAAGTATTCCCACTTACCCTCATCAACTCTAAAACATGCTTCTGTCCAAAAGATAGCAAGGGAATAAATTTAGGTGCCTTTATTAGAAATGCTCCATCAGATGGAGTTTCAGATTCATTCTTATTTTAATAAATTGCTATTTTCTTTTAAAATAACATGTCTTATTTCTGAAACTCCTCAAAGTGCCAGTCATGTCTATCACTTGTCTGTCCCTGCTCAGTGCTTAATGCAAGAGTCTAGAAAGTCTTTGTATGAAAATTTCATGCCTCCAGGTGCTCCATTGATTATTCATGAAGCTTTTGGAGCTGTCACCATGGGAGCCAATTGGCTACAACTTATTTAGCATATTAATGACTTATATGAGTTAGTGCACAAGGAGACACATCACGCCACCTGGAATGCAAGTGGCAAGCTGCTGCTGACTCAATCGGCTTTGAAATGGGAAATAAGAAACTGGAAACATTTTACACAGAAACAGCAAAGCCTTTACATGTCCAAATGCATTCACTCAAATTAGCATGTACGCCTACAATAGCTTGTTTTCATAATATGTTCCTTTTATCCTCTGTGAGTTTGGCCTCATTACAAGCTCTCTCCTACTGCCAGAGCACATGCCCCCAAAAAGGTTTAATAGGTGAGTCATGTGGTTTGTTAGACATTACATCAGAATGATTTAATACACCAAGGGCAAGGCTGTGTGTCAGGTCCAGCTGCTGTTACTGCCACTACAGTTTGTGTAGCAGGTAAGTTGATGCTCTCCAGAAAGCAGCTAGATAATGATAACAATTAATTTTACGGAGGCGAGAGAGAGAGTTCAGCTGAGCTAAGCACCTTTTTTATTTTTCCCCGTTCACTGCAGTGCCGTTACACCAGGTCAGCAGGTGAAGCACAGCCTTAATGTTTTGGCAAAATTAAAATGTTAAAATCAAACAAGGAAATCACTGAGGGGGAGCCAGGAAGCCACAGCATAAAGTATCTCTGGCTAAAACAGAGGTAGCTCCATTACATCCACCAGCAATCAGTGCTAGCAGCATGCTGGGGCAGGGCTGTGCTGGAGCTGGGGCAAGGTGCCTACTCTGCCCTGGGCACTGTGAACCCAGTGTGGCAGGGGAGGGAGTGACCATTGCCTGGCACCAGCAGAAGGACCGCCTGGTCTTGAACGGCCAGGCTGTGCCTCTCCTGGTCACAACTGCTGTATTTTATGCTATGAGCAGTCCTGCTGCTGTCATGGAGGGAACAGCTATGGGTTGGGGTCAGTCAGAATAGCACAGTCTGACCTTTACGTATTTGAGATACAGAAGATCCATCGCTAAAGATTTATTGAAATTGTTTGAGGCCACCTTTGAGGACATAAGAAATTTGTTATATGGTGCATGGCTTCAGCTGTCTGACAGGGATTTAGGGCTCTTATTCTTCTGCTGGAGGACCCTGAGTCCCTGGGAAAGGGCGGGGTGATGAATGAGAGCAGTATACATGCCTAGCTGTGAAAAAACAGCCTCAGCAAAAGTGGTAAAACATTTAAGCACATGCTCAGCTTATTTTCACTTCCTTAATATTTTCTGAATATTTTCTCTGATCTGCTATGTTGATTACTTGAAGATGTTGTTTTATATTCACAGTTAATTTATTTAGTGCTTAAAACAAGTAAGAAGCAAGGCTGCTGCTCATAGGGATGTGTTACATGCCCACATAATGTTTATAACTTTTTAAGAAAATGTACGACCTAATACACATAGTTTCTTCCTCATTACTCCAGCACAATTATAATAACCATTTTGCTATGAAAGACCAGTATAGAAAACCACATGGCACAGTACAACTACAGCTGAGAGACAAACAGGAGGAACAAACACAGAGCTCTTCAGACTGAAACACATGTAGGGGAATATCCACTGCCCTTTGGAGCTCTGTGCTTCCCAAGCCATGCGGTCACAGGCCTGACTAATGATACAGAGTATTGTGTCCCTCTTGCACTAAAAGCTGCTGGACCCCTGCAGCGGATGGGGAGGAACCTGTTGCACAGAACACCCAGATTGGAAAAAGGAAATAATTTCTTTCTCTCCTCATGAACTAGTAATGAAAGGCTTTACTTATATGCACTGGGGAGAGAAGCTTACTTCCTGAGATTTGCCAGATTTAGTTGGACACCTGCTTCCTAACGTTCAGGAATATCAGTTTTTCTACAATTACTTAAGTGAGCTTTGTGTAATTAATTCACATTTTGATATCTAATTTTTAGATGCCTACATTGGTCACAAGCATAGGTCCCTTTTAGGGACATAATACAAACTGATAATTTGAATTTCAAATTTTACATGTCCATGTAGGCAGCTGCATAACTTTACAGACAAAGCCACTGACATATTAAGCACAAAGAACCCTGAGAGATGAAGAAATGCATACAGACACTATAAAGGCTCTTCGGCTCTCGTTCATGTCATCTTTCCTACACACACCATTGTAAATTGAAAGAGATATTATAATTAAAAGCTCCCTTCTGGATTTTGAAGGTTTTATACCACTGCCCAGGATTCTGGATACAAACTTTCCCAGCAGATTAGGTGTGTGTGGCCAGGCTGCCCATGGGTATGACAGACCTGCTGTTTCTGCTGCCCACATGCACTGTACTCTGCAGTCACACACATTTCCTCCAAAACCACTGTGAAAACCTCACTCACCCTAAACTAATTGCCCATCTTATCAGCCACTGTTCTTCAAAACAATAGTTACTTGCACACAGAAAGAAGTCCGAAAGCAAACAAGAAGCATGGCAACAAGAAATGAAATCTATCATTCTCAGCCCTTTGTTTTACCAACTAACATCACCAGTACCATGCCAGATGGGACACATGTGCTAGGCATACTGGAAAATCATCACTGCAATGAGGTGTTGGTGGCCCACCTAAGAATTAGCTGACCAAATTGAAGCGTGAAATTGAGTGTTAGAAGTAATTTTGTAGTTATTTTAAATAAAGTAATGCTGGAATATCTGGTGCTCTTAATTGCTGTTGCTTGAACTTATTTAAAGCCTGTGTGTGATCATGTTGTTGAATCCTCAGAACTGACTTTGTTTCAGGAGAATAAAAACTTCGGTTTTAATGCTTATTCAGACTTGAGGTGAGATGAGTTAAATATGTACATTATCCAAAGAAGAACCATTTTGTCTTTTTTTGGTGGTCTTTCATGCAGGGGTTAGTAATAGCTGCAGGTACCACATAGAATCAAATAGAGATCATTTAATGACATAAGAACTTAAAATAACTGCATAAAATGATCTATAATAGTACTGATAGCAGTATACAGTTCAATATCAAAATATTAGCCTGGCACATAACCCTTTATGTCCAAATAAATTCTGATTGCCTATTCACAGTTTAGATTTGCATGAGGCCTTCTCCATAATAAAATGAATAGCTGCTAATTCGTTGCATCTCTAAGTAAAGTTCCAGCAAACTGTATTTAAAGGAGGGCAAAAAAGGCCTTGTTAAATAGTCACCAGCTGGCCATACCATTGCAAGTGCTATTTTCTTCTCCTTTTTGAAATTCTAATTTTTTGTAAACAAGAATCCAACACTAAGCTTGTAGTGATAGATATAAAGATGCATGGATTCTCTATTCCCATATACATGTATTTGCATAGTCAGGGTTTTGGGCTGAGGTTGTGCATAGCAGAAATAGTATTCCTGAATTTGTACAGTATATTGCATAATGGGATCCTCATTGTGAATATTGTTGCAATATCACCGTAAAAGTAATAATTAGGATGAAAATGTTAAGAAACAAAACACCTTGAGACCAAATATTTCCCTTTACTGAGGCCTTGTTGATTCTGAATGTTTTTCTGTTTACATTTCTCTTCCTAAATATTGACATTATGACAGTGTACCTTGGGGCTGGATTGAAGAGTCCAGAGAGTTGTTGAAAGGGGCTGCCTGCTCCCCAACACCCTGTGCCTGCAGCCCTCCTTGTCTTGCTTTTAGGCTAGAAAGGTGGGCTCCCACCCTTCCTTTGTGCCAGTTCTGCTGTTTGCAAGACCTTTTATTGAGATATTCTATTCACTAATTTAGCAGAAAACAGCTCAACAAACAAAGCCAGGAGAAGATTTTTCTCTGGCACTGAGCCATTCAGATAACATTGAACTATACCTCAGAAAACTCACCTTTGTCACTGAAATGATGCTGAGATGATGCTGAGAACAAGCTGTTCCATCACCTTTCCAGGGATGGAGGTGAGGCTGACTGGTCTATAGTTACTTGGGTCCTCTTTCTTTTCCTTTTTGAATACTGGAGTGACACTGGCTTTCCTACGGTCCTTAGGCACCTCTGCTATTCTCCAGGACTTTTCAAAGATGATGCAGAGTGGCCTAGCAATGACTTCTGCCAACTCCTTCAGCACTCATAGGTGCATCCCACTGGGGCCCATGGATTTAGGGATGTCCATTTTACTTAGTGATCTCTAACCCAATCCTCTTCAACCAAGGCCAAGTCTTCCTTTCCCCTGACTTCCTCTGTGGTCTCAAAAGTCTGGGAATCCTGATGGTCTACTTGTCTATCTATCTTTTATCTCTATTAGTGAGCCAAAGCAGTGGATAGCTGTTAAAAAGGCCTGGATCTCAGTAGACAGTATGGTTTCTTCAGTATTCAATTGCCTGTAAATTATAGTAAATGTCTGGTCTGAAGTCCTAGAGATAAAGATTAGGGAAGCATCTAGACCTCAGATGAGCAAATACATTGTGAGTGGAAGTGAACATGAGGTTTGGATTCAGCTGGGGACACCATGTACAAACACTTATTAATCGAGGAAGGTACTTAACTGTGCAGTCTATCATAGGTGTTTAATTTATCAAGGTCTTGTTTTCAAATCAGTTATTTTAAATAATAGATTTTCTAGAGGCAGATTTATGTCATGACTTTTACTCCTTCACAAGGCCTTCTTCGCAGTGTATGTATGCTGAGAACATTAAGGGAAAGATGCTCATCACTAGGAAGTGAGAAATTTTAAAAGCCTCTGTAGCAAAAGCTCCTGTGCAAGAAATTCACTTCAGCATTCAGATGGGTTATTACAGGTGGTAGTTTCTTGCCAGGCTAGTGGAAAAATGCATCTTGAGTAAAGGGTGACAAGAAGTTATGTTGTTATTTTCTGGTCAAAGGTTAATATTGAAGACTGGAAAAGAAATGTGATGTTGGGCTGAGTGAAGCGGGCATGATAGTGGGATCAAATGAGACTTTCATAAAGCAAGGTTGGAAGAAGGCAAGCTCTCACCCAGATTGTGCACCTAAGAAGGGCTGGTGGGGATATCTGTGGGAAGGGCAGGGTTGGGGTAGGAAGGAAAAACAGGAATTCCTGCTCTGCCTCTGGAACTTAAGTGGTAACAAGGAAATGTCAGAAACCAGCTGAGAACCTGGACTGGTTAACAAGAACACATAGAGATTTGTGAGATGTGGGACTTAATAGCTGAAACTATGCAAGGGACTAAGCTCAGCCTTTGAAAGGGGGAGATGGAAGAGGGGAGTGTGCCAAGATCATAATTTATGTGAGTGGAAGTTTTATAGTTTGCAATTTTGCTGACAGTGATAGAAAGCCTTGTGTCAGCCTCACCATACTAAGCCTCTTCTATAATGAGTTTATCACCCATACCAGGTTTATCACTACAATGAGTTTATCACTCATAATGAATTTATCACCCCCACCGTTTGGTCAAAGCATTCATAAAACCTGGTAAAGATACATCAAAGAGTATCAATTTAATCCTTTTAAAACAATCACACACATTCATCTTTAGAGGAAAATGTGAACATGCTCAAAACATTTTTTCCCTGAGGAATGTCTCTTGGCAATTATGGGAGGTATCCTATCAGCCTGTACTCCCCACCAATAACACCTAACACCTTAAGCAAGATAAATAAAATATCCTGCAAGATAAATAATAATGTCAGACATTGTGGCAGGTTTTCTGACAAAAAAAGGAAAACAGCAGAAACCTTAACTGCATAGTTCCTGCTTCTCTGATCCTGGTCTATACCAACCCTATTTCATTCAGTAGTCTCAGAGGTGCTGTCAAATAGCCTAACTGATCTTTTGAGACACCTTTGAGACAATACCTTGAGCACAGCCAGGTTGCTAATGGTAAGGTCACAGAATCATAGATTCACAGAATTTTTCTGGTTGGAAAAGAACTTTAAAATCATCAAGTCCAACCGTAACCTAACCTAATTCTACCAAATCTAGTGTTTAAACCATGTTCTTGAACACCACACCTAGAAATCTTCTAAACACCTCCAGGAATGGTGATTCACCTGGGAGAAGAGACCAACCTCCACTTCATTACAACCTCCTTTCAGGTAGTTGTACAGAGCGATAAGGTCTCCCTTCAGCCTCCTTTCTCCAGACTGAACAACCCCAGTTTTCTCAGATGCTACTCTGGCTCTAGACCCTTCACCAGCTTCCTTGTCCTTTTCTGGATTCACTTCAGCACCTCAGTGTCCTTCTTGTAGTGGAGGGTCCCAAACTGAACACAGTACTCAAGATGCAGCCTCACCAGTGCTGAGTACAGGCAATCACTTCCATAGCCCTGCTGGCCACACTACTCCTGATGCAGGCCAGGATGCTGTTGGACTTCTTGGCCACCTGGGCACACTGCTGGTTAATTTTCAGCTGGCTGTCAATCAACATCCTCAGGTCCTTTTCCTCTGGGCAGCTCTTCGCCACTCTGCCCCAAGCCTGTGGCATTGCATGGGATTGTTGTGACCCAAGTGCAGGACCTGCTATTTGGCCTTATTGATCCTGGCACAATTGGCCTCAGCCCATTGATCCAGCCTGTCCAGATCCATCTGCAGAGCCTTCCTACCTTCAGGCAGATCAACACTTCCCCAGCTTAGTGTCATCTGCAAACTTACTGAGGGTGCACTTGATCCCCTCATCCACGTAATTGATAGAGATATTAAAGAGAACAGGCTGAATACTGAGCACTGGGGAAGAGCACTGGTGACCAGCCACCAGCTGGGTTTGACTCCATTCACCACAACTCTTTGGGCTTGGCCATCCAGCCAGTTTTATACCTAGCAAAGTGTACATCAGTCTAAGCCATATTTAGCCAGTTTCTCCAGGAGAATGCTGTGGGAAACAGTGTCAAAACCTGAGATCATGTAGTCTGTGACAGCAAATTGTGTTTGTTTAATGTAACCTGGCTGAGGCACACGTCCCCATTCCATGGCATTTGTCTCTGCCCAGCTGGGCATCATGGATACCTTTGCACAGCCAAAACAGCATGGAGACTAAATACAGGAGGCAATGTTGCTTGCTATATCAAGTCTCAAGAGCTTCTCTTAAGGCCATTACAACTTGCAATAGTCAATCTTTACTTTATTACCTCTTTTATTTGTTAGGGTTTGGAAGTTTTATGAACGCAGGTGGCCAAATTAATCTGCGGTGCAACACTCTAGATCCCAATTTGGCCCACAAACTTGTGTACATTAAAATTTCTCAGCTGAACTTATTTTGCTGAAGCCATTTTAACCTATAAATACTGAGCATAAAAATAAAGCTAGTTCATCATTTCATCTACTCTAGCCTCCCCAGTGTCATTTTTCTGAAAACAAAAGGTTTCAGCAATGCACTCATTTTATTGGATAAAGAAAATTAAGAGACTACACAATTGCAGTTTATTATTTTTATTACATTACTTAGCTAAAATCTAACTGGCAACTGATTTTTCTGTTTCAAATAATGACATGCTCACAAATAATTACTTAAAAATGATCCATTCATAATATAAAATATAACTCTATCAATGTACATGCCAGCCTCCTTGGTCTGGTTTGTGGGCTAGGTGTTAGAAACCAATGGATTTGTATTTGGTTATTCCAGGGCTATATTTGACTCAGGAACTAATATCCAACTGTAATTCCTCAACTGTAACCTTTTATTACAAGGTCTGTGGTGCCACTCAAAATTGCTAGTTTTACCAAGGATGCTATGTTTTTTTACATCTTTATATTCTATCATTTTTAATAAGGAACAGTGAAATATAGGTGTAATTTCACACAGGGAATTTGCACAAAATCTTTAAAATACTTGGGGACTGCCCAGCAAGAAAGAATTCAGAGTAAATAAGTAACCCAAAAAGCTATTTTGTAATTTGGGCCCCCCAATATGCAATCATTTACATCTCACCAATCTATCACCAATTTTCAGGTGGGATTTTCTCAGCAAGTAATAACCTGCAAGTAATGTTTGCAGCAGATCAAAACAGCTGCAAAAAGGTGAAAGGCAGAGTAAAAATGAAAATAATAGTTGGTAGAAATGAGAGAGAATAGTATAATTACTTATATTTCCACAGCATCATGTCTTCCCAGAATTCAAGCTGTGCATAATAGCTTTAGTGCAAAAGAAAAACAGAGAAGCCCTTAGGAAAAGAGCTGTAGATAGTATTTTTTTAACCTTCCTGTGGAGCCTCACTCCAGGAAGATTTAAAGATTTTTAATCTTCAGCAGGACTTGTTGGCTGGAAAGTAGTACATTTCAAAATGAAAATGCATTAATTAATGTCTCTTGGAAGAGGACAATCTGAAATATCTTTCTCTGTAGGAGTAACTTGCAAGCTGATTATGTGGGCTGATACATATTCCATCGGAGAATGTTCAGGGAATGTTAAGGTTGTACAGTTAAGCACATGGAAGGTAGGAAATGCCATATTGCAGGATTCATGTGCATCCTTAACTCTGCCTCTGGTGTGCATGTGGTATAATGTATTCATTACATATAATCTCCCAGACACTACTATAAATATACACTGTGTTCCCTGATCTTAGATTTTAAAACATCGTAACATGCATTAAGTACAACTCTCCAATGTAGCCTATTAAAACCTTGTATGAGAAAAGTACATAATAAAATTTGTCTTGAGCAAGTATTGCAGATTAAAAATTATATTTATGATACAGAAAATGGCAGGCATTTGTTTCAATACATTATCCTGTAAGCTTGAAAGACTGCACTCTAGATGGGTGCATGCAAATTAGCAGTGTAGTTAGCTTCATCATTTTCCCCAAAGCTCAGGAGGGCTGGTTGTGTTTCTGCTTGAAAAGACACAGCACAGGTACTGCAGCAGACTGAAGCAGGGAAAATAATGGGAAGGGGTCCCTATGTCCCCTCACAGACAGTCAGCCCGCCATGTTTTTCTTCCTTATCCAACAGTGCTTCATTTATCTGATGAATGCAAGAGAAAGTTACTGGTTTAATGTAACCCAAGTCAGAGCAGGGGATGCTTTGAACTCCTGACAATGAGACATCCACACACATATGCTACATGACATTGGAAATGAAGGAGTGAAGGGAGTTTGTGATGTTTAAATGGTATTTGTAATGAAAACAAAACACATGATTACTAAGGTTAAGGATCAGAGAATCCAGAGAGAGCTGAGGTTTTGCAAACCCCTCAAAATTTATAAAAAACATTGTTTTTTTTTTCCTTTAATTGACTCCGAATGCAATGAACACATGTTTCTCTAATTAAATAAATGTCTTGTGGTATGCAGAAATAAATACCAATGATTCTTAAATTGTGGCCTCTGAGTCTGGACAGAATAGTTTTTCTATTTGAGTTTTAAGGGACTTTTTTAAAGCTGTTTTTCTTTTAGTAAGTACCTCACTTTGTTCTGCTCTTCCTCTCTCTCTCCATTCAAGTTGAAGTTGAGATTATTATATTCCAAAATTAATCCTTTTCTGCCTTTTTTTCTTGGTGGCATAACGACAGATTAGTTCTTTTCTCCAAATCTGCTAGTTCTCTTTTCTCTCAGAAAGCAGACCTCCTCCACAGGTCACTCTAGTCAAAGATCAGCTGCCTGTTTAGCAAAGCCCTCTGTGCGAATCTGCTATTATTTCATCTTCTGGACAGTGCAGGGAAGTCCAACAGGTTCTTCTACGTTTAAGAAAAGATGGCTGTATTCAACAGACTCAATAATTTTTATCTGAAGATGCAATCATATCTTTGCAGGGCTTACCAGCACTGTGATCAATGCAGGAGTATGGTGAAAACCACTGCCTTTTCTTCTCCCACAGAAGAGCTAAAACCATTTTAATTTCTTATCAAGAATACCTTTTTATTTAGAGGAGTACATAAGTGCACTATTGGAAGAGTCTGCTTGCATCATCAAATAGGGTTCCTAGCGGACACAAGCTTCTAAGTAATGCACATTAAGCCCAGAAAGGTGCTCTAAAATTGCTCCATTTTGCACATTGCTATCCTCAAACGCCGCAGATGCTCACTGCACCTCCACTTCGGAAGACTAAGATTTAGATTCATATCATAGAATCATAGAATGGGTTGGGTTGGAAGGGACCTTAAAGATCATCTAGTTCCAAGCACCTTGCCATGTGCAGGGACACCTCCCACTAGAACAGGTTGCTCAGAGCCCCATTCAAACTGACTTTGTCTACTTCCAGGGATACAACATCCACAACTTCCCTGGGCAACCTGTGCCAACATCTCACCACCCTCACATAGCAAACAAGCTTGTGGCAACTGAAAATCAGTTGTGACAAAGAGAATTAAGATGGAGAACTGCTAGAGTTGACATCTGATGGAAGCTGGATAAAACTTAGAAAGTAGAGAAAGCAAATTTATAAGAAAAAAGAACAAACTACAATGAAATGGGAATATGATAGTCGTAGAATTCATGTCAAAGATGTAGCATATTTGTCTAATGTCAAAATTATACTTTACCACAGCAGTAAAAAGGGCTAAAGGAAAAAATGCACAATGGATACTATTGCAAGCCTTGACCCCTTTCCACCCCAAGCTGCCATGTTAAACTCAAATTGAAACTCCTTTGGTGCTTTTGGCTTTGCTGGGCTCTGATTCAGTCTAGATACTGGCTGGGAGGACCTGGACCTATTAGCAGAGCAAACCCCATTCTTGGCACGCTTGCTGCCAAAGAAAAAAGGAATCTGGCTAGCTCTTTTCCCCTGTCTATTTAGCATCAGAAAAGCTGACCTTTGTTATTGTCTCTTTGTTGTTTCTGAATGACAAGTGTGGTGTGTGTGCACAGACACACAGAGGGCAAACTTAAATAGCTCAAGTTGTATCTAGATGTGTTTGGGCAGGGTGGTGGTGGTAGAGCAAACATCAGCACTAAAACTCTTGTCTGAGTTCCTACATAGTTCAGATAACCTGTTACGAGTTTTAAGAGTCCTTTCAGTGATTCCAAGACAGTCTCCTGCTCAGTGTGCTTAATCTCAGTCTCAATTCAAAATTCTTCAAACATTCATAAAGAAATCATTCTTTTGGTACAACTTCCATAAATTCCTTTCTCAGATGATTTGCCATTATTATTTCAGCCTTACTGTTAAGTATCCATACCTAAGTAAAAAGCTTACCTTAATCAAATGGTTTCTCATGCTGGAGGTGCCACCCTGTACTGGCCTCCAGGCACCGGATGGGAGAAAATTCATCTCTTGCTCCTGAGCTTTCACTATTTGGACTGCTGAAATAGGTTTGTTTTTTTTTTTTTCTTCAGTATATGACAATTTCTGGAAGACTGAGCAAAAAGACAAATATGTAAGGGCCTTACAGTATTACTATATAATAAAAAATAGTGCAACTAAGGAAAATAGAAGTTAGGGTTTGATGCAGACACATAGAAATAGATCAATTTTCAATTATAATTTGTTTTACAAAATCCTTAAACATACTCTAAATTGTGGCATCTTCTAAAATGGACATTCTGTGGCTTTTTAGGCTTAAGTGCTTCAGAATATAAAACCAGAAAAAAAAACCTGTTTACTTTGAAAAATAAAAGATTTGGGCAGTTTTATGACCAATTCTAGCATAAAAATAATGTGGAATGAAGAGGTGATATTTGACACTTTAAAAGCCTGCATTGTAACAACTGTGAAGCTGGGAGGTGAGGTGACAAGGTGATATATGCACTCAATTTCTGATCTGGTTTCGGTTTGTCCTTTTCACTAGTCTCTGCATAATTCTTTTGGTACTGTGTGCTTTGCAGACTGGAGATGGTAAACCTGCCTTGCCACTGGTTAATATCTACTTTTCAGGGCCTTTGGGTCCATTTACCTGGGAGGAGGATGGATCAAATCTTATATTTCACTCATTGACTTGATAATTCAGTATATATAAATTGTTGTAGTATCCTCTGTTAGGAAATTCTACAATTTGGACTTTCAGTGTCACACTCTAAGTAGTCTGTTCACAATCAGTGTAAGTTTGTTACACATAACAACTTTTGAACTTTGGATTCTCGGTGGAAAAAGAATGAAGAACTAATTTGATTTTTCTTTCAGTGTTTTGTTCTCAGTATACCTGTTGATCTGTCTCTAACAATATATATGGCTGTATCTGAAAAAAGCGCTCAGAAATTATATTTTGATTCAGCTTATAACTCCAAAGAGTTATATTTTTTATACGTAATGATCTTGACTCTCACTCAAGATCTACTTGCTGCTGAAGGATGTGGAAACTGCCAGGCAGTGAGGCAAATCTCTCTCATTCTCATTGTGTCATGTTCTGCCTATTGTCAATGCCATAAATTACCAAAATGATTTAAGAGTTGTCCTAGAATTTTGCTTATGTTATTTTTATGGGATCTGCTTTGTGCTATTGTATCCCCCTCACATTGCCTTATCTTCTGGTGAGAGGTAAAGAAAGCTGATGTAGAGTCTGATTGACTAACTTCATCCAACAGATACTATCTTTTTTTTTTTTTTTTTTTTTTTTTTTTTTTTTTTTTTAATGAATTTTCAGCTACAAATTTTGCAGTGGTTTGTGCCAGGCAATTGAAAGAGAATCTAACTCTACATTCCTTTTTTCTTTTCTTCCAATACATTATTAATTATGTCACTTAGAAGAAAAAATTCTCAAGTTAGGGGCACAGCACAACTTTGGGAGACTAACTTGTGCCAGCATAAAAGTAGTTGGCATGCGTAGTGGGGCAGTCTTTGTGTCTGGTGGACAGGTCACTCCTGAACTCACGACTGGGGTCACTGCACCAATGGAGAAATTCAGGCAGGCAAATCTATATCCATCTCATGAGCTGTAGTCATATCACTAACAACAAGGATATTACCTGACATGCATATTTCCAGTTCTTTTTTCCCTGTCCCTGTGCATATAACCATGACTTTCTTAAAATTAACATCTTACAAAGAAGTATGGAACAACAAAGAAGTATGAACAAGGCTCTGTATCTGCAGTTCCTCACAGAATAACTTATTGGAAAAGGATGTGTATGTCAAAAACATCAGTATAAACTTTTTATCTCTTGTTAAAAAAATAAGTCTCAGAAGGAAGTGAAAACTAGAAAGAAATAATCCATTTATTCTCTTTCAAATTTTTTGTCTCCCCATTTTCCCCATGAAAGATTTCTCCTAAATTAATTTCTCTCTAATGAGGCTTTTAGCACATCCCCAGTTAAGCACCTCAGTGGTTGATGAAGACAGTCAGAGGTGATTTGCTTAAAGTCAGAGATACTGTTTTTGAACTAGAGCCACCATCTATTTATAAAGCGATGTGGAAAATGTCACAATAACCTTAAAGACATTTTTTTCTCTCAAATGTTTGCAGGATGATTAAATAGGACTTACTTTGTGAAAGTGGTCAGAAAGTAGTTACCTCTCAAAATTAACTTTTTAAGGGCAGTTTCTGTTTTCTCACAAGAAATACATCAGCATTGCCTTCATCTGGACTGCAGATATATACATTTTCTTCTTTGAGTAAGAAAACTGCAGGCAGCCATTGTAAGCATTAAATTCATCAGGGATCTCCCCTTTTAAGTAGAAAGCTGAGCACTGTCCCTGAAATAGTTTGAATATGGAGAATTGTGCCTCAGTGGATCACATCTTCAGGCCAAAGATGTATGTCTATAGGTTTCTGTCTAAGGATTATACACTCACATTTCATGGAGATTTCACAGAATGAAGCCATGGAGGAGAATTCACTTTCTCTAGCTCTGTAAGGGTGCTAAAAGGGAGCACAGGGCAAGAGTTGTATGGAGTGTTCCTCTCTTAGAGTCCTGCTTTTCCCCAAAGTTGGAATTCTGCCTTTTAAAGGAAAAGAAACAATAAAGAACTTCTGGACTAGTTAGACTTCTCTGCCAAGTCGACTTACAGACATTTAATCTTACTGAAAACAACTCTGGCAAAGGCTATCAGGAGCTTGTAGTTCTGTTTTACAAGAAGGTAAGTAATAGATGACATGTATAAGCCAAGTATGAACTTAGAAATGTGATCTCACCATATGTATGTGAGAGGAAATTGACGTATATACTTATACGCATTGTCCAAGAACAAAACAAAAGGTCACAAAGACCATTCAGGTCTATCAGATTTCATCTAGGACTCCTGAAATCAGGGAGCAATCCTGCTGTGAGGGTCTTTTCCAACCAAAACAATTCTATGATTCTATGACTGATTCTAATCAAAGAGCAAAGGAAAAAAATAAAACGAACAAAAAAACCAACCAACCAAAAAAAAAAAAACAACACAACACAAAAAACCCCAAAAAAACCCAAACATCAACTTTCATCAAATAACTCCTTCCAACAAGGACTGCTCCAAAAACAATGAACAGCACAGGTGGACAATTCCCAGTGCTCAAAAATTTATCACAATGTAGGAAGAATAAACAAACAAATACATAAATAAAAAGAGGACTTGATGACATCTGCCAAACAAGATTTTTATTAATTTGTATTTTATTTGTTATTTATTATTATATTTTACTTGAAAAGCTGTAAGAGTCCCAGTTGAGCTTAGGCCTTAATGGGCTGCAGGTTGACCCAATGCATTAAATGGTTCAGGACCTCTTGAAGATCTTGCCTGTCTGAATGAGTTGTTGCTGGACTCTGATGTAGTGTTTTTATGTGTTCTTGGTCTTCCATTAGTTCCATCCACAGAAGTTTTGCAGATGGCAAGAAAAGAAATTATAAAGATAGGAAAGCGTGTTCTAAAAGTATAAGGAAATTCAGAAAAAAGTCAGAAGAGAAATGAAAACAAGGAATTAAAGTGAGTTGCCCAATATCACAATGACAGTGGAAGCTATAAGTAAAAATCCCTTTTCCTTCTCTGTGAATCAGTTCAGAGCATTGCCAAAGTTCTGGGAAGATAAAGCAGAAAGTTCCACAGTTTCACATTTCTCTCTCTTCTTTGTTAGGCCTAGATGCATTGGTTTGCAAAGGTTCATCTCTATTGATACATGAAGATAACACGGTAGCTCAAGAAATACTACACACAGAAAGGTAAATGAAGCTGGTTGACCTCAGCCTGGAGACAGGTGGCATACAATATTCAGCATTACATCTTTCCTCTTTGAGAAATATAGAGGTCCATTAAGCTCCAATTAAAAGCTCTTAAAAGCAGTAAAAATATTGTTTAAATTAAAAGCTTGAAATTCAGGCCAATAAAGGGATGTGTGTAGAAACTGAAAAGAACAAGTACGACATTCATCTGTATCGCAGCTTTGCTGAAGCCCAAAGCAATGTGCTGAAGTTAAATTGGATCCAAAATATTTGCTTATGGGAATTTGGCTTCTTTTATTTTTCCAAGAAAAAACATTCAGTGAATTGTAAAGCAATTTTTCTTTTGACAAGACTGAAGTAAACAGTAGCAGCAGCTTTCCCTTGCTACTCAGCAGCTCTTTACTCATAGCTCCTCAAAATCTTGAAATAGATATATTAGGTGTTTTCACATCCTCTTTGTTCCCTTATGGGAAAATATTTATAGTTCAATTTCTTCTCATTCAGTTTTTAAATCCTAATTAGACACATTCAATCTGGTCTTCAAATAAAATGTATAATTTTGCATCACAATCACCTTTCTAAATTACAACAAATTGTCCAATTTTTATTTTGTGGACTATGCAGTTACAGCAATCAGCTTACCTGCTCTTTACCTCAGCATGTGCTGTGGTGCCCTAAAGTAATTAATGTCATTTTATTCAAAAGGCTTGGAGCAATCTTCTGATCTTATAGAACATTCCATCTTAGAAAATATTTTGCCTCAAGAAAGCAGTAAGAATTCAGAGACTTTATTTTAGGACTTAAACAAATCAGATTCCATTTGCGAGGAAAAAAAAAGAAGTTTGACATTTTTGGACCAAGCAAAAGCAAGAAAACCTCAAACTAGGTTAAATATGAGATTGAAACCTTGACTACTTTTTCTTCATGATGACTTGAATCTTCAAAAATACCAGTGTTGCCCCCACCCAAAAATAAATGGAAATCAAAGGTAAGATTTATGTATGATCACTAATTTCTGCCTCCACAGAAGGAGGTTTTGATATGAGTAGATGAAATGAAAAAAAAAAAAAAAAATCAGAATGAGTTTATAATTAGTGCATTTCTGGTACTATGGGCTTTCTCAGACCTCAGTTCTGAAGGCAGGAGAAGGAGAATGCAGTGGAACAGCCTTCAGCCCTTACTGCCTGAACAACTGGGGATGGCTAAATAAGGCTGTGCCATACTGAATTTACTTGTTAGTTTATTTATAAGGAAAAGTAAACTCTAAGAAAGTAAATACAAAGGACAAAGAGTTTTGAGAGTATACTGACAGATAAAGAATTTTGAGAGCATGTTGTAACATGGGGGGTAAATCCAATTAAATTAGTTACTAGAGTCATGATGTGGCAAAGCTGGCCTGGTATTGCACAAGGCAATGAACCACTGGCATGGAGAACTCCTCTGAAAACTCTAGAGAATTCAGGTTGTGGACAGAGGTAACAAACTCACTCAGCCATGCAGTGTTAATTGTGTTTTCCTCTCTTTCTTGCCTTTAAAATATCTAAGAAGTTAAATATAACAGAGTATTTTAAAAGAAGGCGTAAGTTGCAGTGTGAAACACCAAGGACCGTATTTTCTGCTGACATGATCCCAGGGAAACCAGTTGAATTATGCCAACAGATTTTGGCTCTGAAAGTCAGGAAATGCCAAAGCTAGGTTGAATGTAGGGCAACATGACAGTATTTTTGCAATACAGAAAGAACACTTGTTTTCATTCTCAAACAGCTTGAGGAAGCTGTTGAGGAATTTGAAAGGGTTTACCCAGCAATACTTCCAGTTCCCAAGATAGCCAGAGAATATCTCATGATAATGAAAAAGTCACCAGTGTGCATGTATTTAAGTGAGCACCATATTAAAGGATGAAAATAGATCTATAGTATGCAAGACAAATGCACTTAGAAAAAAACCTGATTTTTCTACAGGCGTATACATATGTACCCATCAATATCTGTCTGCAGCTAATTCATATCTCCATTTCATGAGCTGCTGTCATTGTCTTTAAGCTCAGGGGCTTCCAGCTAATCAGAAATCAACATGTTGTAGCTACACAAAAGATGTCTTTGTGATGACAGCTTTTTAGAAATGTGAAAGTGCTAGAAATATAAAATTAATGAAATTAGACCTTTAGGGGTTTAAGCAGTGTCCACTAGTATCTGTGAAAACTAGTACAAGCATTACTTCCCCCTGTTGTTTCCAGTCCCTTTCTCTGTTTTTGATATTTGTAGATTTCTTTTTTTTTTTCCTTTTCACACAATCATCCCTAAGAAAAAATATCTTCAATAAGAGCTATTGAGACCTTCTAAAGCAACAAGGTTTTTTTACTGTTGGTGCCTTCAATTATTACAGTATATAATAGTTTGTCTTGAAGTATGTCCACCCTGCTATCCAAAACCATACCTGTACTCATGGCTTAGGTGGCCATAAGCAAAAAACCTTCAATACAACACAGCTGTGAAGCTTCAGGCAGAATAAGCCTCTCGAACTTGCTCTGTCAAAGGGGTATTGAAACCAAAATCTGAAGCAGAAAGGCACATTTTCAGACACAGGCTTCTGATGTGCTGTGCACTTTGCCTACACCTGGGAAAGGATGCTTGCTCCCTGCCCCAAAGAACACACAAAGGACACAGGAAGTAAAAAAGCTGGATTCTAGCACTAAAGAGCTTCATTGAGATACTGAAAAGCAAGGAATGAGAATTTCTTCCTCACCATAATGTGCATGAAGGACAAAGCACAAATGCATATTTCTGAAAAGACCAAACAGGGGGGTAGGGCCTCATCGTATGACCAGACAAGCCATCATCTTATGGCTCAGGATGGAAAGCAGGGTAGAATCTGACTGTGAAGGACACTGAAAGTTCAGACAGTTGCCCATAATTTATGTGGAAAAGGCAACACAGCAGGAGGCTTTACCTCTAGGATTTGTCAAAAAATGTCTCTGTTTCATTTTAAGATGAGCTCTGCTTGGTACTTCAGGGAAAAAAAAAAAAAAAAAAGAAAAAAAAAAAACACAACAAAACAAAAACCCAAATGATATGTCATGTTTACATTACCCTTCTTCATTCCAGCTGTTTTTCTTAATTTCTTATGCTAGCTGCAAATTTTTTTTCTTAAAGCCTATCACAGGGATGATTAACATTTGTCAGGAAAATCAAATCCTAAGAATTTTCATTGTTAATTAGCAATTCTAGCAATTATAATTGTAACAATTAATTAAATAATTTCTGTTGAGAATATAGAGGGAGACCAGATATTATGTAAGTAAGGAGACATCATTTTATAACAGCAGTTTAAACTACCTAGGGCAAAATGAGGTGACTGCTCAGTGAAGAACCTTTCGGTTTTTTTGGTACTGTAGGTAAAACTATTGTCCTCAGCAGAAATTATCATTTATAAGGAAGTGTCAAGACCTTCTGTATGATTCCTTCTCAGAATTTTTTCCTCAGTCTAGTGTGAAATCAGTTTTCTTCATTCACCATCATCCCTGCTGTTATATTTTCATCTATCTGAGCCTGAACATAATTAGAAAAATAGATTAATTTGTGTCATTTAATAATATATGTAATTTAATTGCATTCCCACTTCAATTGCTTTTTATTTAGAATTTATGTTTACAGCAGCTAGCTAGCAGTATCTGTTTCTCATCTACTGATACATAGGCACCTACTGCCAACAGATACTGTAATATCTTTACAAAATAACCCATGGAAGCAAGCAGTAGCTTGCTGCAGTACAAGTCTTTTTGAGAGCACAATAATGTGGCATCATTCTGTGTGTTAGATGGCCAGGAAAAATACCATTTTTTCCTAATCTGTGCTCCTTTAATCTGTGTAGTTAAGGCAACAAGTACTAGTAATTAGCATTCTGATACCTTGAATATAAATAAAAAATATATTCCTTGTCAACTGGGATGTTTCAGCTTCAATTAACTGGGACCAGTTTTGCTCTTTCCTCTAGATGAGCTGTGACTCAACCGCAACTCAACTCAAACTTGGTGTTTGGCAGTATATGAGCCCCACTGTCTCCTTTTACTAATGCATACGAGTCCTCTTCCTGGTAGCCAGTTAAGTCTGGTGTGTTTGAGAACCTGGACAATTAATTTGGATGTTCATTCCTAAACTATCTTTGCTCAAAGTTTCTCACTTCTCCTGATAGTTGGATTAGTATTTTGTAACTAATTATAATTTTCATTAATTGTTCATATAACATTTTCTTAAATAAGTCTAATATTCTGAAAGGAAAATCAGGCAGTGGTAACAAAATGAAGGGAAAAACAGTTTTTAATAGTGACATATTTTCCTGTACAATCAAATCTTCAACTGGCAGTTTAAGTCAGCAGTCAAAGAATCTGACTTTGCTACAAAATTTCTTGGGTTCAGAGACTTCCAAAAAACACTCCAAACAAGCCAAAATTTCTATTCCCACAAGTTCTTGCCATAGGAAGGCTAGTAGGAGTTCTGCCCTTGGAACACCAAATAAAAACTAACATTTTGCAAATCTTTACTTGAGAGACTTTTGTCAGTCTTGGGGAGAACTTATAAGATGTCAAGAATCTGCTGCTATATTTTAAAGGCTGTTCTCCCTCAGCTTCTTGTAAAGGCAAAAGAGAAACAGAGGAGTCCACATCACGTTTAACAAGGTGGATATCTTTAGTTTCCTCCATGGTCAAAGGGGAGAAAGAAGCCACTGGTGATGTGCTTCTGGGCAGAAACCTAGCTTAAGTATTTGGAATTGTTCTTTGGAGGAGTCTTTCCCATTCACAGTATAGAACATTCTGAACAACCAGCATCCTTTTTAAAGTATTTTTAAGTAATTTATCTTACTTGGTAAGTATGCCCATGGTTTGATCCTTCCTATTCTTTATAGCAGGCTTTCATTTTTATAAAAACATACTTTTTACTCAGGTGGTACGAATTATGACTTAAAGGGCAGGGGAAGACACCCAGGAATTCTGGCTTGAATTTAACTGCATGTTGGCATCTGTATGTATAAGTATTTTTATTCTATTCTGTGCTTGTCACCAATGACAGAAAATACCAGTATAATAACTGTTGTTCCTGATTCTTAAATGGTTTTCAGTGTTTTAAGCCAGAAGATTTTTTTTCCTCTACGTTTAATAAAGCTTCACTGGTGCTGAGCCAATATTAGTTATATCAAAAACAAATTAGTAGTCTTTCAAAGTAATAGAGATAAAATTATCTCCTTTCTTTTTTCCAACAGACAAACCAGATGGCCAAAAAAAAATCTTTTGTCAGGGTCTCTGCTGGTCACTGAGAATAACCATATTACTGATATTTTGTCAAAGCATACAGTTTAAGATGTCTCCTAGGAAAAGCTGATGAATTGTGACTGAACTGTTCATTTCACTCTCGAAGGACAGCATTTATAACTGCTTTTTAACATCACTTTATCATAATTGTATCATATTATCACATTCATCACATTTTATCATAATTTTTCAGTCACCGTTTTGCATGTGCAGATAATGTCCTCAGTCCAAGTCTCAGCTCACATAGATCCCAATGGCCTCCAAGGGGCTTCAGAATGGAAGACTGGAACATGCCTTGGTTCTTTCTTAACTGAGGTCAGAATCAGGTCAAAGTGGCAGATGGAAATCTGCACCATGGGCCTCACTTTTTTTTTTTTTTGGGATAAATAAGAGCACAGAAAGATGAAGTGGTTATTCTCTTAGGTTTTGTCTTGAGGTGGATTTGGGGCTGGGAAGAGTCCATACATGGAGGAAAGGGTTTGGAAGACTCTTTAATATACTATCTTCTTTAATGAAGCTGGCCAAAATGTGTTCCTAACTACAGCATTATCAACAGTCTCTCAAAATTAGAGAAAAAGAAATCTAAAAATATATGGGAATCATTATTTGCAAATAAAATTAAGCCAGATCAAACTGAAAGTTTTATCATCTTTCATCACTAATTTAAAACATGTTTTTATCTTTTTTTTTGATAGTTTTATTTCTTTAGAATAAAGATAAAACTAGACACAGTAAGTGATTTTGAATTAAAAATCAGAAAATTTTTGTTTTAATGTGTACTACTTAAAGAATTCACATGCATTGTTTACAAAATTTGGAATTGCAAGTTTATTAAAACTGCCAAATTTTGTTTTCAATCAGTCTGCTCAAGTGACTTTCTCCAGCAGAAAAACATACAAACAAATATTCCCAATTCCACAGGAGTGTCAGCAGGACCCACCTGTTAAGAAAAGGTACCAAACAAGAAAGTGCCCACTGCTTGATGCCTTTCCAGCTCCCTAGAAAATTCCTGCACTGAGGCCTCTCCTGCTTTCAGAAGATTGTTCTGGAAGGGCAAATTGAGAGGTGCTAAGGGAGGACAAGTTCCCCAGGACGCTGGGGAGCAATGTTACACCACCCCTTAAGGCTTCCCTCACCACTCTGCAGTCACCAGGCACACTGCCACATTGCTGGTCAGGAAGCACCAACAGCAGGATGCTGACAACCTCTTTTGCAAGTACCAGGCCTGGGGGGAAATAGGAGGATCCCCACCTGTCTATTGCCCCTTTGCCCCCTCAACTGAGGCCAGGATTTGCCTGTTATAATGCTGCATGCTGGACAAAAAGCCCCGTGTCTGTAAACATGACTTCCCCCATTATCTGTACATTCTCTCTGCACTCATGCTTGCTCCACTGAGAATCACCTCCAGGTGCTGTAACAAATACAGAGTAAATATGTCCATAATTTCAATTCCATAAAAGAAATAGAGCACTGCACTCATTTTCATGAGATAACTGCATTTCTCCATTAGATTAAATTGTTCTGACTTCAAAATTAAACCTTACATGCTGGCAAAATCAAAGGCAAAAGTTGCTCCATAAGAGATAAGTGTTTGTTTTTTTTTGTTTTCACTCTTATTCATTATATAATTATCTAGAAATGCACCACCACAAAGTCCTAAAGGTTTAATCTATGCCACATTGGAGCTTTATTCCTATTGCAATCACTTTGTGGTACAGGCAGACTGAGTAAACATTTAATCAGAAAATGATATCTAGTTTCACAGTAGGGTAGGTTTGTGACTGTGCATGTAAGTGTGAAAGTTTTTTTTTATTTGGATTAAGGGGGCCAAATGTTGCTCTAGGATATGTACATGCTTCTCCTACTAACCTCTGCATTTTTGCATATGTCTAACATCTCTCTCAAGTGTTCTTAAGAAATTGTTTTCAAGGCCAAAATGCTTAAATTATTATGTTACATCACAAATAGTTATTTTAAAATACTAGCTTTCTAAGCTGCAAAGCCACCCACTTCATGAGCCATCGAAATAGTAGGTTTCTGGAAGAAAAACAAAACAAAACCCGAAAAAATGTAAGTGTAAGTGAGAAGTTAAGTAGCTTGATCAAGGTCTCACCAAAGCTGGGATCAAAATGCACATCTGCTATCAAAGTTTCTCTGTATAGGCAACCATTCTGAAATGACCAGAACTGACTAACTCTCTATATGAATTCTCGTGTTTTAGAATAAGCATAATTTATTTGGAGTTTGTTTAATTTGTTATAGATTTAAATGAAAATATAACCTTGTTCTAAAGTTCATTAATTCACAGGGTTGTTATTCCCCTTTAAACTACTCTGACTTAGTCTGAATTTATTTCTCTTCATAAACTGGTAATGAAATCGACCGTGTTGTACTGAATTTGGATGGCTCTGTAGGGCCCATGTGGTCCCACAGTTGGTTTAACTTCTCGCTCCTTCAAACTCTGCTGGTTCTATTAACATTTATTTTTATGTCCACTAACATTTCAAATTCAAGTCTTGATATTTTGACATATGCAAATGAGCCTGCTGTCCACATGGAGTCTACTCACACATCTATAGTAGTCTCATGGCAGACACTTTGGGTTTATTGCACACCAATCATAGAAAAACCTAAATCCACTCTCTTCCACTTTAGAGACATTACCCCTTGTTCTATCACCACATGCCCCAGTAAAAAGTTCATCCCCAGCTTTCCTCTAAGTCTTCTGCAGGTACTGGGTACTCCAGAGCTGCATGAAGTACACCCAGGTGGGGTCTCACAAGAGTGGATTACAGGGGGAGAATCAGCTCCCTTGATCTGCTTGCTGTGCTTCTTGTGATGCAGTCCAGGATAAGCTGAAGGGAAGGACCTTGACAGGCTTGAGAGGCAGGCCCATGCCAGCCTCATGAAGTTCAATAACGCCAAGCATGTTGACCACACCATAAAGCTGGATCTCATCAGCAAATTTGCTGAGGCTGCACTCAATACCACCATCCCTGTTGCCAACAAAGATGTTAAAATCACTGGTTCCAGTACCAATCTCTGAGGAACACCACTGATTGCTGGTCTCCATTTGGACATCAAGCCTCATATGTTTGATTGTGACCAACCAGTCAATTCCTTATCCACAAAGTCATCCATCCATCCATCCATCCATCCATCCACCCATTCCATGCCTCTCTAATATAGAGACAAGGATGGCATGTGGGACAGTGTTGAACATTTTGCTCAAGTCCAGGGAGATGACATCAGCTGGTTTCCCTTTGTCCACCAATGCTGTGACACCATCATTAAGGGCCATCAAATTTGTCAGGCATGATTTGCACTTAATGAAGCCATGTTCGTTGCCACCAACCACCTCCACATTTTTCAGGTGCCTTAGCAGAACCTTCAGGAGGATCTGCTCCGTGGTCTTGCATGGCATGGAGGTGAAACTGGCCTGTGATTTCCTGGGTCTTCCTTTTTTCCCTTTTTGAAAATGGGGGTTATGTTTTGCCTTTTCCAGTCAGTGGGAACTTCACCAGACTGCCATGACTTTTCAAATCTGATGGAAAGTGGCTTTGCAACTTCATCTGCCAGTTTCCTCAGGAGCCACAGATGGATCTCATTAGGTTCCATGGATTTGTGAACTTTCAGGTTCTTTAGATGGTCTTGAAGTTGCAGTTTTTCTTTACACACTCATAGTAATTTGTACAGAAATGTGGAACAAAAACAGCAGTTCTATCAAAACAGACTCTTCCATTTCTAGTTTTTGCTTTAGGAAAACACAGTTTTTTATTTTCTACACATTAACTCAGTCCTGTGACTCTTTCTCCTTTTATCAGATCAGGTTGGGCTGCCAGCAGCCAGGTCTTTGCTTTCTTGATTAGGGACAAGTAGTAGTTGGTTGGGACTGTCAAAGCAAGTGTCTCAAAGGCAGTGAAGGGTCTGACTGAGAGGGAACTACCCAGAGATCCCATTCAACTCCAAAATAGACAATGGGACTATTCAGGGGAGCCAGAGCAACCTAGCTTGACACATCAATGTGAAGATGTGAGCAATGCAGGAGAAAGTGAACTGATTCTGGTTCTCTGATGGAAAAAAAGTTTCCAGAAAATAGGTGGGTTCATAAACACCTCTCCTTGTTTTAGCTTTTGGCTTGAGAAAAGGATGATGGGTAGATTAGAGCTTAAGTTTATAGCCTAGATGTGCTATATAAATTTAGTGAGCTCATTTTGCTTTATTATTATTTTCTACCCAAATGTGACAATTAAATTTGGTTGCAGGAGATAATTGTTTGAAGAATTCAGCCTGGGAGTTCACATTTGCTGCAGCATCTTTCTGATGTGTGCACTTTTTGAAGCTGTTAGTATCACTGATACAAGAGCAGCACAAAGGATCAGAGTAAACAAGCATTAGCGATATTCTCCAATCACCAAAAACAAACTTGAAGAAATTAAATTTATACTGGCAGGAAAAAACAAAACAAACAAACAAACAAAACCCCAAACCAAATACTGAGTTCACATACAGAGGTAACTCTGGGGATAAATAAAAGAAAAAAAAAAAACCAGAAATTTCTTATGGAAACAAAAAGGTAGAAAAGTAAAATACATGCCCCAGCTGCAACCACTAGAACAGAGAAGACAATTATCATGTTTTTAATGTTATTTGTCAGCTTTTACCAGAAATTAAGAAACACAAGAGGAAAGATCTTTTGGACATGAGGTGAATGCATGTCATGTTGTAAACCAAGACTTCACATTTAAGAAAAGGCACATTTGTATGACTCAGATCCTATAGCTGGAGCAAGAAGAAGATAGGAAGCTGAGCAGAAATTATGAGATAAAAATAATAAAGTGGCATCATAATCCCTTGCCTGCAAAGAGGCTGCTTTGAAACCACTGAAGCAGCAGGCATGCATTGGTAAGAAAAACCTCCAGACAAAACAGTACATTTGAGCTGGCCCCAAGCAATCAAAAAAGACACTGAGAAAACATCAATTACATGAGAGTCCTATTTTGTATCTTATCTTTTAACGTCTACCTGTTTTTAAGGTCTACTTGCTATATCCATGGCAAAACTATTTTTTCTGTTTGTGGCATGAGGGTGAAGAGGATGGGTCCTTTAACTCCCAATAGTGTTTGTCGTAACTTTGGGAAAGGTACCATTTGGTTTGGATACTTATCCCCAAAAAAGATCTATATGAACTGAGTAAGACACTAAAAGTATTCCTAAACAAACATCAAGTTTGTAATGCTGAGTAGACAAGTTGTTGTTTTTCAAAAGCAAAGACTCATCAAAAGTTAGAGTTTTGGAATTTAGCTGCTGTCATTGGGTTCCTAACCAGGCACCAGTCGTATTTCATGAGCCTCCCTTGGTATTGCTGGTCTGGTGTCTGGAGTCTTCATGATGTGGTTCACTTCTGGGTGCCTGCAGCATAGGTAGCTCACACAAATCATGGACAGTCCTTTCAGCTCTCACAGGCTGCCTGAGCCAATGCAAAGGTAAGAGCTGTGCTGTGTGTCATGAAGCAACTGGGCAAAATTGTCCACTGAGGAGTGACCCAGACATCCAAAAGCCTTAGCAACTGTCGTGAGCCAATGCTGGGTACAATCAGCAGAAGGCCTTTGCTGGCTTAAAAGGAATTTTGTTTTGACTTATGTGGGGAAGAAGAAGAACCATTTCCCATATCAAATATCAGGCGTCTTCATCTCACAAGCAACTTAATTCAGGTCCCATACTCAGGTGCCAGTATCATAAGAGAATGCAGAGAAAGGTTCAGCAACTCTAGAACGTACGTCTGAAATAATAAAAAAGCAAGCAGTAAATGAGGCACCACCCTCAAGCATCACTGTCCAGGCACTAAGGCCAGAAAGGAAGCCTCAGAGCAGCACTGATGTGAAGCCTCAGCTTACAGCATTTACTAGTGCAAGTGTGACTGGGGAAAATTTTAGGCAGAAAGGAGCTGCCGAGCGTGCTCTTTGGGATGGAGCAACTCCATCAGTTCCCCTTCAGGGGAGAGGCATAGTGTGGGAGCCACCATCAGACAGCATCAGGAAGAAGCACTGGCTCCACCTGAGTGACTTCAATTCCAGCTCGTGAGGCTTAAGTGCTGCCAGATGAGGATGAGAAAGCACCTGAGAAAGACACTGCCAGTGATAAATATACAGAGCAGGAGACACATCAAAGTACAGTATAGGTGGCTCAGTGGAACAGAAAACAAATTTTATCACCATGCCACCATCTTGCTGCAGTATTCATGGGAGGCTTGAGGTGGTACAACAGAGGAAAGAGCCTGGTTGCTCTAAGATTTCCAGGAATGTGTTTTCAAAGAGATTACCTCTGCATTTTTATTGTGTATCATATGTTTTCCTTTTAGTCAGACCAACAAATTTAAAAAAAAAAAAATGTCATGCCATAGAAGGACTGAAAGGAAGATAGGAAATAGTTTTATATTTTTATTATAAATTACCCAATGATTAATATCTAACAAAAAATGTATTTGAAACAATAAGAATATGTAAAGAGTATGTGACTCGATAGCAAGGACTCTGAACATATTGTCAATGCCTGGAACAGGGATTTTTCAGTTATTTCACATATTTATGGTAAGTTCTGTTGAGAAGACACTCTATTTCATTGTTTGGAGGTGTGTAAGCTTAGCAGTGAAATGCAAAATGTTTTATATACAAGTAGTTTGCAAATTTTGGGTAGAAATATGTGCTTTTCTCCACTGTCTCAGGGATGCTGGAGTGAAGAGAGCTTCTCTTTAAAATTCACCTGAGTCTTCTTAATGACACAGTAGGATGTCTTGTTTTCCACGCTTTCTACTACAGTATATTAATCTCTGAATGTCAGACTGAAAAAATCTGCTACAATCAAGATGTAAAATTAATTACCTCATAAAAATACAGTCACGCTGCTACTCTTCATTCCATATTTGGGACAGTAGTTTACATGATATTCAACCCTCCCCGTTGTGTTTGTGGCCTCACTTAGAAAGAAGTACTGCCAAGTTTGTGCTTCAGGCAATTCTGTAAAAAAAGATGCATTGCAAAGTGCTTGAAGAAATGTGAAATTGGGGAAAAATAATGAAGAGATTTTGCAGTCCATTTCTTCATCTTCCTACACAGAATAGAGGATATTATATTTCATTATAAATTAAAAGCACTCTTTACAATAAAATTTTAATATACTACTGTAAATGTGGGTAAATAAAACAACAGGCACATTGTAGCATTGCCTTAAGCCATCCCTGCTGTTGTATAAACAGATAAGATTTTTCAGGTAATCCTATAAAATGTAGCTATTCAGTCAAAAAATGCTATCTATTTTCTCTGAAATGTATTAATAGACTAAGAAGTAGGTTCGATTCAATCTTATAAGTATTCCTGTGTCTTTTTGAGTATTTTATTAAAAACAAAGCTACTTTCTGGAGGAGAAGTACTTCTTTTTTTTTTTTTTTAATTTTTTTTTTTCCCTCTACATATTATATTCTCACATCAACAAGACAATATAAAGACAAATAGAGATGCTGGTTTGCATTTTCAGTTACTTTTTGTTTTAAAAAAAAAAACTGTTCAACTATATTAAAATATTTTTCCAGTTTATTAAAAATGTTTTTTCAAAACCTTATTCCACACACTTCCATTTTCTGCAACACAAGTAATTTGATATAAAAACTTTGCATACAAATACGTGGTCAGTTAAAGAAGTTTTAAACAGTCCCAAAGTGCATTTTTTGTATTCACATCTTTGCATCACAAATGGAAGCTGCTTAAACCTAGGATGCAGGAAATCAAGAGGACATGGGATCCCTCTAATCTGGTAGTCTTTCCTTGGCCACAAAATGAGCATTTTAGAAGAAAAATCCTTAAGAACATGAGGTATTACAGTCACTTTACAATTTCACTTTACTATCAGCTATGCTTTAATATAATTTGTCTACTGAAAATATTTAGAGAATCAGAATTTGGAAATGAGTTGAAATAACCACTGGAGTAGCTTTCGTTATGTTAGAGAAGTAGCTATGAAGATTTATATTATGTACATTGTTATGATGATGTCTGAACAGAGTTCATGGTTCTAGCAAATGATAATTTGGACGTAGTACAATCAAGACACTTTTTATCACTGCAGCAAAAATCAAATTTTCAATGGACTATCATGAAGAACTGACAGTGAGGTTTCTGTCACCGGGGGTGGGAATCATAAGCTTTACTTCTCAGTAATCTCCATTTTCTTTCTGTGCATTTACCTTCTAAGTCAGTGTGATGTCTCATGATTAGTAGCACATTAGCATGTAAAAAGATAATAAAATATCTTTTTTTTCTCACATGACATTTTTCTTTCCAGACAGTATTTCCTTCCAGTC
Organism: Apus apus; assembly: GCF_020740795.1. NCBI lineage: Eukaryota > Metazoa > Chordata > Aves > Apodiformes > Apodidae > Apus > Apus apus. The sequence goes on along the minus strand of NC_067284.1, from coordinate 30,946,823 downwards.
TAGCTTTTAACTTTACTCCCATCTGCCAAGCAGTGTTTAAGTTTCTTCTCCAATAGCACGGCTGGCATTTTCTCTGTTCATAAAAAATTTCATCATGGCCAGAACATCGACTAACACATTAGATGTTTATCCTTTTCCCTGTCTATATAGACAAGGGAATAACCTCTGTTTTATTCTGCTGTTCTATTCCTTTTTCTTAATGTTAGATAATTGGTTGTTGTCTTCTGGTGGGAAAGATAGAGGTTGATAAGATATTCTTTGGCCTTTTAGGCCTTTTCCCAAATTTTGCATAATTAAATTTACCATTTACATTGGAATTTGTCATTACACTTTTCTGTGAAATATAGCATTCATGAAATGTTTTATGCATTTCCCCAGCTCTCACCTCAACTTACTTATTATCGGCCTTGTCTGTGTCTGCTTAGAGACATTTCAGCAGTTCTTGCTCTGAGCAGCCAGTCCCGATCCTACAGACAGTTCTCTGACAACATTGGCTGCTCACAGATCTAACTCCCTAAGCAGCCCCTGTTCCCATCCTGGGCTTACCTTCCCTTAGGCAGTGTTCCACTGTGTAAAGCTCAGCTGCACCTATGATGCTGCCTCAATAAGATACAAAGAATTAATCTAAGAGGTCACTTTGTACAAATGACCTTCAACCATTCAAAACCTTACAGCCTTGCAGTACAGGACAAGATATTAAAATGCAGTTACTCAGAGGAAGTTTATTGGTGCTGTTGACAATGTGGCAGGGTTGAATTTTCACTGCCCATCCACCCACTATAATTTTGACTTCACTCAAATAGCAGAGGACAAGAAAGTACAAGCTTTCTCAAATGTGAGTCTCGGAGTGTAATTATCTCTTCAGCCACTGAAGAAAAATGCAGGGAAAACATTTTTCTTTTAAACTGCAGCTTTAAAGATGGAGAGCATTTTCAGTGTATGGAAATGTCTTTTAACCTAGCTCTGCTGGGTATAAAATGAACTTTATTTTGAGTGACAGTCTGCTATTTTCTTCTCAGAATCTTCAGTCTAACTCTATTTCATGGTGTGTCGACTCTCTATATGATTACTCCAATATTCAGGTGCAGAGAAGTAAATGTTTCATGAAAGCGATGTCCCTGTCAGTAGTGTGCATATCATCTGGCCCCCTGAGCTGTCAGGGAACAGATTGTAGAATTAGCATTAGAATACCAGAGCCCATAGCTGCAGGCAGTAAATGGAGAGCCGGTAAGCATATGTCACCAGCGTGATATTTTAGCTTCGTATGAATTTGTAAAGTGGAAATAAGCCAGCAGTACCACAGCAACTGCTAACTGTTCTGACTACCCATGTTTCCACATTACACCATATGTTCACAAAATTTGCAGCAAAAAGGAATAAAAACTGGTTACCGCTTTTGTGAAATATACCTTTATGGGATGGGGTTTAAATTTCATTAGTCTAGTGCTTTAGATCTGTGTTAAGCCTGATGAAATTTACTTTTTAAGATATCACAGGATTTGTATGAATGTCTACCTAGAAAATTATGTTTAGCTGCCAGCAGGATAAAAACAAGGCACATCTGGTTCGGTTCTCTAGGGAGGAAGGTGCTAGATACATTTGGATTTCAAAGTCAAATTATATTTTTAATCGTATTCAGGATGCGGTTGGATAGCAGTCCACCCATGCAGGAAGATGCAGAGTTCAATGCTAGCTACCACTTTCTGTTACTAACTTTGTTGAATGTTGTCTCTCAAATTTACTACAATTGTTTTGAATTGAAGAGAAAGGTCCAGAATTAGTGGAGATACTTTTAACTTAAATATAAATCTTTATTTATAAATGTTTATTTTACAAATTACAAGAAGACTCAGTACTTCCACCAAGTCTTACCTCACCCTAAAAAAAAATATGTTTACATTACTTTCTGTGGTACATATTATACTTCCCATTAGAAGTAACATTTATATCGATGAAAAACAAGTCCCACTTCTCCAGCTCCCAGCACCTAGTGTAAAATAGTAATTTACAAAAATCCTGGTATTTGGACACATACTAAGTCTGAATCACGTTCTTCAGATATCTGTGCCCTTCCATCTACTCTGGAGTAGAAAGAGTGAAATGGGAAGGACATCTCATCCAGGCTTTATGCTTTTAGGATCTGCAGAATTCTTAGACACTAAAACAAGATGAGTTAAGTCTGGGATCAAGAGGAGAGCCATATCATGACCTTGTTTCTTAGGTGAGTAAAGCAAATGATGGTCCCAAGAGCTTCTCTGGAGCTATGACAAGACCTTACCATTACAGTGAAAAAAAGTTTTTGCACTGTGCTTGGCCACAGAACATTAGCCTTTGGTCACTAAGTTCCAGTTGCAGTATGCAATTATTAATCACCTTGAGGTCTTGTAAAAGTTAACAAGTAATATTAGAACAACTGTATTTTTTATAAAAACTCAATCAGTTAGTAAATATATGGCTATTTTCTTGGCTGGAACATGACAAATAGAAGTAGTGACATCAGAGTACCTTCAGTCTTGATAGCTGACAATGTCATATCCACTGGAACATAGAACATACCCAAAAAAATAGAGATGAGTTTAATTTTTCTCTTTATGATAAGAAAAGAAAAGAAAGAAAAGAAAAGAAAAGAAAAGAAAAGAAAAGAAAAGAAAAGAAAAGAAAAGAAAAGAAAAGAAAAGAAAAGAAAAGAAAAGAAAAGAAAAGAAAAGAAAAGAAAAGAAAAGAAAAGAAAAGAAAAAAAAGAAAAGAAAAGAAAAGAAAAGAAAAGAAAAGAAAAGAAAAGAAAAGAAAAGAAAAGAAAAGAAAAGAAAAGAAAAGAAAAGAAAAGAAAAGAAAAGAAAAGAAAAGAAAAGAAAAGAAAAGAAAAGAAAAGAAAAGAAAAGAAAAGAAAAGAAACAACCCACACTGAGTCAAACATCATGACCTTCTAAGAATCCTAGAAGAGTCATTTATTTGATAAAGCATTTGTTCAAGTTCAGATTCTATTTCTTGGAGGTGAAAAAGAAAACACAGTTCTCTGCTCTTCTGATTTATTGGCTAAATGAGTTAATTTTTTCTCTCTATGGGATTATTGCTATGCTGTTTGGTGGACATCATTTGGAATTGTAAATCTAATTAATTTTATGACCACCTAGAGTTTTTCTATGGGTGTTTTTATATTGCCCAAGGATAGATAAATAAGTGTATAATAATAAAGCAAGGCTAAGATGAGGTTACACAAGAAGAGACATTGAAAGATTAAAACGATGAAGTGGCAAACAAAACTAAATCCTCAATCACTGACTGCTCTGTGAGGGAATATTCTCACTGAAATCTGTTTTTTTTTTATTACTATTTTTTCTCTGTGTGTGTGTGCACTCAGGTCTGTGATCTATGACTGCACCAAATTTCAAGGTTCTACTCAATGGCATTGTGAAAAATCACCAGTGTGCTTGCAGCATACTTGCTTGCTTTCAGCAATTTTCTTGGCTACAATCAGATAAAGAGATCTGGTGACCTTTATTCACCTTAATTTTTCCAAACTGAAGGCTTGCTGCACCTTAGTATAGATAGAAGGGAACTGGTTCACATACCACGGCTGACAAATCAATGGTTCAAATTTGATGAAAATAACTGAAAGGTCTGTTTTCAATGTCAGGATAGTTTACCCCTTCTCAGCTCATAATGATTGTATAAATGAATATACCAGATCTCAAGATCTTAATTTGGAATATGGAACCTAATCACCATGACTCACTCCCTACAAACATATATATTTTATAGATAATAAATAGCGTGTATTTGTTCGTGGTTTTGTTCTTGGCTACAATTTCAAGGCAAGCACTAGCAATTTTGATTATCATCTCAAGAATATAACTGTGATTTTTTTGTTCTTCTTGAGCTAACCAGATCAAATTTGTGGTGCTGACTTTAGTTAAAGGGCATTGGTCCTTCTAGATTTCTCACGCTATAAGACAGGAAAACCATCCATTCAAAAAATCTTGTAATACAAGAGGAGACCAGTGCATTCCACCCCTTCTTTTCAATTAAACCCTGAAAGAGAAAAACAGTGTTTCTGTGCATTAAATGGTATGAAGGAAACACTCTCTATAAAATCTACACTTGAATCTTAAATTATTCTGTTATTATATTTATATGTAACATGATTATATAAAGATTTTTTAAATAAATTTTTGACTGTATATATATATTTACAGTAAAGAATCACAAGATTTTTGGACTATCATCTAGATTTTTAAGTATTCATTGTATAGACATTCTGAAAACCCTGGCTGCTGTTGGACTATTGGTTTAACACTTGATAAACCACCAGCTGCCATCAGTACCAGAAGTGACAATAACATACCAGTCTCAAAGGCCGTTTTTACTTACATCTCTTTACTTATACCCTCTTTCAGTCTAAAACTGTTGCCCCTTCTCCTGTCACTACAAGCCATGGTAAAAAGTCTCTACCTGTCTTTCACATAAACTCCTTTCATATATCGAAAGGCCACAGAAAAGTCTCCCTGAAGCCTTCTCTTTTCCTGGCTAGACAACTGCAACTCTCTCAGACTGTCTTCATAGCAGAGGTGCTCCAGTCCTTTGTTTTTGTAGCACTCCTCAGGACCCACTCTAACAGGTCTATGTATTTTTTTAGAGTAATATTGATTCACCTACCTTTATTTTGGTGAAATAAAAATTTCCTCCATACTGTTTTTATATGAGATGGATAATTTTGGTGTATCCATAATTTATTTGCAACTTAAATTCATATTTATTTTAATCTATTAATCTCAAAACCCAACTATCTATCTAAGTCTACAAGTGAGAAAAATAAGTGAGAATAAAGCCATCAAGTAGCCTTAGTGGAGCAGGATGGCTGTGTGGTGTCTGAGAGGAGGACAGAAAGAGCTGTAGGGAGGTTTGTGGGGAAGGACACCAGCCTACAATGTGGAGGAAGAAGAATTTGTTTATCTGGACTTCTCGTTGTGACTGTGCAATGTTTTTGTCTGTCCCTAAAATGATGGTTTGCATAATTTCTTTCAGTGGATCTGGAATTGGACAAGCTCCTTGTATGCAACAAGACATTAAGGGCTTCCGGTTCTGCCTAAACCTCCAAACCATGCCTGACAAGCCTGAGAGCATCTGGATGCTTCATTCCTCTCCAAAACTATGCACAAGTCTTTGTGTTGAAAAAAGCAATGAGTTCAGAGCTGTCTTTCCAAGTAGGCTAAATCTTCCTCTCTCCCTCAGGGAGTGCAGGAAAACATGAAGAACTGGGTATCCTTGGGTCTGAACACCTGCAGAAACAGGATTAAAGGGAACACTATAGAACTCATCTGCCCTGCAGTGAGAGCAGGTTTCAGATAGCTCATCTCTGTGAAAAGCAGGGATGGATTGTCCCACCATGGCATAGCTAGTATTCAGAAAGCTAGTGCTTTTTTCCACTTGCTCTGAGCTGAAAGTGCAACAACTGTCAAGGTGGGAAGACAAACCTTAATCTAAATTTCATCCCAGCAGAGTTCTATAAATTCTTCCATGACTCATCTCTGGCTGAACAAGGATCTTTCCACAAGCTATGGGAACAACTGAATAAAGGAGAGTCTGAACATAAGAATACAAGCTCCAACAGCAAGCAGTGATATTCCCTGCTGAATCTGCAACATGATGAGATGTTCATGAAACTGGATTGCTCATGTAATTCCAGCATCACTGAGGCTTGCAGTGCTTCAGGTGATGTGTGGTTCTCTGTCCCCTAGAAGCCTGGAACAGGATCCCACGATCAAGCCAACTCATGGAGAGAATGGAAGAGTTGATGTTTCCTCACTATACCGGGAAAAAAATTCTGAAACACTGAAAAGAAGCAGATTATGCATAGCATAATATGGTTCATTTTCTTTTTTTTAACATGGGCACTTTGATGAGGTGAACTTCATCTTAGACCTGTGCTGGTTTTTAATTACAGCAGCACAAATAAAAACTCTGCAAACATCTGTTTCTGTTTGTGTTTGTACATGCTATGAAGCAATTCTTTAAAAAATCAATCTGTAGAAGAATTTGCTGCCCAGGCTGAGGCTTCATTTGCCAAATTCTATCGAGGATCTAATCCTATAGCTGTGTAATAAATCCTGAAAATGATGTTCATCCTGGAAAGGCTGACAGAACTTTCACAATAATTACAGCATGTTACTATAAAAATGCATGTCTGTGCAACATATACATGCAACATATTCGCATACATATGCTGTATGCAGTGTTTTTATTAGTCATGAGGCATTTCATGTTTGACATTTTTTTCAGAAGTAGAGATGTTGCAGCCCTGAACACATTTTAACAAAAAAGACGATAATAAAATTACTGCTGTATTTATTGTGACAGCTTCACACAGCTGTCATCTTTGATGATGATGTATTGATACAATACACAGCAAGAATAAGCAACTGGCCAATGTATGTTGCAGAAGATAAAAGTACACCAGTAGGAATATTGCTTTAATTAAATTAGAAGAAAACAAACATGCAGGAGACAGATCTCCACTACACCTTTTCTAGCATCAAGCAGCAATCTTCCTGACAGAGATTTTAATAGCCTTCATGCTTTCTATAAACTCAGAGTAACAGAATAGAAAAAAAAAAACACAGTTATTTGGAAAGAAAGGAGCATCCACCCAGGTGCTCCTTCACACACTACGCCTGTTCTGTGTGAAAAGAAGGCACTAGCTCCATTACTGTATGATGCACAGTCCCTTAAGGGTACTGCCACTGATGTCAATCAAAACAAGTTTCTCCCAAACACATTTACTAAGAGAGCCATGTCTTTTTATAAAGGGACACTGTCAAGACTTGTTACGAGTAAACAAGGCAAGACTGCTCCCCTTTACATCTGACATCAGAAGGATGCACATTTAGATGTTTTTCAGGCTCAGCCTCTCCAGCAGGCAGAATACTGGAATAAGTGGAAACAGAAAAGCCTGATGTAGGCTTGGAATGAGTCACTGAAACATAGAGCAACCATACAGGATAAGGAATACACAGTTAGTGTGAGGAGGCAAGCAAGGGGGCTTATCTGTGAAGTTTTCTCAATCACAGAATCACCAAGGTTGGGAAAAGACTTTCAAGATCGTCAAGTCCAACTGTCCATCACACAACCCTGAACCACTAAAACAGTTTCATTCATGAAGTTTCATAAGATATGCTAAATAATTCCACATACTGAAAATCATGATAATTCCTTCTAACTAATATTCAGCTTACTGGGCTTATTTCTGTAGCTCTTGAAGGGCAGAGCTGATTCAAAATCATCAGGATTGCTTTTATCTTGAGTTCTAGTAATAATCAGTGCTTAGTCTTAAAGACTAAATCCCCAGAGTCCAGAGTTTCTACAATAATCTCAGGCTTTATTACAGTAAGAAGTAGGATTTTTCTTGTCATGGTCAAAAATTAGCCTTAGCACTTCCTAAGGGCTTTCTAATAAGAAGGCAAGTAAAAAGTGACAGAAACCCTTTAAGCAAAATAATTACTTTTCACATTCTTTTGAATAAGCAAAAAAACCGTAACTCAGACAGCAAAAACAAAAAAGAAAAATAGCAGAAAGCCATGGGAAAAATGTGAAATTGAAGTAATTTTTAAACTACCCTACCTACAGAAAAACAAGAGAGATGAGAGTGACATTGCTGTCATAAGTAGTGCCTGAACCATGGATTAGCTGAGCAGGATTTTTGATAACTCCAGACAGAGTGAGACTACAGAAATATTGACTAATCAATTTCTTACAGAATCAGCATTCTGCCTTAGATCACAGCATGGTTATTTACAAGGCTTGACCTCTAAATATAATTCTTATTACCTATGCAGATATCTACAGATTTTTCTCTCCTATTGAGATACAGCACTTTTTCATGGAAAGTACAGGAGAAAGTACTTTCGTAGATCTACAATACATATAAAGGCAGAAAAAAAAAAAAAAAATCAATGTTATAAACCTAATGTTGTATGTGTGTTCTTCCAAATTCATACGCCTGATTTTATAAAAGAGATCATGTCATGAATAACTACTATACTTCACCTTCAAAGAAATCATTCCTCATAAATGTCTTCCATACACTTTTTTAAAGTGTACTTACACTGGAAGTATTCCAATACTTTCTTCAATCTTGTAGATAATTACGTTTATGTATAAAGGTAGCAAACTGTATTTACTTATATCTGCATTGATATTTTATCAGTAAAGGCACTGTTGTATTTGTAACAAATATTTATTCTGTATTTCTTGCACAATACCTTCAGATTTTTGCATCTTATCAATAGAATGAGTAAATGGCAATTGTATTTGCTGGTTATAGTAAATATAGTACATTTCTATTCCAGCTAACCTACAAAAACCCTTACTTGCAATAAAAGATACAAGCAGTCTGAGGTTTAGATATCATCTATTTGTATTACAAGAAGTTATACCATGAGAGTACTGGGGTATTTGTGCTTGAACTTGTTGTTTTGTTTCATTTTACCCAGAAATTTGAAAATCCAAATAAAGAATGAACACATATTCAGAACTGAAAACAATATGTGTAACTTCATAGAAATTAAAGATTCCATTACTGCACTTAGAATTGTCTCTGGGACAAAAGAGTCCAGTTTGCAGGAGGTATCCTTGAGGGAGACAGATCTGGAGAAATTACTGCAAACAGTAAGGACAGTTAATTGCTCAAGGGAAAATAGGCCAACATAATAATAGCCATTAGCCCAGAGCAACTACACTACTGGTTTTAGCTGAAGTGACAATGCTGACATGGTCCTGTATTGTAGAAAGCTACAAAAATTAGAAAGTTTCTGTCGTGGTTTGGGCCAAACCGACAACAAAGAACCACATGGCCACTTGGCTGACAACAAAGAACCATGCGGCCGCTCACTCACACACTCCCTCACTGTGGGATGGGGAGGACAAAACAACTAGAAGCTTGTGGGTCGAGACAGACAAGGAGAGTTCAACTCACCAGTTATGGTTATGGGCAAAACAGACTCAACTTGGGGAAAAAAACCCATCAATTTAATTTAGCATTCATCAGAGGCAAACAGGACAAAGACACACCAAAAACAGAGCTTAAATACTTTGCCCCACCCCTCCCTCTTCCCAGGCCCGCATTACTTTGTTCCCAATTTCCCAGCAACTAAGGGAGACTGGGGATGAGGTTTGGAGTCAGTGCATCACATGATGCTTTCTGCGGCTCCTTCCTCCTCAGGGAGAGAGATTCCTTGCAGTCCTCCCCTGCCTCTGCATAGGGTCCCGCCCATGGGAGAGAGCCCTTCATGAATCTCTCTGACCAGGAGTCCACCCCGTGAGGTGCAGTCCCTGAGGAACAGACTGCTCCAGCATGGGCTGCCCACAGAGTCATAGGCTGCTTTTGGGAACAGTCACCTCTCCAGGCATGGAGTCCTCCGTGGCTGCAGGTCCACAAGTGGTCTGCTGTGGTCCATCACGGGCTGCAGGTCTACAGCTGCTCCGTCGTGGTCCTCCTTGGGTTGCAGAGGACAATCTGTCATCTCGCCATGGGGTGCAGGGACCCTCTCCTCCCTTCACTCTCCTTGCTCACTGACCTTGGTATCTCTGCTCCAATACTGCTCTCAACTCTCTGCTCTGCTCCTGCTCAGCTCTCAGGCCTAATATCACCTTCCCTTCCCCTTCATTCATATGTTAATCACAGACGTGCATCCACTGTCTCTAATGGCTGGCCTTGGCCAGAGGTGTGACTGAATTTTTTGGAGTCAGGAATGGGGGAGGGTGGAACTTTTTAGTTTCTTACAGGAGCCACCACTGGGGTCCTCCCCCCACTACCAAACCAGCACCAACCCAAACCAGCACAGTTTCATATATAGTCAATGGGCAATTGGGAAGAGTTAGAGGTAAGAGAATTCTTTATAACCTAATCCCATTATATTTCTAAACAAATTATTTAAAATGCAGGATACATCTATGTTGTTACATAAAACAGTCCCAGGCAATGAACTGCAGCACTGGACGGCACCACAAGTCTTCTGTAGTGCGTAATTGTTAGCATACTTCCTGGCAGGGTTTCTGCTTGTCCCAGTTAAAGTTCTCCAAGACAATGCCTGGGCATGGTTCGCGGTATAACATGTGCCAGGACCACTCCCAAAAGGCCAGTTGGAGAAGAATGCAGTGGTTTGGGTGTTCTCCACCCTACACGCTCTAACTTCGCAGCAGTCAGCCCTGTACCCTCCCTGAAACTCTCCTCATGCCGCAAGCCGCTGTATGCAACCCTCAGCTTTATGGTAAGAAAACATCACTCTGGTAGATATCAGTATTCATGTTATCTTGGACCCCACAAGCAAACTAAAACCAAAACCAAAACCCCAATAATTTAATAGCCCAGAAGCTAAAATGGTGCCTTAGGGCTACCACAGCCAAAGGACACTCCTAGGATTCTCAGGCCCTAAGAATATGTAGTGTGAATACAGTGAACTTCTCCCATTTGGGGACAGACAGTGGTCTCTGGCCCTGTTTTATTTATCAGTATATACACACCAAAGAAGCTTTCCCCAGTATTTGTGATGCGTGCAACCAGGTACCAGAGCTCTCAGGACACACACAGTACTGAAGATACAGCTAGACATTTTATTCTTGCATTTGCAACTGTGCAATTGCATCGGTGGCCCATTCAATAACACAAGTCACCAATATTTGATGGAAGAAATCTGACAAACTATCAATCAAATGCAAAACAACGTTCTGAGGCCCCCAAGCTTTTAGTAAGAAACCCACAAAGTTGAAGTTATTATCACCCAGGGTCCCTGGCAACTGACTGATACAAGGCCATCTATTCAAGACAGCATGGTAATAAAATCAATGCACAGACTCATAGTGGTGGCTGTATGTTCACCTGAGGCTATATGGCCTGCTGTCTTATGGTGCATAAGATTTCCAATTTCAGTAGCCACTAGCACATCAAAAAATCAATGTGGCTCGCAAAAAAATCAGTCCTCTTTAATTCCTCAGCTCAAAAGAAGAAGAAATCTGTTCCCAGCTGATTCAGTTAGGGAAAAGGAAGCAAAAGCTCAAAACAAGAACTCATGGAGAGCAGGGAGCAGACTGACATTGCTGAATCCATTGCAAATTTCCTTAACCATTTAGCCACAGCATCTCATTTCATTTCAACACAGTACCAAGCTGTTTTCAGCATAAGAAATGCAGGAGAACTGGCACCATGGGCCTTCTTCTGTGCTTTAACAAAGGATACTGATGTGTAAAAAGAAAATAGGTACTGTTGAGAAAATATTCACATTGCCTAACTTTAAATGTATGTTTCCTGACTTTCCTGACTGGAAATGTATATAAACTATCTGGAATATCCAGGGTCCTGAGATAGTTCTCTACAAGAAGACAAAATACTTCCTTTCAGCATCATCTGCGATTAGCAGGCAGCTTCACTTGCAGCTTGCAAAACTACAGGAACTGAGCTCTCTTATCTTTAACAGAACATGTTGTGGCAACAATTAATACAGCAGCAGAATTTATGCATTTTTCAGCTAATTCCTGAACATCAAAAGAGCAGGGTGTTACCTAATAAGAACTAGGGGGTTTTATATCCATTGCAGGATCTGGACAAGAGTGTCTTCTGCTCATAAACTTTCCTGTCACTGTTACTTCTGGCTTTTGGTATTATCTTCCTCAAGTTCTGTAGCTCTGACCTTTGTTTTGTTACATTCCTCTTCCTGCCCTTGTTCCTCCCTGTTTCTGCTGTCCCTGCATCATTGCATGCATCTTTTTGCTAAGCTCTGGTTCCTAATTTTGCTCCTTGACTTATTCTCTTACTACTTTCCTTTTCTTCCATTTTCCTATCTCATGTGCTCAAGGGCACTGTGGGCCCTTTCTTTAGACAGTCTTGCTCAGGCTCAGAAACACTATGTGGCTGGATGATCCAGGGACAATCCTGGCATACATCAGGCGTGCTTGCTCAGGGGAGACAGAAACCTCAGCTGACATAGCTGTCAGCTTCAGAATATCTTTAAACATCATAAACAAGCCAAAGTATTTCAATGTCTTATAATTAGGGAGAGAGACAGTGTAAGGCACAGTTCTGGTGCTTTCAGTCCATAGCAAAGGCAGTGTTTTCCAGCACCAAAGATTTCTCAGTTGAAAGACTGCAGGAGCTGCTTTAACATGGGTGTTGAAGTGAGGGACAGAGCCAGTCTCACTGCGAAAGTGAGAGATGTTCCCCGTCTCCTTGACATGAGTTACATGGTGGCAGTGCCAGCTCCTATCTGTTGCAGTGCCTGATCCCCTGCAGCTGTTTAGGGAATCAAGCCTGTGCCCTACTCACTATCTCCCTCTATCCCAATGATCCAGTCTCTCCTCCACACGCTGGGCTAACATTACTGCCACAGACTCATAAGAGGCCACAACGTGAAGGCTAATGAAGGTGAAAAAGACTGCTAAGATTTTGCTAACACTATTTCCTCCATCTTCATTCTCTCATAAAAAGCCTCTGCACTCCATTTGCATAATAGTGGGTTCTCAAATAACTGAAATTGTTTTTAAAAACACTTTTCATCTTAAGGCAAAATATGGAAATTTTTTTGTCAGCTGTTAATATTTTGAGTAAGTTATATAGGGATGCATCATGCATAAATCCAACACCTCTCTGGGTAACTTGTTCCAGTGCTCAGCCATCTTTACAGAAAATAAGTGTTTCCTGATGTTTAGACAGAGCCTTCTGTGTTTCAGCTTGTGCCCGTTGCCTCTGGTCCTGTCAATTAAAGAGGATGTAAATGTCTGCAGTGAACCAAGCAGATGCAAGCTAATTTATGGACTTCATTCTAGTGGCCAAACAAACTGTGTAGCACAGGATAATTCCTGGCAAAATCTTCAGTTCATGTTGGGGAAAGAAAGACACAAGTCTTGCAGTTCATGCTGAAACATCCTCAGCACTGTCAGTCACTTGTGTTCAGGGTTTGGCATTAGAGATCTTTAATTACAAAGGCATGAAATATTACTTCAAGTCAATTCAACAAGTGTTTTTCCTCCAGAATTGACCTCCATACCCACACACATTAGCATGAATTACCACCAAAAAAACTTTTAAACTAGAAAGTGTGTAAAACCTGCAGCTTTTAATTGTCTTTAACCTTTGCTGCTCTTCTCTCAATTGCTGCTACAGATATTTCATTTTCCTTCATGACGTTACTAGCTGTTGGTTTTATTTTGGTCTTATGATTATTTTTACTTGCTTCTACTTGCTCAAATAGTGGAAAATAATATCTGTGTCACAGTGATGTAGCACTAAATCTAGGCACCAGCCCTGGTGCTCTCATGGCCATATCACAGTGGGCAGTCACAAGCTCCTGGCACCAGCCCTTTGGATGCCATGGCCATGTCACAAAGGGCAGAATGTTGGTGGTGCCCACAATGAGCACAAAAAGGCCTGCACCAGCCTAGTCTGGCAGCAGATGAGGCAGGGGAACAAAGGTTGAGAGGAGAGGGCAGGGGCTGCCCATGGCAGTGAAGGATGGCTGCTCCTCCTTTGCTTCTCTGTGCATTGCACATGGATGCACAGATAGAGATGTGACCAGACCATGGCACACTCCTCTCTTCTCCCTCAACTGCAGAGTCATCATTACTCTACAGGACAGATAGGGTATCACCCCATCATGCTCATACAGGGATCTGGGAAGCTCCCCACAGCCATGGGCAAAGACAGATCCACATTGCTTTTTTTATTTTTTTAACTTGTGTGGCTGAGGGTTGGGCCCCACATGAGCTACTGGCACCAGCCTTAGCAATGTAGTGGCCAAGTCACAGTGGGCATAATGCTGGTGGTGGCTCTGTTACAGTGGGGTTGGTGACATGATTGGTCCAGGATAGGTATCTCCTGACTCTTAGGAAACATGGGATGGACAGTCCTGGTGTGAGGCTGGGAGAGCCCTGGGCAGTGAAGAAGGTGGTACAGCAGGTGGCTACACTTTTGTTTTTTTTTTTTGCTTCTTCTATCTTCAACAGCCACAGCCCAGGACAGAAACACATCTAGATCATGACACGCCCCAGTTGTCTCCCTCCTCCACCACTCAGCTGGACAATGTTGCAACTTTTACCTGGACATTGACTTAAGCTTTAGGAAACACACATAGCTCTACTCTTTATCACATCATGGTCCTTCAAGTGACAGGAAGGTCCCCACAGCTGTGGATGAAGGGACCTCCACACCACCCACCATCTCTGGACCCTGTCATCGTCCTAGAGGCAGCTGGAAGATCACCAGAGCCATGGACAAAGGCAGCTCCACACTATCCTTCTTTTCCATGTGAAATTTCTCTGTGTCTAACCTCCTTACAGACATGCAAGGGAAAACTGGAATTCACCTTGTGAAAAAGATAAGTCCTGAACTTCATCAGCAGTATTGGTGTCTAATAAAAATTTTTAATGAGACCCTCTATGAACTATATATTAGCATTAAAATATCTGTCTTAGCTATATCCTGCTGATTTCCTAGATGTTTGTTCTACCAATGAGAGCAATGACAATTTATTAATATCCATTGACAAGATATTAATATCCATTGTTCAGCCCTGAGGACATATTTGCACTTCCCAGGATGGAATTTATCTATATAAATATATGTATATGTGAGTATATATCTAGATACACATTTGAATGGTGCATATTATACACATAAAGTGAAAGTCACTATATGGAAACGTTAGATTTTGAAAGCTACTCACCTAACAACTATGAAATGATTGTCCCTGCAGCCTTAACCGTCCTCACTGTGTAGGTGGATCCGTTAGCTGAATGCATGCACTGAAGGAGAAAGACTCCATGGTCTGTGGCAGTGGAGATCACGTGTGTCTGTTTATTGAAAGAAAAGATTTCTTTTTCTTTAATTTTTACTTTATTGATTTTTTGCTTTTTCTGTTTGATGACTATTGATTGTACTCATGCAGTCTTGCACTCATACTGGCTGCTTTATTTCTCCCTTTCTTGTTTATTCATTGTGGTAATTTACTTGGGGATATGAAAACTGCTGAGTGTCACAGAAACACAGGACCACTGAAGTTGAATGGGACCTCTCAAGATCATCTCGTCCCTGCCCAAGGATGGGTCAAATACAACAGATTGCTAAGGGCCATGTCCAGATATGTTTTGAGTATCTCCAAGGATGGAGACTCCTTAGCCTCTCTGGGCAATTTGTTTGACCATCTTCAAAGAAAATAGAAAATAAAAATAAGAAGAGTATATTTAAATAGAATCTACTGTATTTCAGTTTGTACCCTGTGCTTCTTGTCCTATCACTGGATACCACTTAGAAGAGTCAGACTCTGTCTTCTTCACTCCCCCCATAAGATTTTTATACAAGTTGATAATACACCCCGGAGCCTTCTCTTCTCCAGGATTAATAGTCACAGTGCTCTCAGTATCTCCTCATACACTTAGATGATCTAAACATTTAATCACCTTTGTGCTGGGCATACTCCAGTATGTATGTATCTCTTTTGCACTGGGTACCCAAGCACTGGACACATCACCTAGATATGTTTCACCAGTGCTGAGCAGAGGTAAGCACTAAATATCCTAATATTGCCCAGGCCACAATGTGGCCTTTGCTGCAAAAGTGCATTGCTGCTCAAGGTCAACCATTTATGGACCAGGACCCCCAGGGCCTTCTCTTCAAAGAAGTGTTCCAGCTCATTGGGCCCAAGCATGCATTGGTGCCTGCAGTTATTTCTCAAAGTGGTTTTGCATTTCTCTATGTGGTGTCTTGAGTTCCTTGTTGACTTGTTTCTCCAACCTGTTGAGGTTCCTCTCAGTGTTAGCACAGTCAGAATCCTCAAAATTCACAATAAACAACATCCACTTCTCACCCCTTGTTCTCCAAGCTAGACATTTAACGGCAGAAGGCTGTCAGGTTGGTCTGGCTTGATTTCCCTATTATAAATATACACCGAGTACTCCAAATCACCTTCTTGTCCTTCATGCTTCTGGAAATGGTATCCAGCATTAGTTGCTCCATGAGTTTCCCAAGAAAGCCTGTGGGGCTGAGAATCTGTTGATGTATGGGCTGGATAAGCAGACAGTGAAGTGGACTGAACACTGGCTGAATGGCTGGGCCCAGAGGGAGGTGATCAGCCAGTGACTAGAGGTGTACCCCTGGGATCAATACTGGATCCAGCCTTTTTCAACATCTTCGTTAATGATCTGCACTTAATAGTCTGTCTTCTCTTCTGCCTTTTCACCTTCCCCCTCATCCCTGGTTTACAGCCCTCCAAACTAGTTCACCCAGCCTGCGGACAAAGACAGTTTTGCCATCCTGTCCAGGTGGATCCCACCTCTCCCTGCCAGCCCCCCATCCTCAGAGACCATCCCACAGCCTCAGCAGCCGAATCCCAGTAGTCGCCACGCCGTCTTTGCGCCGGGATGTCGACCGGCTGGATCCCTCCACTCCTTCCCCACCCCTCCCCCTCGCCAGCAGGACCGAGGGGACGCCCCGGGGTCCCCCGCCCTCGGGCCTCGCAGCCGCCCCGGGCGCTGGAGGCTGCGGCGCGGGGCCGGGCGGGCGCTGGCGGGGCCGGGCGGGCGCTGGCGGGGCTGCGGGGGCCGCCGGCTCCCTCTCCTGGCCCTGAGGCGGAACGGCGGCTGGCGGGGACACGGCAGCGGGACGGGGACTTGCTGGTGCCAAAAGACAGGGAAACAAAAGTAATAAACATGAGGAGGAATTCCTACATCCCGTTAATTCCCGGGTTCCCTTCCGGTTGTCTCACTAACGCACAGCGCGTTTTCTTTGCACGTGTTAATTCAACATAGACACTTTAGTGTCGAATATATGCTAATTCTTGAAGGGAAAACCAAAATCTGCTGAATGAGGCACTCAGAGCAAGTATAAAATTGAGATAAAATCCTTTCATGAGGAAGAAAAAAATTATTCCTTGTCCTATGTTTTCTTGAGACGTGCGCTAAACGCTCAGCTCCGATGGGAAAATGAGCAGCTCCTGCATTTAAAAGGCTCAGCCTGGATTGTTTACGACTGGCCTGAAATTAAGCTTCTGCTTCTATATCACAAGTGGGGAGAAGTAATATTCAGTCTCAAGGAACTGTCAGACGTAAAGAGAGGGCTGGCAATTCAGGGACAAAAAACAAAAACAAAAACAAAACAAAACAAAAAAAGGTAAATAAAATCTACGGCTTTTTTTTTTTTTTTTTTTTTTTTTATTTTAATCAAACCATTGAAAACATATTGGGAATCAAATTGTGATAGAAGTTTGCAGACTCTCAAAAAAACGTCAACAATGTTCTCCCCCAGCTCTAGTGTAGCTGTGTGTGACTGAGCAGCAGATAGGTGGGCATTATTTGGTGCATTGAACCCATGAGCTTTATGAAATTTATGCAAACAGGAAAAGTAATAGAGAATTTATGACAAAAGGTTGGGGGTGTGTCCACAGGGAAAACTCAAGAAAGATTCACTTCTTTTAGTGGATTAGCAAAGCCTCATTAAGCTCCTTTGAGCATCTTCTTATTCAGTATTAAATTCTCTTTACACTTACACTGAAAGTGCATTTTAACACTTTAAATTTACACTTTTAGTTAATTTGGATTGATTTTCCTCAGTGTCCCTGTTTAGGACAGTCCCAATCAATTGGATTTTAGGCAATTTACAGCAGCACAAAGGTGTTCTTAAAGATATTTAGATTCATCCCTTCAATCCAGGATCAAGGTCATTACTGCCACTGCCATGAGGAACCTTTCCTGCACTGCCTGCATCTGCATGTTAGGTCCTGTCTAGAGACACAGACTTGACAGACTTTCTCTTGGCTGCCACATGAAAGGTAAGTGACACAACTGTTGAAGATAGTCACTGTCCTGAACTTCTTTGGAAATACAGGAAAATCCAGTTCAAAATTAAGACACCTAGAGACAACTGCATAGGGATACACTCTGCTGGTACTGACTGCTTGAGCTTCCACCGTAGCTGCTGGCACCTCCATATAGCTTGAACCTGGTGGGGACTTAGTCCACCTGCCTGAACACAGGGTGTCTCACAAGACAGTCAATTTTGTGACCTATTCTATATATATATATATATGCATATTCTATATATCCACATGAGAACTACAGATATGAATGACACATGCTGTATGAACAAACAATATGAGGGCAGCGCAGATGGAACTAGATACTTATGTTTTGGTGAAAAAAAAGTACCTTAACTATTCTATGCTAGAAATAGTTGGTCATTGCTTCACTTCTATTGACTACGATGGGAAATTAGACACATTCTGTGACTTCAAACAAATAATTTTTGCCTTAATTTTGAACTTAGTCATAAACCTAAAATTAGTGCTGTTTTTGTTCTTATTCTGATCTGTCAGATATTTGGTGTCTGTTCATCTGAATTTCATGTATAGCAGAGTTTAGGTAAGATATAAGGCACCCACGTCCCCTGAACTTGTGTGACCAAGTAAGGGTATGGCAGTCTCAGTCATGAGGAAGAATCTTACTAATTTTATATGTGCAGAGCTAAGCATTTTGTAACCCTATGCCAAACATAAATTAATTTTAGGCATTAAGATCCCAGTAGAGATGGGTTGCAGTTGGCTGAATCCTCTACTATATCTGTCTTTCAGACTGACACACAGGATGTAGGACTGCTTATTAGTCCCCACTCTTGACACTCACTTTACCATTGCTAGAATTTTGGGGATGAATAGGGGATTCTGAGTGCTTCTAAGCACAAAAAGACATTGTTGAATTTTTTTTTTTTTTTTTTTTTTACTGCCCTGTTGCTCAGTTACATCCTTATGTCCAATATAAGCAAATTCCTGCACTGACAATACCTGTGAGACAAAAGCCAAAACAGACTTTCTGAAAAGACCTTCTCTTCCTGTGAGTTCCTATTGGCTTTTCAAATAACTCAGCCTTTTCTTCAGAGACAAAAACAACTATGCATCTCCTTGGATGGTTTTGGGAACAGCTTACAAGAGTGGAAACCTAGCAGAAGATGTGGGGGAACTTTCCTCTTGTATCTTCCAACACTGCCTTGATTTTGTGACAAGCTGTGAAATATAAAAGTACTGCTATTTTTCTGGTCTGGGGCAAAAAAAAAAGGAAATAAAAGCAAGAAAAAGTCCCTTTTCCTGAGTTGACCTTGGTGCTGTGAGTGGGTGGAAGGGGCAGGCTGGGCAGGCAGCGGGGGGGGTGGTAGGTGGCGCACAGCCTTGAAGCATCTGGCTTCAGCCCAGCACTGGGGGCTCCACTAGGATGCCATCCTAGAAAGCTGTGTGCTGGACAAATCTGCCAGCATCCTAGCTCCCAACAGTTGCAGTCACTGGCTGCCATCCCACAAGCTTTTCCTTGCAGGCAGACTTTCACTGGAGCTCCTGGAGCTGCTGAACAAATGGCGCTCACATAGATTAGGTTTCAAAACTAGGCTCTGATTTTAAATGCAATGTCAAAAACTGGGACTGACAAACAGTGGCAAAGCATGGAAGGAGGCAAACCCGGGTAATCTATGTGAGCAGCTCAGCAGCCATGCTGACAGCTGGGAATGGAAACCCTGGAGCTCTGATGTGAGGTTTCAGAGTGGCTCCCCTGACCTCGGGTAAGCCACACATGGCTTGTTCTTTCAGGTGTTGAGCTCTTCCTGTAACACTGCTGAATAGGTTGACAAGGAAGAGTGGAACCTGGGAATGTTATTACATTTTCATGAAGCACTCAGTTACCTATGGGAACCAATTTCCTGCCTCAGTTTCTCTGTGTATGAAAGAAACTGCCTCATGGAATAAAACCAGGACTGAAGAGCAAAGTATTGCAGTACTTTCTTGTGTAATAAGACACTTCAGTAGCATCATTGCCCTTTACTGGGACTCTTGTGTTTTCTTTTCCTCGCTCTCGTTGTAACATAATAGACCCTTGGGAAAGTCTCCAAGCCAGAAGCAGAGAATTCTGGTGATGAAGAAAGGAAGACAAGTGGCTAAAAACAGCCAGACAAACACTGTATTGCAAATAGAAAAGTATTTACAAAAGCACTGAATTAAAATAAGCAGTGTCCAGTATGTTTTATGAGATTAAATATTCTGGAGAAATGCAACCACTGGACAGATGTAATTGTGCCAGCTCAGATGAAGCCAAATCATCTGTTACAAGCGCAGCTAACAACCTTCAGCTGGGCATCTATGCAGCCAAAAAAGGAATGTTCATTTGTCAAGGATGAGCCAAGGATTTTTCAATACTCACCTTTTTCTCTTTTAGTTATATTTTTCTTTTTAAAATTTTTTTCTTCCTCTTCATTTTCCTTTTCCTTCTCTCCCCCCGCCTTTATATACATACGCGCTTTTTTTCCCTCTTTTTCTTTTTTTTTAGAAATAGAATTAGGAGAAATATGACAGTAGGGAGAGTCCACTTTACCTGACTATCTGACGCATAGTTGCCTGAATGCTTCTGCTTGAGTCCTAGAGCAGGGAAGGTGAGAGCAGACTGCTATGGGAGTAGATTTTTGATACCTCTCCTTGGACATTGCATCATTATCTGTGTGATTTTTCATAAGTGATACTTTAAAACAACAACAAAAAAAACAACAAACAACCACAACAAAACTCAACAACAAAGCAAAACAAAAAGAATGCTTTCTTTTCCATTTTACTTAAGAAGCTGCAGAAATCTTAGAAGACACTAAGAAGACTCAGTTAAGAAACAATTTTCATTAGCATCTTCAGCTCATTTTAAATTGCCAGTCTTAGTGCATCCTTCCTCACCTCACCCCCTCCTAGACATAAGACTGAAAACCAGATTTCCTTCACACATAATTTCTCACAGTACATCCAACTCTTTGGTACACTTTCTGCAACCAGATGATTGGATTCTGTTTGGTCCACCTTGGTTGTTTTTTCTTGTTTCTTTGTCTTCATGTGGGATAAACATCTCCATCACACTGGGTGCCTGAAGCGGAAGCTGACTTCCAGAGTGTTCCATAAACCATAAATAGAAATCTGGGCGCAGACTGCAATCCAAGAAGGACTCTTTAAGGGAACAGATTTTCCCATTGTCTTAATCTGTAACACTATATAGCAGCTACACACCACACGCACAACCAGCTCCCAGGTTTTAAGATCACATATGTTAGTGTGACCTGCTGAATTAGAGATCAAAGTATTTGACATTTTATCGGTTATTAGGATATCTAGAGGTAGAAGCTGTTTGCAAAGAGTTTCAAAAAAAAAAAAAGAAAAAAAAAAAAGATAATTGACAATTGCATTAGAGAGAGAAAAAAAAACAGAGAGAAGCTGCTATCAGTGCCAGTCAACATTGGAGACTGAAATCTTGGGCAATTCTGAAGAGAGGAATTTGTTTTCAATCCTTTCCTACAAGCAGTATTATAGAGACAGAAATCCAGGTCCCTGATTAACCCCTGAGTAAAGAATAACCTTCACCTAGAGAGCTCTGCTTTCAAAAGAGTTGGCCCCTGTAACCAGAGCCTGTTCAATTATTCTTCTTCAAAGAGAGCAGGCAACCAAGAATGTCAGCTTCATAGAAGGAGCTATAATTTTGAAGCAACTTCCTGTTTGTTGATTTATTTTTTTTGATCTTACGGTGTTAATGGGAATAAATGGCACAAAGGCAATTTTTTCCTTTTTTTTTTTTTTTTTACCATGATATCTATTGTGATTTGCATAGGTTTACAAATGAAGGTTGTTTTCTGTCTTTGTTTATAGGATAAAAGTGAACAGATTCTCTGTACATGTGGTTATCAAATATCACATTAATTTAAGTGACCCAGATAACGTATTACAGTTTTTCTGTCCAAAATAAAATGACCTTCACTTAAAAACAAAACAAAACAAAACAAAAACACAAACAAAAAAACCCCAAACCAATCCTAACCCAAAATCACACACTAGCTACTAGTCAGAAGACACATAGCTGAAACTGAGTTTAGACATGAAGTATCTCCCTGAAAGAAGTCAGCCTGTCAAAATCTCTCTTTCTTGGCAAGGTCCCAGAAAGGGATTATTTTCACAAAGATGAAAAGAGTGTTAAGTGCTAACATTCTTCCAGATTGGATGCGCATTCCTCCTTATACATATTTTTGTTATTAAACAAATGCATTTTTGGTACTTTTAGGGAAGTGTTTCTGTGTTTCCTCCTCTACTGTGTGATAATATGGCACTGATTTCCTATCTAATTTGAAACAGTTTAAAATACCTGGTGAAAAGTAGTAGCTTTCTGTTCTTCCAGCTTTTATTTTTTCTTCTGTGTATTTTAATGTAAGCAAAGACTTGGCTGGGGTTATTTTCTTTTTGGTTTTTTTTGGTTTTTTTTTGTTTGTTTTTTTTTTTAGTAGAAGAAGACACAGGCTTTGACCTTCTCTCTTCTTTTCCTGCTTGCCTTACCATCACTAAGCTTTTCTGATCAGTGTCCCACATTACATGGCAGAAAGAAATGTTTGCATTTAAACTCTCATGTTTTACAGTCTGAAATTCAGTTCTTGAAGGACAATCAAAACATTTATTAAATGACACACTGGTTCCTTTCAAACATTCCTCCAGTATTTGGAAGCCAGAAGATACATGTACTTGGTACTCTTTGTCACAGTCCCTTATATTTCACAGTGTTATATGTTTAGCTTAAGGAGGCCAAAATTAGTTTTTGCCCATGATCTCAAAACAAAAGCAGCAACACCAACAAAAATGGAAGGGAAAAACAAGAAAATCAAATCTATAATCTTCTCCCAAAATACATGTTCTGTGTAACCACAGGCCAAATGAGTAGGTGAACGGTAACTGCATGGACAGACACTTTTACAAATATCCCTGTAAACCCAAGGCATCCTCTTTGGGGTGTACAAGAACTGTGCAGTACAGGCAGGCTTAATATCAGAAGCTGAAAAGCTGCAGCCTGATAATCTTAAACTTACTCAGATGAGACTGGATGCAGGTAACATACTGATATCAGATGCTACTCCTGTCTCATTAGGAGACTGGATCTTGGTCTCATCTTTTAAACTATGTTTTTTTCTTTCTAGCAGTGTACCCTTTCTCAAATGCTTATGCTTCCCAAGGAAACAGGTTGATTAACTCAGCTTGTATCTTCATGTGTGTTTTCCTAATGCCTTTTTTCCTACATATTTATTGCCATTTTAAATAAAGTAATATTTGTAAAATAGTGTCAGTGAGACACAGCAGGCCTTCACAAATCACAGATCACAAATACTAGGCTACAGAAACAGGTAGGTAGAACATGTTTTGGAAAAAAAACAAAAAACATTAAGGAAAAAAAAAAAAGTGAAGTCTTACCTTCTGATTTCTGTCTAGAAAACAAGATATGTGCTTTGTTATAAAAAACCTCTAACACTCAATTCCTAATCTGAGAAGGGAAACCTAGCCTCTGCTATGGGAATACTTCCACTGCAGGAAAAGCTTCCACTGCAAGCAAAGACTCCACCAAGGCAATCCTAGCTGACATCCCCTCAGGATCACTTCTAGCATGTGCAGCCTGCAAGTTTCCTTGGAAACTGCCATGCAGCAGACATGAGACTATGGCACATGACTGCTAAGCTGTATAGCTTTACCCAGAAAAATAAAGGAATCCAAGAACAGCGACCAGGACCGCAATCCACCTGCCAAGGATGGTAACAGCTGATTTTCAATGTGAGGCTCTAATAGCCAATGGATTACTTCTATGCAGTCACAAAGGATAATGAACTACAGCAAATCTGTTTCTTATAAGCTTATGTTAATTCCATAACAGCCTGTTTTTTCTGTTGGGAGGAGGGCAAATCACCACACCTCCAAAGAGCTTTTGCGCAAGTCAGCTATGAGGCCTTATGATGTTTTCCTTGGACTGAACTACCACCTAGGGACCCTTTTTTAAAAAAAAAGTGTTCCCTCTCCAGTTTTTTGTGGTTATACAGTACTGAAGGTGAAAACTTGAGAATGGCTGTAATAGCCCAGTCAAGTATCTACCAAGCTCACCAGTCTGTACGTGGCAGATCCTATAATAAATAATCTGGAGAATAGTATAAGTACAAAGGATGCACATGATTCTGTGTTCAGGCACCCTTGACAGATTTGTCTGCCATGGACTCATCCATTTCTGAACATTAACAAACCTCCAGTCTCACCCCCATCCTGCTGCAAGCAGTCCCACAGGTTACCTCCACAATGGGGGAGGGAGTTTTTTCTTTTGTTTATTATGAATCTGGGTCCTGCTGGTTTCCTTTGATGACTTTTTGATGACTGATCAAAAAGACAGTGACCAATTGTTCCCTGTTCACCTTCTCCTTCCTACTAATGATTTTACAGCTCCTCTATCAGATCCTGCTCCAGTCATCCCAGTTTGAGGCTGTTTTACAATGCACTTTTACATGCAGTTTGTCTGTGGTGATTTCAACTTGCAGTATGCATTTTCTTGTAGTTTTATTAGGCGAGACTGATTAGCTGTGTCCTCAAATATATAATTTAGCTTGTGGGCTTTGTAGTCTCCATATGAATTTGACCCAGGATATACAGGTCACAGGAAAGCTTAATGATTTGGGTATTTAGATGTTCTGAGGGAGCCTGACTTTGCTAATGCAGCAATAATTATTATACTTGGCCTCAAATTCATTCATATTAACTTGTATTGACTTCAAAGATTCTGATTTAAATCCCACCTCCCCTGGTTGCTGTCTTTCTGGGAATCTGCAGCATCCCTCCAGACCCTGCCAGGAGCCTACCGCCCTGGGGCAGCCAGAGCACCCATCCGGAGCCATCTGGCCTCTGCCCGCAGTCTGCCGGGGCACCGGAGAGCTGAGGGACAGCTGCCCAAAACAAATGGCGACCTCTGTCATCTGGGCCATCAATTGTTCCAACATCTGGCAACTAGCTTTCTTATGAGAGCTGACATTTGGCTGGTTTAGACTGAGGATTTTAGGATCCATGAGCCAGAGTTGAAAATGGGACAGATCTCAATTTTTTATATCTCCAGAATCCAAAATAGCTTTATTTTTATATTTTAATTTTAGTTTTAGTTGGTATATACTTCAAATGGCCTGCAGTGAATTGGAACAAAGAACTCAAAGCAAATAATCAAATTATCACAGTAGGAGAATCCCTTAGACAATTTTTTGCTGGTCTTATGCCATTCCTACATTGAGTTAATACCTTACTGCAGCTGCAACAACTTATTTAAATTCTGTTACAGAGACTCTCCTAAACCTTAGTCACGCGTTTAACCAAATCAAGTTACTAGTATTATTGCAGTTGTCTCCACTGAGCTTAGGTGCTTGGCCATGTGAGCTCCTATCCAACCTTGTAAATGCACCCACGTGTACAATAACAGCTAGCTTTGCTGACTCCCTTTTCATAACTTTTCTCCTTAAACCAAATACACCAAACATAGATGTCAGAGTGCCACTAAATTTGAAACACTTCAATGTACCTTCAGTCTTTCTCTAACTGTATTCATAAAACAATTTAAAAAAAAAAAAACTCAATAAGAATTTAATCTTTGAAATCTTGGCAAAGCTTATACTGAACTCTTGAAAACTGCAGACAGGTATTGTATACATTTTTATTGTGTTACCTCAGTCTCGCAGATGGCTACAAATAAAATAAATATTTAACATACAATACTTAATTCAAGCTTAAAAAACTGTCTTTAAATTATTCCCTCCTTAAGCTTCAGGCAGATTTGACATGAAACAGAAGGGAAAACAAACAAATAACTAACAAATAAGCAACTAAAATAACCTTTCAAAGCATAGAAATAAATGCTACCAACCATTGAAAAACAGAAATCCAAATAAAATATAAATGTGACAAACATGTAGGTATAAAGAAACACAGTTATTAAAATGCCTAGGACCAAATGTATTTTTTTTAAATCTGCTAACTACAATATCTAATGCAGACTTTACTAAGGTACAGTGGCTGTACTGATTTATCAAAACACCAAACCTTCAAATAGTTGACTCTAGAGGAAGGAAAAAAAATGTAAGTGGAAATACTTATTCTTCTTTGTGTTGAGGTTTCATCTGGGCTCCCTGTGAAAAATGGAGACGGAAAACAATACTGTCGAGCCACACAGCCCCATTTCAAGCACCTCGCTGCAGCAGTCAATGACGGGTTCTGAAATGGAGTTAGGCTTGTTTAGCATGCCTGCAGGGTCACACGGAGTGACCCGTTCCCCTCTGGTTTCACTTAAAACTCAGATTTCCTCCATGAAGATAACATGTTCCTCTGATATTTAGTTACTTCGTCTCCAGAAAGATCTCATTTTTCATGGTGTAATTTTTAACCTTTGCTTAAGATGTCTTTTTTTAACATAAACTCTTTTAACCTGATATATTTCCTCAAAGAACATGTGTTTGAAAGGAAAATGTTTGGTTATTGAAATATCTTAACAAATCAAAGTTCACTGTGGTTTTAGCTTGCTAGGTTATAAAACGGTGTTAAGTCAATCATTAAATGTTCTTGCTTTTATTTCTTCTGATACTGTGTGCTACAAACATATAAATATTCATACAGAAAAACTGATTATGTTTATATTGAGAGCTTTTGTACTGAAATAAATTATGACCTAACGCTTCTTTGGATTTATTTTAATTCAGAAACATTCATTTCATGAAATACAGGCAAATAAAAAAAATAGTTTAGAGGATAACAGAAATATTCCTTTAAAATGCCAACAAAAACTCAGCCATCCTCTGAGTATGAAATAGTATTGCTTTTTTTACTGAGGGCTTTCTGAGGGAACTGGATAAATACCTGGCCAGATCCTCCCTGGCATAAACTGGTATCAGGTGAGGTACAGCCTGGTACTGGGAGAAGATCTTGCTGAATATATTCAGTTGAGAACATGCTGCTGTTTGTTGGATACAATATCTGTGTCAGTACTTTGTGGTTATTGTGCAGGGGAATGGCAAGTCACAGACCACCTCCCTGCCCAAGTGCCCCTTCAAGAGGCCCGACTGGCATGTGAGGAATTCAAGGATTAGTGATGTAAACTGCAGCAAATCCAGAGTTTAAGGAGGGCAGAACCTATTTAAATATGTCACTGAGAGCTTGGAATTGCATTTTTCTATTTCACTTTCCCCAATATTTGCTTCTTAAACCTCCTTACTTGTACTTTAAAGACTTTGCTTGCTCTCCCAGTCAGAGGAACAACTTCCTCCTCCATCAGTTGCTAGCATCCCCTCTTTGTCCATCCTTCTATGCCCTAGCTCTCAAAATGTTAATTTATTTCTATTTTTAAGATGCAGAAACTGTGATGTGTTGTCTGTGTTGCAAAACAGATGTTTCAGGCAGTGGGCCTATCCCTAAGAAATCACAAACAATTCAGATTACCATTGCCTGCACAAACATAAAAAATTCAAACCCAGGAAACACCCCCAAAACCCTCCCACCTGCAGAATCCCTCCCTGAGAAAAGCACAACTGAGGAAATCAGTGCAGCTACTCATCACCTCTGAGACCATGGTTTCACATGAGGATTTTGCTGGTTGAAAGCCAGTTTAAGAAATTTCGTCCTCTTTATTGCTCTCACCTGCTCATTCCTTTCTCTGTTTCCCCACCTCTGGTTGGGGAAGCCTATCAGTCCTTCAGCGAGACTAATTCATTCATTGGTATTGCTGCTGACAGCTGGAGTGATGCAGGTTAATAAACAAAGAAAAGCAACACTTGAGGAAGGGTGGGAGAGAGTACCTATTAGCTTAGATCATTTCACTGAACCAGTTTTGAGTATGGTCACCCAGACAGTTAAATTGCCGCGTATGAGTACCAACACAGGAGGGGAAGACTGCTCTTAAACTAGCTTTGCAACTTGAAAAATTATTATGTGGCATCTCAGCCTGTTTTTTTGGGTGTGTAGAGTAATCTACACTCAGGAATCATGTTACACCTGACTGAAAGGCAATCAAATCTGTTGCACAAGTACTGCTTTTGGAAACATAAGATGACAAATTCTGATAGAACCTGTATGAAGATGTTGGGACTTGTGCAAGGGTTGATTCCTCGCTTTCTGTCCTTAGGAACGTCAAGGCATGTCAGATTTTATATCTTCCTTACACAGGCAGATCTGATCCTCCCCATCAAACCAGGCGCTAGAAAACTAGAAAAAGTTTAAAGAAGAGCAACGAGGACAACTGAAGGAGTGCAAAGGTTCCCAACAGAGGCAAGAACTAAATAATCCAGGTAACATCACTGTGGAAAGGGATCCATTCCAGAGGGGTAGGAGAAGTGAAATTATGAGTGATGTTGAGATGATGTATATGAGGATGGTTTACCCACCATTTCATCACAGTATAAAAAGAGAGGCTCACTAAAGTGAGCAAGATGTAAGCTGAATGCAAACAAAAATAAGTATTTTTTCCCACTTTGTGTAACTAAGGTGGGGAACCTGTTGCTACAGGATATTATGGGTGCTCAAAGCTCAGCCGGATTCAGGGAAGAATGAACAAGAAAGACAAATCCATGAATGGAACTACCTAGAAAGCAAACTTGGCATAGGGGCCCCCTGCAGTTCAACCAGTGGAGGCTGTTTGGGGAAATGACAGCATGTGCCTCCACCTTCCTCGATACTTCCCCAGGCAATCATCTTGTCACTGCCAGAGGTGGGCTACCAGGCTGGATGGGTTTGGACTCAATCCAGTGCATCTGGTTTAACATTCTGTAACACTGTAAAACTGTATAAATCTGAAGATGGCCTTGTCTTCCTACATGTTGTTTTGTTCCTACATGAACAAGGAAGCAAAATGACCCTCCATTGTAGCTACAAAAGAGTGGTGTGGATCTGTGTCCACATTCCAAACTGGGGAGCAGAGGGGGGTGTTCCCCTGTTCTTGGAGCCAGCATAGATGGGAAGCAGTGAATTTGGAAGCCAGATTCTAATCCTTCCCCACACAGAAAGGATTTTTAGGGCATAAGATAACAATCCAGGGCTCAGTTCTGCAACTGAGTAGGAGCAAAGAGCTTTTGGTGACATACACCAGTCAATAAGTCCAAATAGCTGTGGTGTGCTTGGTTTTAGCTAAAATCCCTCCAGTGCTTAAGCAGTTGTGTTTATAAAATTCAGATCCTTTAAAGCTTATTTGAAAAGATAATTTCTAATAAAGAACATTTTTTTTTTACCTAAAACTCAATGTATTTATAAATGTACAGAGGCACTAAGCAACTTAGTCTACTGAGACAGGTAAAGTAATGAAGAAATGGATATATGCAGGTGTTTGACTAAAATTTCAGTTCAAACTTATATAAAAGGAAGTTTAAGAAGAAAAAGCTTATGTTCATCTGTATTTTCCTTTAAATAATCTCATCATGTTTAATGTTGCACTATTACATAGTTCTTATTTTGCATAAATACATGATGATTATAGCTGTATAACCTTGGCAACACAGTGTCCTCTTGAGACAGCCTGAAATAGAAGAGAAATGCAGGTTTTACTACACAACTGCCCTTTTGGGAACAATATTTTATTATGTTTTATTTCCATTCCATAAAATTCAAAGAAAATGAAGGTAATTGGATTCTACAAAAAACAATGATAAGCTGGTGGAGGGAATTCCAAAATCACCCTCAGGCACAGCTATACACCCAAGCATAGGCAAAGACAGGCAAGAAGATCAGGGTATACTCATGAACACCTTGAACCCAGTCTTCTGTACCTAGAGGTTTGAGATTTCAAGCAGGAAATTGTATAAAAATGATTAATTGTATTATAATTGTGAGGTCAGAACTCAGACACAGGAAGCAAATACTGTAGCCTACTACTGGATGAAAAATAACACATGGGGGAAAGGAAGTACTAAAAACGGAGGGTCCAGTTGTTCATTAGTTTATACAGCCTGAGAATGTGGCCCAGGGAGTCTCTCAGGCTGACCATTAGGACCGTTGTAAAAGCCATTAGAAGCAGTCTGTGATGTCAGTGATAAGCTCAGCTTTCATTTAATAACACAAAATAAAGGCCTTTTTCATGGTGGAGATCGAATCTCAGTCAGCTTGCCTACCACTGAAAGAAACCAAAACCAGAAACCTTTCATATATACAGCAGCTTGCTATTTTTTGACACTAAATTGACTCTTGGACTATTATCCAAGGCAGACTGAAATGTCACTTCTTATAACCAAGCCAGTACTCATTTGTTTAGGCGAAGTGTTTCCTGTTTAGTGCCTCATCAGGAGTAGGATGAAAACACTTCACAGAGCAATGGTACTATATACTCTAGACATGCAAATTATGAGTTTTGCCTATGTGAGGAGAAAAGGGCTAAGCCCTTTACTATAACGTGAAAAGGATAAAGCTAAAAAGATTGTTTGATGAACTAGTGAAATAATCTCTGAAGAATCCCACAGGAATAAACCTTTGCAGCTAAGGAAGGATGTAGCTTCAGCTTTACTATTGAAGGGCTGGTGCTTTTATTCTCTGGCATGGAAAGTGAAAGAGTGCTTCATTAGCATGCAAGCCCATTAATCTTGCATTTGGCATACCAATTCCCATGTGACTTGAACATCTGCCTGGAAGGTACCTCTCTAATTAGAACAGATATGTGATTCTGGAATGAAAATAAATATCAAAATATATTTCTGTCTTTCAGCTAGCTTTCTTCATACTACCTCTGCTGAAGTAATCATGGATGAAACTTTTCAAGTCCCAAAGGTGCTGATGTTTCATTAAAAAAGCACACAGTAGTAGGGTAATTCAATACTTGTCTATGGGATGTGTCTCTTGCAGGGTTATATTGCTGCTAGATCATGGGAGCACCAGAAAGGACTGGCAAAACCCTTGCCTACAGCTTCCAACATACGCATCTTTAAATAATAAACTTCTGTTTAATGCCATGCTGTTTAGCACAACGGTTCCTTCAGTGCTGTTAAAGCCAACACTTGTAGCTTAAAAAGTGGTGATTGAAAAGTTGTGGGAGGCTTTTTCTCTGCAGGCTAGCTTTGAGCATTTACAAATCGAATGTCCAGACTTTCAGTGGTTTGTTTCATCAAAGGACAAACCAGAAACCTATCGCCATATCTCCCATGAATGAGTCCTGGCAACCTCAGTGGGCATTTTCTGTTTGAGCATAAATTTACTGAATGGTTGTCAGCAATCTCCTTGCAATGAGAGACTAACTGGAGCCCATAGGAGATAGCAGCCCTTGGTAGAGATAAAAATGACATTGTAACATTGCCTCCTGTTTCCAGAGTGGCTTCTTGCATGCACGAGTTTTTGTGAAAATTGTTGTTCTTTATTACAGTTTATGCGGACTTTAAGAGGAAATATAGGCAAATATGGGACTCCAGAAAAAGTGAAGGCATCTCTCTGTGATATCTTTTTGAACAGAAGCAGCACGACCTCACACAGGAAAATCATTTAAGGGGAAGGATGTGTCAGAAGCTGCAGCCACAGCCACACTGGCAGAGCAGAGATGGGGCTGAAACAGGGAATGAAAGGTGTTCTGTGCACATAAACCTAAGCCGTCATCTGTACACTCACCAAGCTTGAGTCATATCTCCCCAGATAGACATTGACACTATCTGTTCAAGAGGGAAAGGATATGGAAGATGACAGTGTGCTAACATTGTTCTATCCCCTATATTCCACATATAGTACATTCAATTTATCTTCCTCTCTAGGGGGCATAATTTCCCAGCTGTGAAGGAATCTCACCGGATTTGAGGTGCATCTGCAAGATACTTCTGGAGAGCAGGACAGAGAGTGTGCAAAAGGGGCTGTATTGTGCTTTCAGGGTTTTGTGCCTGTTCCACCAGAGCTGAAGGAGATGAGTGGCACAAATTAAAGAAGAGGAGGAAATAGACTTGTTGTATTTTCACATGCACAATTATAGTTATTGGCCTTATGAGTGACAAGAAAGAAAAGCTATTATATATGTAAATTTTAATATGCTATTTAATAGGTATGTAAGTCTATGTATGTTATTGGCAGTATAAGAATCCAAAATTCATCCTTGTCATGGCTTGACAGGAACTCATTCCGGAATTTTTTATTGTAGAAGTGGAACAAGGAAAAACATGATTGTTGGCACACAAGATAAGAAAAGGAGACGATCAAGCTTAAAAGTAAAAAAAATGTTGGTAGTCTCCAGCCTCCTTAAGGAAAAAAGGAACTAAGATATTTGAAACTTAACACACCACATACCTTTTGGTTCAGAGAAAAATCTGACGTGAATAAGATTTCAGAAGGACTGCAGGCAGGCATGCCTGTTCCCCCTGATGTTTCTGAGGAAATACACCTAATTTCATGGGGCGACAAGGCTACAGAATTCCCAGTCAGGAGAGGAAGATGTCAAACATCCAGTCTGTTCAAGTTTCTGACTCTTTTTTAGTGACTGGGAAGGTGAGAGGATGTCCCGCATTTTCTACTCATTCTATTAATTTAGAAATTAATTTAGTCCTAGGTATCTTAAAATTTCTTCCTCTCTTTTGGGGGGTTTCTGCTGAATTAGAATGCACTCAGAGATGAAAACATGTTCTCCATACAATACGGTTGCAATTTCAGAGCTTCACATTGTGCTTGTAATAATGCTCATTAACTAATGGACACTGCTAAGTGCAGAACTACATTCTACCCTCACTTGCCAGGTGGGACACTTGTCCATCACAGGAATTGTCAGCAGTATTGGTATTGGTACTTGTGCTGGTATCAACAGCATAGTTCAAACTACAAACACAGCATAAGGTCCTATTGATGACAGTCAAAACATATGCCTCCCTTTCTGTATGGACATCCAATTTCTCTTGCCACAGTTTGAAGATATTAACAACAACAATAATAATAATAATTCAAAGTGACAGTAAAGTGCTAATTGCTTTAGAAGCACATGGGGACAAGCAGTGTATAGTCTGAAGAAATATGGGATACTGACAGCTAATATTATTCTTAAAAGATTATTAGTATAAGCAGAGCTGTATGTTTGTCTGACTCTCACTCCTCTACCATGCACAAAAAGCTAATAATATATTTAGGAGATATTTCAGCCAGTAGTGTTCTGAGATTGGATGTCCCAGAAATATAATCTGGGCAAATTATGATAATTTTCTTTATCTGTATTTAAAATCAATTTAAAGGAAATGGTGACACTTGTGCACCTGGCTGATTAAAGCATACTCTGTAGCTGACTGAAGCTAGCAGAAAGTCTTTTATTGATTTCAGTGGAGCTCAGACCATGTTATTTAATCCATTTTGCTTATCAGTCTCATTTATCCCATGAGTGAACCCGAGTTGAAAAAAGAGATTGAATATAAGTGAAAATGAACCCAGTGCAACTGTATCTCAGATTCTTTGTGAAAGAAAAAAAAAAAAAAAAAAAAAAAAAAAATTATCTGAGTAGCAGTAAAACTATCTAAGAATAAGTAAAATATTTCCCCCTATTTTCTTTATCTTCTTCCATTTTCTTAAACCTTTCCCTTTTTTGGGTAAGGAGTCTGTTGCTGACTGTACTGTAGAAGCATTTAGCACATTGTGGATTCTTCTGAAATCCAAATAATAAGAAACAATGCATCTTTCTGAAGTCTTATAAGTAGCTAAAAAGAGCCAGTAAAGAGACCACAGAATGGTATTCTGACATTAGTTTTTGGTGGCTGTTAGAGATTTTAGAGATTTGATAATGAGCTTAAAAGGACATTTGGCTTAATTTTCCTTTAGGATTTCTTTCACACAACTTGTTGCAATAAGGCAATTCTAGCAGTATGTAGGAATCAATGAACATGTTGATTTAATAAGTGTTAGTAGACGAGTTGAACAGTTAATTACAAACTGGACAGACAGAGCAATGCAGTGTATGAGCTATACCTTCCTATGAGGTTCTTCAATACCAGACAAAACAGGGCTTCACTTGTGTGAGGACCCTCGGGGCATTGTTGAAACTCAAACAACATATGAATGTGAATTTCTGGGTCCTTTAAAATGTCTGTGAGAAACTTCTCTTGATACTTCATTCTATGGAATTATGGAAAGCTGAAAGTCGAGTTTCCTTGAAACTGCATTTTTTTAAATCTTCTTCTGTTTAAGCCCAAGTGATGCAGGCAGGTTGCAGGGAAAGTGGTGAAGTTCTTGCACTTGCTTTTAGACAATCAGCCTATACACAATAGTAGCCTAGAATTGTTCTCAGTTTGTGCATAGGCATCCAGTACTTTTATGAATCCCACTGTATATACCATATCTCAGGATCTGAGCTTCAGTGAAGAAAATACTTAAAAATTTTCAAGAAATTAAGCTAATAACATAGCACTTCAAATTCATAAACTTTCCAGGT
Source organism: Apus apus (assembly GCF_020740795.1). Taxonomy (NCBI): domain Eukaryota; kingdom Metazoa; phylum Chordata; class Aves; order Apodiformes; family Apodidae; genus Apus; species Apus apus. The sequence continues at coordinate 30,912,608 of NC_067284.1, read as the reverse complement.
CTTTTAGGCAAGCAGATTTTCTCCCTGTTACTTATCAAACATTTCAAAACATAGCTCCACAAAGTACTTCAGAGCTCTTCAGTCTTCTGCTGCTCAATCTTCCCCAAGGCCCTTGGCAGATATATTAGACCAAGCAGAGAACCACATTATAGAGCCAGATGGTTTCCATATCTGAACAGACTTGCTTTTAGTGCTGGTCTCTGCTTTAGGAAGGTTTTGTTTCATTTGATTCTACATGATGTTAGAAATGAGATATTTCCATGATTTCAGCATGGTGCTAGAAGATACATAGGTCATCAGGATGGTTTTGGAAGGAGATGTATAGACCATGAGCCAGATGGGATATATGTGGATCCTAATCACCATCTAGTGCCTACACAAGTTATTGAAAAAACTCCCACTATTTTCATTGGTACAGGACTGAGCTGTTTATTTGACTCTGGCTGTTAAAGCTAGAGCAAGCAATGGCGCTTTTTTGAAACTGCCATCACAGGAATGGTGATAAATTTTATCTGTTTCTGATCTGCAGTCTGAGTTAAGACAAGGAAACAGAAAGGATGTGGGAATCACACAGACATTGTTCAAAATAGCATATGATTAGAATGCAAGAGAAACAAGATACATTTCGTTTTTGAAAAGTGATCTCTTTGCCTGACCTTTCTTTTCTCAGAAGTAATTGCCACAGGTTATTCTGAAAACAGAAATTTCACAGTTGCCAGTAAATATACAGTTGCAATACAATTTCATTAGAAGTTAACAATGATAACACAAGTGTCTATCTTAAAAATGTTACTGCTATGTCACTAACCAAAAAAAAGCACAATTTCTCCAAAAACTCAATTTTAAAAAAACTTATTTTTCTTCTAGTTCAAAATCACTTGGTTAGCAAGTTTGAGGGTTTATTTGGCTTTTAATTTAGGAAAAAAGAATCTTTTTGGCAATAGGGTGCAAACTGATTGTGTTTCCCTAAACTTTCAACACTGCCACTTGACTGGTTCGTTGAAACTTCTGGAATTATAACACACAGATAATTTTAGATAAGCCTCAATCCAGAAAAAAATGGGCTGATAAAAATATGGAACCCTCTTGTTTGGAATCCATTAAAAGCTTTGTTTTCTTGCATTTAATTTTAGACACTTAAACTGACATTTCCCACTCACCCCACAGAGGCAAAGTGAAAGAGAAAAGCACTTACAAGAGAGCAACAAACCGGCCAAGATCTCCAGCCACTTACTTCCCACCACTGACCCTTCAGTAAACCCACAGAAGCTCCATCCCTAAATTAGGTGCCTCAGGCAGGTGCTGGAGGTAAGGCTGAAAGATTCCAGGCTTAGGAACAACAGATGATTGCAACACTCCTCAGGCACCAATGTCACCTCCCTCATCTCTGTGGAAGTTTTTGAAGCAACAAAGTTCAGGGATTGCAGAAGGGTATATTGTCAGCTGAGAAGTACTGCAATGACTCTTTAAGTGCTTCTCTTGTGACACTTTGCAGACATATTAGCCTTGGACTCACTCCTCAAAAGGTATGTTTTTCTCACTTGGAGCAACTAACATATTACCTTGCTCTAAAGCAAAACTGCTGGGAAGACATGGTTTAATTTGTTTTACAATCAGGCAACATGAGTTTGAAATATAGTGTAGCACTGGTGATCTTGTCTTGTGGTGAAACTGTAGTCTCTTCACAATATCTTTATCCTGGGACAGTTCAAGCATGTTAATGGCTCTCAAATTAAAACTCACTTGTCTATATGGACAATAAAGTCCATGGCTTTCCATATAAGAGTCATTAATAACCACAGCTAACAACTGTTGATTTCCAGATTATTTGAAACCTGGCAATGTTACTCAGATGAAGAAGACATTAAAAAATCATTGCATAAAACTTATATTTATTATCCTTCAGAAAAATGCAGGAATGGTGATAAGAAGCATAGGAACCGAGTTATCTTGAATCTTATCTCAGAATAGTTCCTCTGCAATCATTCTCTTTTATACTGTTTTGCTGCCTCAGTCATACACCCCGCAGGATGTGCCAATTTATGTAAAGGGTCTTACCCAGATCCTGCTGGGGTCTGATCTTTCCTAGCAGAATACAAGAGTGTCCCTTTGGCTTCAGCAAAAATTAACTACCCTCATAAGAGAAAAATGCCTAATCTCAAAGCTTTCTGGATGTCCAATATTTCCAGAGCTACACAGCTGAGGATGCTCACACCAGTCCTTGATCCTCAAACTGTGGTTCTGAATGGCTCATGTCCTTGACATTAGAGCTAACTGTTTCAAGAGAAAACTGGTTGCATCTAAACAGTATACTACTTGAGCCAGACTTATGCTAGCATACCTGTGACTGTTTCATTTGTTTGTTTTGGTTGTTTAGTTGTCTGGCTTTTTTTGCTTGTTTGTTTTTGCAGTTCAAAATGCTTGAAGTAATGTGAGAAGTGTTTTACAGCCCACCAGAGCAAATGTTGTGAGAATTGCGACCAAATTTCCTCCCAAAAAGGCCTAACTGCTTTACTCTGAAATTAGGTGTGAAGTTGTACATACACAGAGTGTATGAGGAAGAGACTGGAACTTGGACTGAATGAGGGTGCTGACTTTTATGATAGTGTAGATATGAGTCACTTAGAAGACATTATAATAGACCTTTTAGAAACAACTAAAAAACCCTAAGTAGATATTTGGATTGAATAATATATCTGATTATAGTTTTCCTTTTATAAACCTCTTATATCTTGATTTTTAAAAATACTTTTAGACTACAGTCTGTAGGACTATCTCAAACACATCTCTTGGGCATAAACTGTAAAACAGGAAATTCCATTTAAATGTAAGAAAAAGTTTTCTTTACTGCGAGCATGATCAAACACTGGCACAAGTTCGACAGAGAAGCTGTGGAGTTTCCATCCTTGGGAATGTTCAAAACCCAACTGGGCATAGTCCTCAGCAACCAGCTGTAGTTACCCTGCTTTGAGCAGGGGGCTGATTCTGTCATTCTATTATTCTTTTTCTGAAGAAAATGTATATTTTTCATGCTCTAAGGCTCATAAACTTCTTAATATAAACAGTGGCCAAAATGTGTTGGTTTATTCCTTTGTGCTATGCTGGGATTCTAACAGATCAATACCTCACAGAGCAGAGAAAGAACAAAACTGGGTGGCATATTTGGTCTCTTTCCGTCTTCTTTCATATGCTCATTACCTCCCGTATTTTGTATTCGTAAAAGTAATTCACCAATTAAGCTACACTTAGTCTAGATGGTCTATGTCAATGTTTCTATTAATGGAAATAATACAATGAAATTACATTACTAATTGTACACATGGCTCACAGTTCTCTAAATTCTGCCCTGCAGTACCTGTAAATATTCCTGAACTTTCCTGTATTGTGCACTGGTTTGCCCTCTGGTGAATCGGGAGTGAATGTGGACTGCCAAATGTTGCATGAAATATTATAACTGACATAAACAGCTATTCAGGTTTTTTCCTTCTTATAAGCTTGGGCATAACCGATATTACGCAGAGGACTTGTGATATTTGTAACACTGGAAAACCTTAATTTTGGAAAAATTTCTATATATGGCTTAGGTTCCCTGAGTTGCACATGCTGTGTCTACAAATTATAGATTTGACAAATAATTAAGAAATATTTTGTATTGGTCTAGATGGACTGAAAAACTTGTAGCACAGAAATAGAACAGTAGTTTTAATTTTCCCAGAATTGTACATACATTCAGATGCAAATTCAGATTTTAGGGACTGAAAGACAGAAATTAATTATTAATTAAAAATATTTAAAATAGCTTCAGTTAAATCAATAGGAAAAATTAAAAAGCATTAAATCAGAGTAGTGATATTAGATAACAAATTTAATGGTTTAAAACTATCTTCTTAATGTTGCATAAGTAGGAGTCCCATATAAAAAGCAAAAGTTTTTCCTACTGACAGTGATTTTGTGATCCATATGAAATAGTAAGGAACTTTCCTTAATTTTGCATTGATTGGAAAAGCAAATCTTCTAAGTCTAGATTCACCAGTAACCTGGAGTGTCTTAATGATAATGATAACGATGTTTCCCAGATTTTAAAAGTATCACAGGATAATTATATGTAATATATTGGTTTTGCAATTGCATCTTGATTCCAGGTTGTAAGAAGCCTTATTTTATGGGTCCAGGTCACAACTCTTAAGACCTGCATGTCCTGAGGATCAGGTCCTTCCCCAGCATGTGGAGCATGGCAAAGGTAGACCACAGTAAGTGACGTGGATAGACTGAATACAAGGACAAGCTTTTCCTCAGAGGAAGAAAAGTGAGTTGACAGGAGATGTAACAGTTAAAGATAATCACATTTATTTGCATCTTAGATATTCTTTCGCAGAGTCTATTAGTATATTGCTGTCTAATTGCAAAATCAAAGACTTATTTTAACTCTGAATTCCGGGAAACTTGCCTTTTCTTCATTCCCACCTGATCCTGTGATATAGTTTGATTGCTGTCCAGTGGTGAAAGCTCCCAGTGGTGGGATCATCATTTCATATGAAGTCTTTGGGATGCAGAGAAACACTTAAGTATTAATCACCCTTTCCTTTAAGACAGGGGCTGAATGTCTTCTGCTAATGGCTTAGTAAGTTCAAAGGCACTTATTTTCCACAGCAATTAAATGAAATGAATAATGAACTACATTTATTGGGGTTCTTTCTGCTCTCATGCTTACTCTTCACAAGTGTAACTTCATTGATTTCCACAAAGATATTCCTGATTTATTTAGTCTTTGCTCTGATTGTTGACCCTGCTAAAAAGAGAATTCATTAATGTCAGAATCACTGGCTATCCAGTGGGATTGACGTCAGTAGCTCCTTTCACCTTGAGTGCAAATCTGTCAAAGAATCAAAATAAATTTTGAGCATTTCAAGCAGCTCCATTTTCAAAGAAGTAACCCCCTTCTGAATCCAGACCAGAGCCATCTATTTTATTTTTTATTATATTATTTTTGAAGTGTTTTATTTCCAAAACTTATTCCTTAAAAATTAAAATGACAGTATGATATGGCAGGCAAAACAAATCCTTGTATTACATTTATGACTGAAATTGTTAAATTTGCTGCTATGCTGATAGAAAAGCAATGAAAAATGCTAGCTACTTATATTGTCCCGAGTGCAGCATAATATAGTTTCAATTTCTAAAACTTTTCACAAGTTACAGAATTGATGTGATGCATTAATAGTCAGCACTCACATTCTCTGGACCAAAAACCAGTAAATTCTCAATGTCTTTAAAAAATGCAATTGGATTTCTTTTTTGAGTTAAGCACAGACACTGAATGATAAACATTTTTAATATGTCATAATAGGGAATCAAGCTCTTGAAACCTTATTGACAAAACTTAATAGTTGTGTGGCTGTTGGAATCGTCTTATTGGATTTTTAAAAAGAAAAATGGAAAAGTAACCTTTTCATAACCTTTCAGAGCCTTCACTGATGATGCATGCTTGACAAATAATTCCCAACCAGTGTTTTCATAGCAGTTACCAACCTTAAAGGTTTGTAAAGGGAGAGCTGGGATGAAGAAAGATTAAAAGCTCAGTGAGCAAAGTGAGATTAAAATAATGGGAAATAAAGTTCCAAAGGGAAGTCTTGTATGCATGCAGATTATCCCCTAATAGATAAAGGAGTGTCATTTGACATTTTTGCTTGGAAAGACTGGAAGGAGAAGGTGGTAAAAATAAAATGGCTGACCTCTGCAGAAAACATCTCTGCAGGGACCAGTGCTTGTTATACAGATTGAGGGTTTTACCTCATTTTTTTCATTCCATCCTATTTTGCTCTTGCACCTACTTATTTTATAGACCTTGTATATAGCTTGTTCTGTGCTTCATCATCTGGACCAGTGGAAGACTTCTTTTAAAACCTAAGTGAATTTCCAGATGAAAGTCTTGCTGAGGCTAAGAAATGTTTTCTTTCTTTCAACTAAAAAGAATGAATCATTTCCTCTATTAAAATTATTAAAATTATCAGTGCATTTCACCAAAATTTACTTGTAAATTTAGTTGGTCATTTTTGACAAAAAAAAAAAAAAAAGGAAAGAACAGGAAAAAAAAGGTACAAATCTGAAAAACATCATAGTGTAACTCAGACAACAAAATTTCAGCCTGTTGTGTCCATCAATGCTACTTCATTTTGTTAATGACATTTTGACAGTATCATGATCATAATTGTGGCAGTGCACTCTCCCAGATTTCTGCCTGAGATTTAGATAGTGAAGAGAGTATCATTAACATTGCTAAAGTGGGTACTGCATCTAGTCACTGATTAAAAAAAATGTTAATAATCACAAATATTTTCATAAAAGTTTATGTAAATATTCTTTTTTGCTCAGAGAATCATTTAATAGTGGCTTTTTTTTTTTTTCTTTTTTTCTCCCCTTCATCTCTTCTGATTTGTTCTTCTTTCTTCAGTTGGCCTGTTTTTGTTGTTTGTTTTGTTTTTTTTTTTAGTTAGAACTAGTTGAAGTTAAAAGTTGCATCTTAAAAATTACTGATTAAAAGCTTGAAAAAAATCTTAGTTTCTCAATTTAACATAAATATCAGGCCAGACCCCAAATATTTGCAACCTAGAAATTCTGTCTCAAAAGAAATATAAAGGAGATTGTTTACATTTCCATTTTTCAGGCAGGTCAGGTTCTCTGGTCAGATCGTTCCTGTAATCTCATGATTTTGGAAGATAAAAAGTGCCTCATGGAGGCCAAAATCCTGCAGCTCTACTGTGTGCTGTAGTTGGCATGACCTACTGGTAAAAGAAGTCCATCTCAAGTGCATTGTCAAGCCTCTGAAGCAGAACAGATGAAAATATTTACCATATGAAGAACATAATAATAATAAAAAAAAAATAAATTATCTATTTGTTTCTCAATGTACAAAAACTGTTACACAGAACTAACACTCACTTAGAAACTTAGTCAGCAAACAGCTTAACACCAAACAAGAGTGTCAAGCAAGTGTTTTCAGACAAAAATCCACTAGTGTATCTAATATTAATCTTTGCCTAGACCCCTTCTAGACACTGATTCCTTCATGTGGCTAACTGCACTGGGGGGATGGTGCTGGGTATTATGGTTGACACCATGACCTTCTGACACAGAAATTAGAATACTGTTAGCCAAGCTGCAGTTTGTAAGCAAAACGGAAGTAAGTAGTGCCTACAGTTTATTCAAGAAACATTATTTTAAGATACAATTTTCTCAAAATAAGAATTCCACATTCCCCAGACCAGTTGAACAGCCTGCTTTTTTTCTTTGGGACCATATTATTCATTATTATTTTATCTCACCTCATTTCTGTGACCGAAAATTGCACCAAGAAGAAAAGAAACAAAAATGGGAATACATTAATTTATTCCCAAGATAAAGATTAAAAGGACACAGATTACATCATTTTGGCAGATTATTAAAGATCAAAATGGTTAATTCCTTTCCTTATCATTACCCTTAGAGCAGATCCTGCAGTTTTCCAGTTTTTGGCAGCCCCCTCTTTTAATGCATATTTGAGCAAATGCCAGCTTGTTCCTCCTCCCCAGAGTCTGGCAGGGATCGTGATATTTCATGTCCACAGAGGCAAGAAGGCCACTGCTTTCTAGATTAATGAAGCTTTTTGCTCTAAAAGGAAATTTCAATGAGAGAAAAACTAGTCAGTCTTATTTAAATTTTCCCTTATGTTTAGGGTTTCTTGGTTGTTTATTTGAAACAACATTTAACAGTAATTAGAGGAACACTAGGAATATGATTCAGCACTCTTCAAAATACAGATAGCTTTTGAATCTGAGGTAAAATGTACTGAAAGACATTAGGCTCTTAGAGATTAATTTTATTGTTCAGCCAAGAACCAGCTTGGCATATATCTTGCAAACATTTTAAAAAAAAGGTATAGAGTGCACTCTCAAAGGCAAAATCAATTTTTCTTTACTCAATGCTGATTCACTGACATTTCACATAAAAAAAAAAATAAATTAAAAAAAATAAAACTAACTCTATTATTAGAAATAGTTCTACAGCTGGAATTTCTGTGTCAAACCTCAATAAAGAAGTTTCAGAGAAAACTTGTCACTAAACTGCTGAATTACCAACTTTCTTGTCAGAGAGTTAAGCTTCAAGTCACTGGTTGAACTAGCATTGGCATTTCATTCCCCAAGATCAGCTCCACTGAGCTTCTGATCTGCTGGGCTGCTGGCTATTTTGGGATAGCAGCTTCCTTGGTTTCTCTACAGAAAAGTTCTGCAGGATCTGTTTTTTGTGCTGATACAATGAAAAACAGTAAGACTTCAAAACAATTTTTCAAGACGGATAAACCCAATTCTGTTAACCCAGCTCTAAGCAAATTGTCTCTGCTATTTCTCATACTTAATATCTCATAAGTGAAAAACCACAGCAGAAAAATCTATATGGGAGACAAGTAAGAGATCAAAGGAGCTGTGAACTAGGACAAATACTACACCTACTTCTCTGGACTGACAAGAGGAAGAGTAAAGAGGTGATGAAAGAGAAAAAAAATGAAATAGAGAAAAGGAAAGGGAAAAGTTCTGGAAAAATTTAATACATGAGGACAGGAGTCAGGAGTAAAAAAAAAATAAAGTAAATGTGCAAACTTTTGAATTCTTTCTTTTATTCTTACCCTATGTAATCAGGTATTTCTTGTCAGGCTTTTGAACAGAACTGTTGTGAGAACAATTATATGTTATTATAACTATCAGTTATAGTAGTTCATGAGTGATGGTAGAGAGTTGGAAGGGACAGTAGACTTTCTTCTCTCACGTGAAATAACAGCAGAAAGCAGTTAAGAAAACAGGTATACAAAAGAGGCTTATTTCAGTGAATTTTCACTGATAACTGTTCTTCATGAGCAGGATAAGGAGAATAAAAGAGTTGTAGTGAAAATAAATAACTTTTAAGGTATGTATGTGAGTATGGGCTTGCATTATAAATCTGGAAGCATTTCTTTTCGCCAGACTTTTAAAAAGGCTGATTTATGGAATGAATAAAACTTCAGCCACTACCTTTTTGCTTTTGCTCTGAGAGTTCTTTGCAATTTTCTGTCACAAATAGGCCTTAATCCTACAATTTTCCCACCAATTTCCTAGTCCCCTTACTCATTACAGCCAGAAAATTGTTATCTCATCATCTTCATTAGATTCTTTTACACAGACTCTAGCATATGGCAGGACAGAACAATTGCAAGCTTCAATCATCTTAACGTTTAGGCTGACAACTAGCAAACGATTCTTATTATGTTTTAGCCTCCCTGATCTTTTTCCTAATGCCTCTTTATTCGCTCTATTAAAAAAGAAAAAAAACAAAACCAACAACTCCACAAACAAAAAAATGAATGAATAAGGCCCAAACCAGAAAACTTGCTTTAATATGAGCTGTTACATTTCAAAATATTTTTTATCTGTCTCCAACTTTTCCATCTCAAATGTCAAGATTATCTTTTTACTTACTTTTTTTTTTTCAATATTCCCATTTTTGGTTCTGCACAAAGCAATGCTTTTTGGTGGTTTGTTTTCTTCTTCTGTTGTGCTTTAAAATTTCTTGATCCGCTTTATTAGAAGTCAGATACCTAATTTCTAGGTGTTATTTAATTGTCTGCATTATAGTACACTGGCATATGAAGGGTATGCATCCACATGTATGTGTGACTGTGTGTGTCATGGGAGGTACAGAGAGAGGCTTACAGCAAAAGTTCAGGCTACTTTTTTTCAGCTATCTTAATCCACAATTATGTTGCAGGAGGTCTGAAAGCTGTAACATTGGAAGACACTTCATTCTTCATTAAGGCATTAGCTGCTTTTATGCAAACTGAAGGCTGAAAGATTTCAATTAATGATGATTGTGAGGTCTACTAATATTGAGTGCTGTCTCCAGTATTGATCTGGAGTGCTAGTAAAATTCCCCCAGCATACAATGCAGGTTTTTGAGAAGTGGTTACATTCTCCTCCTCCTGCTAAACTGCATACTCTCATATCTCATTAAAATTAATTATGATTGTGTGTCCAACGAAGGCAGGTTGATTTGCAGTTTTGCTGGTTTTGTGGGTATTTTTCCCTACCATGCCTCTTGCAATTCTTTGAGTTAAATAATTCATAGCAATCTTACAAAAGAAATAAGAATATTTATTTCTTTTCAACTCATAGAGTCACAGAATCTTAAAATCATAGAATTTATGGGGTTGGAAGGGGCCTCTGGAGACCATTGAGTCTCATATTACAAGGAGAAAAGTAACTACTTCTTGTAGTGAGGGGCCAACACTTAACACAGTGCTTGAGGTGGGGCCTCACCAGTGCTGAGTGGAGGAGAACAATCACTTCCATAGCCCTGCTGGCCACACTATTTCTGATACAAGCCAGGATGCTATTGTCCTTCTTGGCCACCTTGGAACACTGCTGGCTCATGTTCAGCCAGGTGTTGACCAACACTCCCAAGTCCTTCTCCTCTGGGCAGCTTTCCAGCCACTCTGACCCAGGCCTGTCGTGTTGCATGTAGTTGTTGTGACCCAAGTGCAGGAACCAACACTTGGCCTTGGCCCATTGATCCAGCCTGTCCAGGTCCCACTGTAGAGCCTTCCTAGCTTCAAGCAGATCAAAACTTTTGCCCAACTTAGTGTCAGCTGCACTTAATCCCCTCATCCAGGTCATTGGTAAAGATATTAAGGAGAACTGGCCCCAATACTGAGCCCTGTGGAATGCCACTAGTGACCAGCCACCAGCTGGCTTCAACTCGATTCACCACAACTCTTTGGGCCTGGCCATCCTGACAGTTTTTTACCCAGCAAAGAGTACACTGGTCTAAGCCATAAACAGCCAGTTTGTCCAGAAAAATGCTGTGGGAAACAGTTTTGAAGGTCCAGGTAAATGACATCCACAGCCTTTCCCTCATCCACTAAGCAGGTCACGTTGTCATAGAGGGAGATCAGTTTCATCTGCCTTTCATTAACCTATCCTGACTAGGCCTGATCACTTGGTTGTCCTACGTGTGCTGCATAATGGCACTAAGGATGATCTGCTTTGTACCCTTCCCTGACACCAAGGTCAGACTGACAGGCCTGTAGTTCCCTGGATACTCCTTTTGGCCTTTCTTGTAGATGAGTGTCACATTTGCCAATCTCCAGCCTACTGGTAACTCCCCAGTTAGCCAACACTGCTGGTAAATGATGGCAGGTGGTTTGGTGTGTGCTTCTGCCAGCTCCCTCAATACACTTGGGTTTATCCCATCTGGCCTCCTAGACTTGTTTGTGTCTAAGTGGTGCAGCAGGTTGTTAACCATCTCCTCTTGGATTATGGGGGCTTCAAACTTCTCCCTGTCCCTGCCTTCCAGTTCAGGGGACTGGGTACTCAGAGAACAACTGGTCCTATTACTAAAGACTGAGGCAAAGAGGACATTAAGTACCTCAGCCTTCTCTTCATCCTTAATCACTATGTTTCCCCCTGCATCCAATAGGGATAGAGGTTCTCCTTAGTCCTTTTCTTTTTAATACATTTATAGGAGAGTTTCTTGTTATCTTTGACAGGTGCAGCCAGGCTGATTTCAAGTCAGGCTTTGGCCTTTCTCATTCTCTCCCTGCGTTGCTTCACAACATCTTTGTAATCACCCTGAGTGGCCTGCCCCTTTTTCCAAAGTACATAAGCTCTCCTTTTTTCCCTGATTTGCAAATGGGTCTCTCTATTCAACCAGGCTGATCTCCTTCCCCACTAGCTTGTCTTTTGGCATGGGGGGATAGCCTGTTCCTGTGCCTTTAAGACTTTCTTCTTGAGTAATGTCCAGCCCTCCTGGACTCCTTTGCCCTTCGGGACTGCCTCCCAAGGGACTCTGTCAACCAGTCTCTGAAACAGGTCAAAGTCTGCCCACTGGAAGTCCAATGGCCAGTTCTGCTGGCCCTCCTCCTTCTCCAAGAACAGAGAACTCTATAATTTTCTGGTTGCTATGCCCAAGACAGCCTCCAACCATCACATCCTCCACAAGCCCGTCTTTGTTGACAAACAACAGGTACATCAGGGTGCCTTCCCTAGTTGGCTCCCTCACCAGCTGTGTCAGGAATTTATCCTCTATACATGCTAGGAACCAGGACTGCTCCAGGACTGTTCCCTGCCTGCTGTTTTATGCTTCCAGCAGACATGTGAGAAGCTGAAGTCCCCTGCGAGGACACGGGCAAGCGATCAAGAGACTTCTTACATATGACTATAGAATTGCCTGTCTCTTCATTCTGGTTTGGTGGTCTATAACAGACTCCCACCAATAAGTCTGCTTTATTGGCCTTCCCACTGATTCTTACCCATAAACATTCAATACTATTGTCACCATCCTTCCAGGCATTCACAGTACTCCCTAACATACAGGGTAACCCCACTTCTCCTTCCTTGGCTATCCCTTCTGAAGAGCATGTAGCCGTTGATTACAGCACTCCAGTCATGCAAGTCGTCCCACCACATTTCTGTGGTGGTAATGATATAATAGTTTTCCTGATGCACAGTAGTTTCCAGTTCCTCTTGTTTGTTGCCCATGCTGCATAGATTCGTGTAGCTGCACTTCATTTGGGCTGATTATCCCACCATCTTTTTATGAGAAGTCCTAGTTCCTAGCTGGATGTTCTCAGGCACTTCCATGGTAAATAACAGATCAGTGACCCTTGCATCTTTTTTGTGACATGAATCTCCATCACTTTCCCCCTTCAACTCTAATTTAAAGTTCTCTCGACAAGCCCTGCTAGGTTTTGTACCAGGATCCTCTTCCCCCTTTGAGAAAAGTGTACCCCATCTGTTGCTAGCAGGTCTGATGTCATGTAAGTCAACCCAAAGAACCTGAAGTCCTGCCACTAATACCTGTTTTGGAGCCAGGTGTTGATCTGCTGGCTCCTCCTGTTTATTCCCTCATCGATCCCCACAACTGGAGGGATAGAGGAGAACACCACCTGTGCTCCTGATCCCTTAGCCAGTCATCCTAAGACCCTGAAGTCTCTCTTCATTGCTGTTGGACTTCATTTTCTTACCCTCTGCCAATAATATCCCACATCTGTAGATTTCACGATGGGAAGGATTTTGGATGTCCAATATTGACATCTCTGTGTAAGTTATAGTGTATTTTGAAGCAGATGACTGAAGTTAAATCATGCTGGAATTTTGAAAGCCTGGAGAGGGATTAACAAAAATAAACCCATTCAAATAAAAATGCATTTGTAACAGAGTGAGCAAAAAAGCCCTTGGGGAAAATAAATAAATACATGCATATTTCCATTTTTACAAGTACATTTTAATATATATAAATTGAAAGCATTTACACAGAAAATTTCCAGTAAGAAACAGATACGCTGTAGACTTGACTTGCAATTCTTGAGAGGAATTTTTCAGATACCTGTACTCTCTGAATCTGGCTCAACTTATTATTTAGAAAGAAGAAGTTGAAATTTTTGTCTAGATTTTGAAGTTCTTTTAAAATGTACCTAATCTAACTGCTTACTTACACATGCATGTGCATCTGTACAGAATCCTGCCTTTTTTTTGTGTTATTGCACAAGACAAATGTCTGGTCTTTCCAAAGGAGACTGTGGCTTCATAGAGGGAATTCAGTAATGGCACCATAGGTATTAAATAACAGCAAGGACATGCTGAGGAACTGTCCTTTCCACATCCTTATTGCTTCTCCTCCCAGTCCCAAACATTCTCTGCAGGGAAGCTCTGAAAACCTGCAGATATTGGAATTCCCTGGCTCACAGCTAAATATTGAAGATCAAACACAAGGAAGATCAGTGCAGAACATGTTCTCTAAAGATGAACTGCCTTTTTGCAACTGCGGAAGACTGCCAGGTATGGAGTGGATGATTCTTCAGAGCAATCTTCAGCAGAAACAGCTTTGGAGGAGGTCTGTCATCTTTAGACACTGATAAAACAGATGTCATTTCTCCTCAGCATAGAATCAAATCCTGTACTTATTGAGCAAAGTGGTGTCTTGTTCATAGACATCAAAGATTCCACCAGGCTAGGATTTACACAGTCTGTAATCACACAGTGGGAGGAATCCTCCAGATATGTGTTTCCTCTAGATACTACACATTTGGATGGAAGTTACCTGATCTTATTCTCCTACCTTCTTCAGTCCCTTCCAATAAAAATGCTCCACAGCCTTAATGTGGAATTTCTCTTGGCTTCAGTGGGAATTTCATTAGTACAAAGAGCATTCTGTATAGAAGTGTATTATTAGACCATCCTCAGCAGTGACCAATGTAATGGGAGAAAAATGGATAAAGAGCAGACAGCCAGTGAGTAAAAGTAAGAACTTTTTCAGAGTTTATCTTCCTTTCTTTGACAACTTTAGAACTCCCCAACTTCTTGTTGAGATCTGGAAACTATGTTGGGTTTGAGGTTGTTTTTTTTTTGTTAAGTTATATTTCTTCCTCTTGCTGAAAATCCAGTTGTCTTTTGTCATTTTGGCTCCAAAGATTGTATCTGGATCTAAACTATTGTTTCTGAAATTTTGCAACAATAAGTTTGATCTAGGTCCCAAAATTTGGAACACAAAATTTGCAGAGCTTGAATCTGGAATAGATTTTTGCAACTAAGAGGTTGAAAACAAAAGCCTAGACAGCCGACGTTTTACAATGGGAATATAGCTAGAAGCACTACATGGTGCACAAAGAGGAAGATCTGAACCCAGTTATTAATTTTAACAAACGCAGTGACTCAGACATTAATTATAAAGGACACATTCCCTTACAAGATTCTTCAGTGTCTGTATCTGATTTAGACAGAAAGGTAATCATCCTATTTCTTCAAGACACAGAATGAGTATTTGGCAGCACTTGAGCAGAAACAGCCAGAAAGTTTGGCTTTTTATGTTGTTATTTTCTGTTCCCTTTCCAATTAGGGCACATGACAATTTTGCAAGCTCTGGAAGTTAAAGTAGCTTTGTTAAGAAGTACATCTGTTAAGGTTCTCTGATTTTTAAGACCATAAGTATTGTTTCAAACATTCATTGGAAAATTGTCTTGCAGGTTGTTAAACCAGGAAGGAAACTACTTAACTCATTACATTAATGTCTTAAGAAATGATACTTCCATATCTGCCCTTCTCACTCACGATTCTCATTGCAGTGCCTTTCCTCTAGAAGCCTGTTAAACTAGAAATGTTTGTTGTTAAAAACATTAACAAAGTTAGTCTCTCAAGAACTATATTTTGCCCTTTTGTAGTCTGTCCACCTACTGTCCTAAAGCTGTCTGTGTATAAATTGTCAGCCTCAGACAAAGGCATCATTGCTGCACTCATGCCTCTTAATCAATAATGCTTTCTGAATGCTAGTATTTTTCCACTTAGGAAGAAGTTTTTCCAGGTAACAACACTGTCGCGGGGGGGGCATATGATTTTATTTTCTTCAGCAGTTTGGTCAGCTAGGTGAATAACTGCAGATTCCCACATTTTAGAGTTCTTCAAAGGACCAGTGCTGTTTAGTATCTTCATCAGTGACATGGGACAGTGCATTTGAGTGCATCCTCAGCAAGCTTACTGATAACACCAAGCTGTGTGGTGTGGTTAAAACTCTGGAAGGAAGGAAGGCCATCCAGAAGGATTTTGACAGGCTTGACACATGGGTCCATGCCAACCTCATGAAGTTCAATAAGGCCACAAGTGAGGTCCTGCACCTGGGTCAGGGCAATAGCAAACAGAATTACAGGTTGGGCTGAGAATTGATTGAGAACAACCCTGAGGAAAAGGACTTGGGCACGTTGGTTGATGAGAAGCTCAATGTGAGCCAGCAATGTACACTTGCAGCTCAGAAAGCCAAGCGTATCCTGGGCTGCACCAGAAGAAGCAAGCAGAACAAGGGAGGTGATTCTCCCCCTCTACCCTGCTCTTGAGACCTCACCTGGAGTACTGCTTCCAGTTCTGGAGCCCTCAATGCAGGAAGGACATGGAACTCCTGGAACAAGCCCAGAGGAGGCCACAGAGATGATCAAAGGACTGGAGCACCTCTTCTATGAAGACAGGCTGAAACAGTTGGGTTTGTTCAGCCTGGAGAAGGGAAGGCTCTATAAGGACCTTACAGCAGCCTTCCAGTACCTGAAGGGTGCCTACAAGGAAGCAGAAGAGAAATGTTTTGCAAAGGCATGTAGCAATAGGACAAAGGGTAATGGTTTTGAACTTAAAGAGGGTAGATTTAGGTTAGACATTAGGCAGAAATTCTTCTCTCGGAGGATGGTGAGACACTGGAACAGGTTGGCCAGGGAAGCTGCGGAAGCCCCATCACTGGAAGTGGTCAAGGCCAGGTTAATTGGGACTTTGAGCAAATTGGTCTATTAGGAGGTGTCCCTGCCTATGCAGGAGGGCTGGAAGTAGATGATTTTTAAAGTCCCTTCCAACTTAAACCATTCTATGATTCTGTTCTTAAAGAAAAACAAATTGGTACATAAAGATCTTCCCAAGCAAAGCTGAAGACATTTGATATTGTTTTTGTTGTTGTTTTTGTTTGTTTTGTTTTGTTTTTGTTTTTTTTTCCTGCTGTACTTCTATACCTTCAAAGGTCTTTTCCAGCTCTCTGGAAGGGACACCTCTCTTTGAAGCACCACGGCCCTGGCAGTCAGATGCACAGATGGTGGAGAAAATCTTCACATTCAGAGCTGGGAGTTAAAATAAGGTTCTGCTGGTCTGTCAAAACATGTAAGCAGATAATGTGGGCAACAGGCTAATGCCAGTTCAGATCCTCAGACACGCTGGCTTTGACATCACTGTGGTGCTGCAGTACTCAGGGTAGTGAGACACCTTCCCATCCTGGCCTTATCCAGGCCACACTTTGTCTCTGCTTCCCTGACCATGTTAAATTTATAGTCTCCTTTATCTAAGAGTAGGAGAGTGAAGAAACAGGAGAGAGGATCATTCTGTTCCTTTCCTCTCCAAACATAGCCAAGATGAAGGCTAGGAAGGATCTGCATAAGACTGATGCGGTGAGGGAGAGCTAAGGTGGAGTCACTGCAGTATGAAAAAAGGCACTGCCTTCATACAGGCAGCTGGACCACCATGCTTTATGTTTCTACCAAGTGCTGAAGTCCTTGAGGAAGAACTTCTAGCTTCAAGGGTTATGTCTATATAGGCGAGTAAAACAAGGCTCGGATAGAGGTTTGAGCAGTGGTGAGTCATTTTCTGTAACTCTTTAATTTGAAGCATATTCCCTTGCATGATTTTAACCCATACCTACAAGCACTGTCCAACACATTGCCTGGTTATGGGTCACAATTTAGCTCAGGCTACAAGGAAGAGGAAAAATTTTACAAGGAGGATGAAAACAAGAGGACTTTACTGGGAAGAGTTACAGAACTTTCTATGGCATACACGAAACCCATAGTTGCTTGTTATAAAAGTTGTGAATTTAAAATCAATAAATCTATATAGCTTGCATTCAGGAGTTCTGAAAGAGTTGACCCAGCCCTTTCAAGGACACTGCAATTATTAAAAAAAAAAAATTGAAACAGTAATCCAGATGCTTGGAACAAACCCAGTGATGTGTGAATATTTAAAAAATGGTAAATGAGCAGATCCAGGTAATTACAGATCTGTCAATCCTGCATTGATCTTTGGCAAAATAATGGAAAATCTGCTATGGGGATAGACTCATAAAAAATTAATACAAGGAAATACTACTAACTCAAATAAAGATAGGAAGCAGATGAGATCAAACTAACTAGATGACTATTTCAGATGAGACGGGAAGTGTGGTTTGTAAAGGAAAAAAGGGCTGACAGATAGAATGGACTTATGTCAAGGATTAGTACTGCATAATGTTTTACTTGACAATAAAGTCAGAATTATATAAAATTGAGATGGCATGCACTATATAGATTGAAAACAAGCAATTGATCAGTCTTAAATTGCAATCTTAAATGAAGAATTAACATTAACAATTATGTTTCTTCTGGGAGGTCTATACTGCTTAAATCATTTGTCAACACAGTCTATGTAATAGTTTTAAAAATCATTACTAATGAAGTTTGCAAATGTCACCAAAATAAGGGTAGTAAAACAGAAAAAAAGGAAGAAAGGAAGCTAATGATTATTTAGCTGGTGAAGTGCAAACCATTTATATAAGAATAACTCTGAAAGAACTTGGAAGTCACCAAGGAAAATGAGGTGAACATGACCTCTGGAAGTAACACCCTGACCAAAAATGCTAGCACTGCCCTTGGATAACACTGGGCAGTGTCCATTTGGATTATCCAGCATTGGAACAATACCTGTGGAAAACTGTCAGTAATTCATGAAATGGGAAAGGCTTGAAGTGTTGCCATAGAATTATATGATAGATTAGAAAGCTCATTCCCTTTTTAATAACATGTAAGTTGGTCCAATAAGGGATAGTGCTTCCTATCACAAACAGTTCTTCAGTTATATAGTGAGACCATCACAGCACCAACAGTACCTTATAACTTACCGCTGAAGCTCAAAGAGCTCAATCTGCTTAGTTTATAAAAGAAATGTAGTTAACCCAAGAAAAGGATGAAGTGTGATGTGTTTAGTTCAGAAACATCTTTGTGGGGAACAAAATTTCAACCATGTTGAGAAGGGAAAGGTTAACCAAAGCCAATGTCTGGAAGGCAAAACCAGAAAAAACTGCAGGCAGCCCTTGTTGACTGCATTGTGGTGGTTGGTGACTGCAGTGGTCCTTCAGACCTTAAGGTTATTAATCTATAAAGACCTTTGGTTTCAGTGTAGCAGGGATGCCAGGAGGACAAATTTTGACATAATTTCTGGGAGTCTAAATAAAATGCTACAAAAGGTTTCTCCATAAACAGAAGCTTATCTTCCTGCTCTCAGATTATTATTCTTCAGACCCTGGTACGTTGTCATGGTATGTCACACTACAGTGTGACTGTCTACCATGGCTTGTCTCTGCAAATATACTGTTCATCTGTTATTTACACTATTCTAGGAAAGTGATGAACTGAGATTTAGTTTATTTAAGCCAGCTATTTATTTAAACTATTCACGGTCTCCTAGACCTAGTCTGAGATCATGGTGACCCACCAACAGTAATAGCTTTTAAAAAGTTTTAGTATAAGCTGATAGCTCATTTTTTTGTAATATGAAGTGTTATGTTGCCGGGGGGGAGAAACTGCTGACTATTAGCTCTGCATAGTTCAATAAGAACCTGCCTACATAACTGAACATATTTGGAAATGTAACTAAAAGCAATAAAGTTGCTGTTCTCACTGATTGTCTTTCAGTACGACTTCCAGAATACATGTAGTGAGTTTGCACATAAACAGTTGTGTTGTGCAAACTAATACTCTGTCTAGTAGTCAATCCAGGTTATTATCATATAATCGTTACTTGTTTGTATTATGTCACCTAGAGGTATCACTTGAAATCAGAGAATCATTGTCACAGGAACTGCCTTTGCCCAGACAGTTTATGGCTTAACAGTTGAGACAGATGAATGCACTTCATCTCTAGTAATGAGGATTTTGCAGAGCAATTTACTTTCTGTTACGCTTGATTAAACCTATTATGCCTTTACTGACACTTATGCAACCCCATTACCCTTCGTAGGTTTACACAGGTATAACAGGTTGGACCTCTAACAGGAATTAATTCTGTGAATTCTGCATAAGACCAAGTAGGAATCAACTCTCTCTCTCTTAGCTACATTAGCTCAGCAGGGCAGACAGCAGTGAAAATTATCTGCAGAGAAAATATATTTTTGGTTCTAAATTACAGAGATGTGACTGGATATGCGCAGAGGGAAAAGTTCTCTGCTGAACTGAAAGATGCTTTCTTACATCTTTCAAAATAAAAACAGAATTTAAATAAGAGGAGAATGCTTCAAATACCTAAATCAGTTTCAATTAGTAATGTAATGTGTAAGTAAAACTACTTCTAGCAGACTAAATAGTGAACCAGTTGGTAAATCTAAGTAGGTAAACCTGGTGCTGCAGGAATGGTTTAACCTACAGGAACTTTTAAATATAAAAAAAGATATTTCAAGATCTATTTTGTTACTGAAACAGAGGAAGCTATTTTCTTCCCTTCCAAGACATTTTCCATAGCTAGGGAATATATATTTAATTCATTAAACCTCAACTGCAAAATGTTTGACAACCTTCTATGGGATAAAAAACAGGTGAACAGCATTTAATTATGTAGGATTATATGGGTAAGAATAAATTAGGGTTTTTAAAATCTGTACCTCACACTCCCAAATCCTTCTGTGCAAGAACCTGGTAAACAAATCTCAGTGCTTCACCACCCTCAGGCAAATGTTTAACCAGTATCAAAAATTACTTGACCTACATTAGCTTTGTTAAGAAAACTGACTTTTGAGTCGTTGTAAATAATCTGATGTCCTACTTTAGAATAGACTTAGGGATGCTAGCAATCTTGGTTCCATACTCTGAGTGCTTATTTGTGGCTGGAGTGTAGTAGGTGTGCCTCTGGAGCACATTTTCCAGTTTAATTTCATACAAAATTATTTCAGTATGGTAGCACTCAGAAACCTCTGTGAACACACTGAACCAGAGCAGGGACTACTGGGGGATGTACTTCAAAAGTACTTTCCTAGTATGAACTAAAATACTAACTTACTCAGAGCATCTGTACTCCAAGAATGTTTCTGCTCTGAATGAGAATGAGAAAGTGAAGGAACACATAAAAAGTGAAGAATAAAAGAAGAAAAACTAACAGTCAGACATCAAATAATACTTAAATGAGCTATTCAGATTGATCTCAAGTTTTGAAATTGAGGGATTAGTTCTTTTTTATCAAAACTAGTATGTCAAGTGTTCTGGAAAAACATGGCCAAAAAAACCCCAAACTTTATTTCACTCACATATGTCAGTTTAAATTGATCTAAAACATTCAGAAAGGAACACTTGACATTTTTAGCAAGTTTCAGGAAAGAAAGCTGTAAAAAGTAGAGTATGAGCATTCTTTTTAAAACTTATGTAGTGAAACTGTTGGAAGTGCATTCTAAAAAACAATTTATTTTTTTTAATGTATCTATGCCACTTTTTAAACAGCAATTACAATGTTTTCTTAGATCTGTAATTTTTTTTCTTTTTTTTTTAAAAGCATTTTTTTGTTTCACATATCAGCATTTTACTTTAGCTTAAAAACAACCACAAATTATCAGATCTTTCTAGTTTTTTTCAATGAGCTAATTAGCTGTTTGGTAAAACCAAGAGTTGGAAAAACATAAATAATCCAGAAAGTAAAACATAGAATGGTTGTGGTAGAGCAGTGGCTGTAGCAGTATTTTGATTGTGTACAACTTTGCTTTGTGGAAAAAAATCCAAGTAAGAAATAAAGTTAATAAGAATCATCAACAACTGACTTTTTTATGATATTACTAAAAGATTTCTGGTTTAAGTCTCGATATTAATGTGCTCACTGTATATTATAAAAAAGGTAAAATATTCTCCATGATACCTGAGTACAACCAGGGCAGTTTTGGAAAAACAGACAGGCCTTATTTGTTCCTTTTTTTCCAACATCTTTTTATTAGATGAGCTTAATATTAGACAAATCACATTGCCTGTTATCTGGTCCTTCTCCTCTTATATCAATGTTTCATTCTGACCGGTAAAGTTTAAAGCAACAAGTAAAATATGATAAACAATATCCATCACCATATAGGGAGCTTGGCTAAAAGCTTTCTGTCACCATTAATAATACTGTTTGGTTTTCAGCCTCCCCATTTATTGCATTAGTGGCAGATGTAAAATACTGCAAGAAGTAAACAACTATCAGTGGATGCTACCTGTGAAAATTTGGCCTCTAAACGAGGTTACTTTAAGGTTCCTGTAGATAGTTACATGTGTAGTCAGATGAACAGACCTCGGAATGAGTGCATATGCAAAAAACATTTGTGTAACTAACAGTTTCTATTGTGTTATTTGTACAAGATGCCTCACACTATACCACCAACACAAGAAAATACCCCATCTCATCTCCTAAGTTTGTATCATTTGTCCAGAAGTAGCTATTTTATGCGTTACTATTTCATCTTACAGAGGCTTTGAGACACAGACAGTTAAGAAGGTTTCAGCTACAGACTCGAAATTGTAAACAAGTACAGAATATATTATGATTCACAAACCAACCTGGATTCAGGGAAAAAAAATTAAAAATAAAAAAATATGCTTAATTTAAGGCAAATAAACAGGCCCATTGTGGTATACTGATCCTTTAAGTGAAGCACATACTAAGGTGCTCAGGTGGAGTGGGACCAGTCTGAGTCCCACAGACATGTAAAATAACTAGAAACCACACTCTGCACTAACACAAAATCTCTAGAAAAATTCTACACAATCTTCGGCCATTTTTTACCAAGCTGTAAGTACAATAGTGCAAATAACTAGATGTTGTTTTGTCATTTGTTGGCATATATGAAAAGCTTCACACAACTTCTGACATATTTTTCCCCAAATATCTAAGAAAAAATTGATAACTGTAAGAGAAAAATAATAAATTAACTGACATGTATAGATAAACCTCATTATTAGATAGTGTTAGAAACCTAAGAATTATTTACATTATTTTAGCGTTTTTACTATAGTAGATATTTACATTTACACAGATTTCAGGGGGAAGAAGTTTAATTTTCCAAAGGTTAAAAACAATTCAGTCAAACCAATGACTGGATTTCATGGATAAGGTTAGTACCTCCAAAACACTTTTTTTTTTTTTTTTTTTTTTTTCAACTAAGCTATGGGTCTAATAAAATATACTACTCTACGAGTAGACCTGCAAGTTTCCAATGTGTTGCTATGTCACCACATAGCTTAAGAGTTATTTTATAATTCTTTCATATATTTTATAGATAGAAGTTATATTTTCTATGAATATGACTACTTTAGATTAAATCCATATGGCTGAATGCGGGGGAGGAGGGAACCCAAAACAGAAGACATTCTTATAATAACTAAAACTCTAGATAGTCTTAATTTGTCTTGAAAGAGATCATAATAGACTAAAGATAATTTTAATATGCTGCTAACTCTTTCCTGTATAAACTTTATTTGGTAATTAATATTAATTTATTATCAGGTATTTTTGGAAATTACATATCCATTTTAATTAGCAGTCACAGAACTATTCTTGGTTATTTTAATCTGAAGCATTAAAGCTGGACCACATTCACACTGTGCTTTCAGCATCCTCTTCCTTTCCCTGTGTGTCATGCACTTATGTGAATAAAGCTAAAATGGCACAAATAAATTAATTGCTTTCTACAAATTCACTGAGTTAAAACCACTGTTGTGCCTTTTGAGAACACGTTAGCACTAACCCAGGAGTGACAAGGGATGGTGTTACTAAAGTTTCCCCTAATATGTATATGTGTTTATGTATGTGTGTGGGGATTTGTCTGTATATCAATTAAGAAGTAGAATTGAGAAAAGCATTTTAATTTATGCTGAACTGTGAACCAGAGTAACAGAAACTGGACTACTGCAGAAATCTTCCATTATTTCAGTACTATAGACCTGCTCAAAATTTACTTGTTAGGTTTTGTTTTCTTTCCTATAGTAAAAAAATGGTTTGTCATATTAGTGGTCTGTAAATAGGTGTTTCTGCAGGCTCTCAACACTTCACAACAGTAAAGGAAGTTAAACCAAGAATCCCCTTTGTGAGGTAGGAGCACTATTTTATGCACATTACATACACAACAGTGGAGGTCTTAACTCCTTTAGTCCAGAGAAAGTTTAAGATCCATGCAAGCATCTGGATACAGATGGTAGAAAAACTGTGAAAGGTCCAATTTAGATGTAGAATTAGGTGCAGTTGGTGAGATGCTCTTACTCTAATGGAGAAACCTAAGCAACTTGCATTTTTGAAGCACTGAATGAAACTTCAGAAATGATGACTGCAGTGGTAGCTACAGTATGCTGAGACAAGAAAAAAAAAAAAAAAGT
The DNA here is from genome assembly GCF_020740795.1 of Apus apus. Classification (NCBI taxonomy): domain Eukaryota; kingdom Metazoa; phylum Chordata; class Aves; order Apodiformes; family Apodidae; genus Apus; species Apus apus. Next base: position 30,888,679 of record NC_067284.1, on the reverse strand, counting down.
AGTTGTTCTGTAAAGTGTAAAGAAACAAAAGACAATAAAATGAAACAATACTTTTTTTGGGTAAAATCACCTGTGGGAGATAGGATGAATTAATTTGGGGAATATTGGGAAACTGGTAGGAGTCTGTTGGAATTGGTAGGAATCAAATCTGGACACTAATAAAGATTATTGCACTGTCGTTGCAAAGGTACTTACAACAATTATTCTGTTGTGAGGAAAAAAAGTACTACTGGCTCAAAGAGTATTGATACATCCATCTGAAGAAGTATTGTTGGTAACTAGCAGTGCCTTCAGTGTGCAGCATTTAATTTGTTTTAACTGAAAAAAGGGATACAGTTAAAACTTATTAAAACTTCCTCATTTTGAAACAACAGAACTTCATCTAAACTAATGACAGCTGGGAATACTTCTCAGCTCCCGAAGCTGGAAACAGGCCTTGGCCATCTCCCAAAAGTGTGAGGGCAAAACCTTGGCACAGATCTGTTCCCTTCCCTTGCTGAACTTTGATTTCGATGAGAAGGAAATCTGGGCACATGAGTGCGGAGGGAGAGGCACCTCACTCTGACACTGTGCACTATCTGGAGATCACACAACTGGGGCTACAGGCGCTGCATCGGGTGCACAAGCTGCTGAGTTTGGATGCAACCCAAGGTAACTATTTAGGGAGGCCGAATGAACTAAGGAACTCGGGGATTTGATTTTGGAGGCAGCCTGGAATGTCTCCATGTCAAACCTGCTAAAGCTATCTGGAATCTGTGTGCCAGGCAAGGAGAAAAAAATGTTGTAGGAGAACTTTCCAGACCTAACTGGAAGAATAACCATCTTGCAAATGACACTAAACTTAAGTAGGGAGCCTACAAGGAATGGAAAAAAGGACTGATCACCAAAGAAAACTATGACTTCGAAGTCAAGAAATGCAGGTCTAAAGTGAGACTTGGCAAAAGTGAAACCTGCTAAAAGTCAAACTGAATCTGACCTCTTTAAGGGAAATCAGACTACAGTTTTCTTCAAGTATGTGGTTAGATGGAGAAAAAGGCAGGAAGTTAAAAGACTTTGCAATGAGGATGAGATATGCATGAAAGCTACACGTTTGATTTGGGTCAGTTTCTATTTGGCCAAAAAAATTGAAAACCTATTTCAGTCTTCAATAAGAATCATGAGTGTGGGATTACACACTGGAAAGCAAATAGGAAAGGAAACATGTGCAAGTAAAGTGAATATTATATCCAAATAGTTTATTAAACTCACATTAAGGGTACTTAGGTAACCTGCAGTCCCACAAATTTGAAAGAACAAATTCCCATAACAATTGGCTGGAATAAACCTATCAACCTGATGGCAGTCCTCATAATGGGAATACACAAATGCAGTGTTTGCAGTAAGAAAAGTCATCCTAACACCTACAGGATACAGTTTTAGCCTAACCTCAGCAGTGCAGATTTAGCGAAATTTAGCCTGAAGGCTTCAAAGACCATGTAATATGGTTCACCATAGGTAAATTATGCCACACTAGATATTGACATCTATTTTTGGACTTTTTATAAACAGGTAATGTGAATCTCAGTACAACAATTTGTACAGTACCACTGCAAAAACAGGGTTTACCAGAGACTGAAATTGGCAGAGGAGCAGCACACAAGGGGCTGCCTGTAAGGCTACCAACACTGGGGCTAGAGCAAAGCTACTGCAGAATTGCCAAGAGTGTATATAGGGGGCAATTAATCCTGTTTAATATTTCCAGAATGACCAAGAAACAAGAAATATTAGTATACTGGTAAAGAAAGTAAATCAAAGGGATGTTGGCAATATTCACAAAGACTGTTGTAACTCCAGATGAACTAATTTCTCTGGGGTCTTCCTATGGCAAATGACAGATGAACTCCACCAAGCACAATTCATACCATGTAATGAGACTCTTGCTCCAGTTAGACTTCTAGATAAGTTTCTCTCTTTCCCTTGGCTACAGAGGAAGCCTGTGGAGACTAACCTTGATATACTAAAGCTGATCACTGTGCACATCTCTGTTGCTACACTTTCCTTCTGTGCCCTCCACTTGCACTATCAATATATTGCCATATAGGAAAAATAAAATTACCTTGAAGACTGAAGTAACAGAAATAGGATGAAATTCAACAGCACAAATTTCAATAGCTACATTGTTTTTATAAACTAGGACACCACTTTTAAACAACCAAGGGTAGGAGGAACCAGGAGAACAGCAGGAAGGCAGCCTAGCAGATGTAATCATGAGATGTACCAGAATTTATACAGCAGCTGACATTTGAGATGTCCTCCAAACCACTGTGTACAATTCTGGACACTCACAGTAAGAACAAAAATTAAAGAGAAACAAGATAAGACTGACTTATGGGTAAATCAGGAAGACAGAAAAATAGCCATTTGAAAAGAGCCTAAAATTTTGGTTTATTTAGCCTAGCAAAACAAAGTTTAAGACACAAAGTGATTGCCATGTAGAGACAATGTTAGGCAATTAAACGGCAGGAAAGAGAAGACACTGTTCAAACCAAAAGACATTACTGGCTAAGGAACTGATGGGTATAGATCAGCCATTAATAACTTTAGAATGGATGTTTAAACACATCTGACCATTATAGCACTAAGATTCAGAAGCTGAATGCTGGTAGGGGTACATGAGAGAAAATCATAACAACAGCTCTTTCTGAGAGGGCAGCTAGATACTTCATGAAATGGTGGCATGTGGTAACTCCCACAATAAAGGTCTGAGGATGTAAGTGTCTTGCCCAGCCCAAAGAAGCTCTTAACTCCTCCTAGACATCCTCTCTGTTTTAATGGTACAATGAGAGTTGCTCCAGCTAAGACAGGAAAGTTGGTGGAACCAGGGCTTGAGACCCTCATTCCCTGATGCAGAGATCTGAAAGAACTAGCACCCCAAGTGTTACTGAGAAATGTTCTGGGTTTGCTGTGCCCTACAGCCATGAAGAGCACAGCTACAGTGCTTCAGGAACCCTTGGCAAATCCACCCATGCTATGACTGGCTTTCAGCCTCTCTGTACTGCTTATCAAGTGGCGCTGCTCACAGTAGTTTATTTTATCAGTCACTTTTGTAGTCCATTGTTCTGGTTTAAATACTAAAGGTGAACCCACCAAAAAACAGAGGACAGAATTGCTCACCCTCCACCCGCCACCGTCCCAAGGGAAGATAGAAGGGGAATAAGGAAGAGAGACTTAAACTTTGGAAATTGAAACTAGAAACAAATTTGCTATAACACAAGGAAAAAGAGTAAACTGTGGGGGAAGCACAAAATATATCTCGATGATTGCAGGGATATGGGACACACAGGGCTGCTCCAGGGGAGAGGTGCACGGCTCCTCACAGCACCCAATGCAGTTGGATTCTGGAGTGAGCACGTGGGAAGCCAAAGGAACCAGCAGCAGCCCCGGCAGAGAGCAAGGAACAGGAAGAGAGAAGGGACAGGCTTCTGGCTCTCCTGGTTTTATAGATTGTGACGGGAAGTGGCGGGAATACTGATCCCTTTCAGTCTTTCAGGGTGCTAAGGACTGTGCCTCTCTATAGGTGTCCAACACTGTGTCAGGGTGTCCCAAACTGTAACATCCATTAAAGGATCAATCTGGGTGTGCATATTTTATGGTTATTGTACCAAAAATTTCCCAGAACTGAATGCTCCCATGATAGGTGTGATGTGTATTAACAGAGCAGAGAACTAAGAAAGCTACAGTTCCTAAATTACTTGAACTGGAGAATTTTTCACACTTCAGGCTTGGAATAAAACAGAGAAAGAATAATTTAAAATAATTAAGCTATATAATTTTGGTTTAGGTTTAATTAATTAAAATTAAGACATAAAATCCCTATGGCCTTTGCAGATTTTTTTTTACTATTATGTCAGAAATTATATTTAATTGTTTCAGGTGAATAATACGACAATTGTCTCCTTTTCTTATGGTTGCAGACTGCCAGGCAAATTGGCTTCTAGCCAATAGTAAGTATTTTTATATCCCTTCAGTCTAAGAGTGGTAGTACAAGTCAAGCTTCAATTTTTTTTTTTGTTAATCTTCTTGTTTTTCAATTTAAATTTCATGTATTGCATGTTGTTTTGTTTTTGTTTTTTTCTTCCTTGACTACCTTTTTGCAATTCTTAGAAAGAATTCAGGTATAAGATGCATTGGCAGAAATGCCACATATAACATACATCTCTATAATGTGTACAAGAAGCATGTAGGATAAGATTTGAAATTTTTTAATATTTGCAAAGGAAAGACAGTAATATTGTTTTTAAAATAACTAAATGTGTTAATTATATCTCCCTCATGACTGTTTTCTTATGTAACTATTATCCCATAGCCTAGCTTGATTTCTTATAGTTCATTGACCCATTTGGTAAATTCACAGGCAAACTTTGGCAGAGGTGTAACTTGATAATTAAAAAGTATGTTATCTCTTGCCAGCTTGTTATAGCCAAGTGTAAGCTGAACGCTAGCTTTCCCTAATCCCATCAACCCAGTCTGTAGGAAGGGTCAGGGGTCAGTAACTGCTTCTAAAAACACTGTTCAATTGAATCCAAACAAGCTCTTACCTACTAAGCAGCTGCTCACAAACAATTCAGAATCTGTCCTCATTACCAATTGTTAGGGGCTCCTGTTGCAAGAAAAGCCCTGCTTTGAATAGGCCTCTAATGCACCAGTAAGTCTTCATCTGATAGGCTAAGATCTAAAGTCAGCAATTTTTTTTAGCTTTTTTTTTTCCCCCCTCCTAGCACAAAGAGAAAAAATTAGAAACCAGCTAATACTGGCTGGCATATCTACTGGCACTGGAAGGAAGCAAAATGTTGATTTTTAAAACGCAGTGTTGTACCCCAAGGAGGAGTTCTAGGAACTGGGGAGGAAAAAAAAAGTAAATGTAACAATATATAGAGTACTGTGAAAGGCATGAATTGTTTTTCAGCGACTGATTGAACAAAAAAACATCTATGTTAGGAGAAAGAGCTTCAGAATACTATGTAAAGAAAAGTGTGTTTAAATCTTTTAGTCACTATAGAAGATAAGAGCAACATCATTATGTCCTGTGGTCAGATCTATTTTTCTTAATTATTGAAGGGATGCTGGTCCCAGTGCCAGGACTTCTAGGCTTTTTTTAGAAGTGAAGATGTTTGAAAACTTGTAGAGGAGAAATTTTTTTGCTTACAGTATATCTTGATGTCATGTATAAAAACTGTGATTTGAAAATGCACAGTTTTACTCCTGGGAGTTTGTTAAAGTATGTATTTTCCTTTATTAAAAATGATAAAAATCTCACATCAGTGACCAGCTATTGCAACAGATGGTCACACTGTGGAACTGTGATACATAGGATACTTCTCCAGCTGTAAATTGGGAGCCTTGTAGTAGTCTTACTGGTTTCAGTGAGGGCAGAATCAAACCCTCTCAGCTCTTACTCTTTTTAAATACAGATTTTTTTTGCTTTTGAGTCTGTCTTCAGACTACCATGAAAATTATTTAGAAGAACATAAGAAGCTTCAAAATGAGAAGGTGTACAGGGACATCTCACCAACACCAAACCTCTAGTACAACACAGTCCTGACACCAGGTTGGTGCAAATGCCTGCACGCTGGTGACTCAGAGAACGAGGATGTGGTCCCAGACTCCTGAGATTTGTTAGTCTTTTTCTCTTATTCCAGAGGTCCATAGTTTTTACAAGCCTGATCCATGGAGCATCTTGTCTCTCTTTGCCTAAGTCCAATGGGCTGTCCTGAACAGGAAAGTACAGTGCATAGCAAGATAAAATTTAAGGAACCTTTCCTAGCTCAGGTTCAGAGTTCTACTACAGCAACACTCACAGCGAGCTTAGGTGCCTTACATCCCTTTATGTCCCTGTGAAATTGCACGATACTTCTACTAGTTTCATATCGCAGTTCTGGAAGCTGTGAAGATCATGTTTCTTTTTCTGTGCTGTGTCTTTTTTTTTTTTTTTTTTTTTTTTTTCTTTCTGCTGTGAAGATCACAGGTTTTCATGGGAGCAGTTGATTTTCATTATCCTCATTGTTCCAAATGGAGAAACAAATATTTTATGTAACTTTACCAACACAGTGCTAAGAAAGGAGAGTTGATCTGTGCAGCAGCAGCAGCACAACTCTTGTTAATATTCTTTCAGCAGTTTCTCCACAAATTTGAAGTGCACATCAGACTCTAGTACAAGCACTAGCTTTCAAATGCATGCAACTTATTAAATGACAAGTGAAATTGCTATAGAAATAGACATTATTAAAAATAAATCACGGAACCATATTTTTAGTTTTATTTGAAACCATAAGGATATACAGATTCCATCTAAGTGATATAAAACTCTTTGACTTCCAGGGGCAGTAGTTGTATGCAGTACATAAGGAGACTCAGCATATTAGGAAAATACATCTAATAATTTAAAAAGCAAAAACTGAGGAAGAAGATGAGATTTTCCATCAGCTGTGGCTGTGCACGTGTTCACTACTGAGTTGGTTGTCTCCACACTTTTAAATTCCCCCTGCCTTTACAGAACCCTTTCTCTGGGTTTATTCTATGGGACTCATTAAACACTATTTTTCTAAGGGCTTTGGATGTTGTTTTTTTTATACAGTACCTCAAGAGCAGAGATGAGAGTGATGCCAAGGTCTGAGCTCCCCTCTATGCTGTTTTATCACTGTCCAGCCTCCCTCACTGACTCCCCCCTGATTCACTGGTGTTACACTCATTATCCACTTTGGCAGGCACATATTCAGCTATTCCTTAAGAAATTAATTTGCCCAGTGGACTCTGCTTCCAGAATAAGAATGCCATAATGCAGCCCAAACGATCCCTCTGCTAACTCTGAAAACATTGGTGTTAGCAGTCAGTCTTTGTGGAGTGAGCTCGTTGTCTCAGCGCATTTCTCAAGGGTAGGTATTTACAGACCCAAAACGCCCTCCAAAATTGGCAGGCTTTTGAGGCTGGGGATGAAGGAACTGGGATTACCTTCCTCCTGTGCCAGGAAAGACACTTTGGAGCTGCTGTTTGCTTCTGTCCTCCACTTGGTTACCTGCTCTTATGAGAGTGAAGGGAAACGTGTTCAGCCATGGGGGCTTCAGCCCCACAGTGTTTGTTAGAGGCAATTCCCACAGCAACATTGCATTTATTAACTGGTTCCTGCTTTCATTCTCCCTCAAAAGGATGAGCGCTGCAGAGAATGCAGATTTTGGATGCGGATTAAGACATAAATTTTTAATTGATGTTGCCTACTTAAAAAAAATTGCAGAACAATTCATATTTGCTGTTGGACATGAAAGTGTTTGAGACTCAAGAATTAATGGGATTATTTTCTTAAAAAGATTCTTGGGATTTCTCTTTTTTTTTTTCCTTTTTTTTTTTTTTTCCTCTTCTATTTCTAAACATGACTGCATTCTCTATTCTTGATTATCGCCCTGGAAATATCTAGCCAAATTCTATTTTCATTCACCCTAGTATAAATCCAGAGTAGCTCCAGTGAGTTCAGAGGAAGAAGCCCAGTATTATATCTGTACACTAAGAAGAAAATTTTACTTAGGTCTCTGGTACACTGTTCCACTGTTTATACAAAAATTCTGATAAAAATACAAGTCAAAGTTTTCAAGGAGGTTTTCTTCATAAATCAATATCTTAGCAAGTCTAGTCAGTTCTTAAAAAGAGAAGCAAAAAAAAACCCCAAAACAAAACATCTATCCCACTTTATTTTCCTAGCTCTGTTATCCTCTTTTCTTTGAATGTTTCTCTTTGTTTGGTTTTGAGTCCTAAATAACAGCAACTTGCTAACAGCATGGACTTGATTTAAAACTAACAATGACAGTCTAAGGCCCCCTGAAAATGGTTTACCTTAGACCATACGCTAAGGTATCTGCTGAAAAAAACAAGTCTTTAAATCATTTTAAAGGGAAGAAAAAAAAGAAGAGTGAGACCATCTTAACTGTAAGAGTAAGTTTATTCAGGTGGTATGAATCAGACAGGGCTCACTGATGCAAAATATAGCCTCAGAAAGCACAGCAGGCTGTGAGTCTCACAGGGCTGCCCCACGAAAAGAAGCATAACAAAAACCAGAGAAGAACAGGCCTGCAGTAATCTCCTTGCCCTGGCTAGAAAACAGGGGTGAAGGAAAGCTGCCCTCTCATTATGGTTTTGGTCTCAAGGTTAGAATTAGACCCTTAGGGTAAGCAGCTGTCAATTAGAGATAACTCCAACCAATGCTGTCTGAAATCTTGGACTTATCTCCTAGCAACTCCCCTTCTTTCAGGGCAGCAAGCCTCCACTCTGCCTTCAGCTCAAGAGTCATCTTGAAGACAGCAAAATAACCTTTTCAGTTTGGGCAGATGCATAAAAAATCCAGCTTCCAGAGCCTGCATAAAACCTGCATGACATTCAATTGAAGCCAGATTTCAATCTAGGTTGAATATATATTTGCTTTGTTTTCCACGTTGCAGATGATGAGAATTATATGATTTTGCTGAAAGAGTGTTCTCAGATAATACGTACAAATTCAATAGGTTTTAGACACACAGTTATTTGCTCAGAGAAATTCAGGGATATCATCTTTGCACATCTGCTGGCCCAACTTTTCTTTGCACTGCCGTTTACACCGGGAGAAATTTGCCAAGAGTTGAGAATGAGGAGTGGCCATGGTTACAGCAGCAGCTCTGGAGTCCTCTATCCAGCGTGTTACGGTATGCAGCGCCCAGACAAGCATAAATCCTATTAAGAAAAGCATGAGGTTATGCACCATTTGTGTAGGAAACATGGTAGAATTTGAGGGGGAAGTTTAAAAGACACAAAAAAACACCTCTACCTCCATTTCCAGGGTTCGCCATTCATAATTTTTTTTTTCAGATCCATAGTGTTCCCTTTTCCTAACCTGGTGAAGGGTCTGAAAGGAGACAGGGAGAGGGGGATCAGTGACAGAAGGAGCAGGGAAAGAGAAAAGGGGTGCTCACAGAAAAATGAGAGGAGGGGAGAAAAGGAGCTCATCTTTGATTCAGTTGGGGTCCATATTCACAAAGAGATCACTCAGAAATTTTGTACAAATGGCAGGAACAGAATGTGAGTGCAATGAGGGGCCTAATGCAGGCACTTGTCCTGTAATCAAAGATTCAGCTCAACATGAGTCCTTTGTGAGACAACAGCATCATTCTCCACCCAGGCTAACCCCTGAATGCAGAGCAGCTTTCTCAAGCAAGGCAGGCAAGACGAGCCCTGCTTTGCTTTGTCTTGTTTGGAAAATACAAATATATATATATATATATATATATGTATATGTATGTATGTATGTATGTATGTATGTATGTATTTATGTATTTTTTTTTTCCTGTTCCTCATTTATTTATTTTCTAAAGAAAACAATTTTTTGATATGCCTGTAGTAAGCCAGAGGATGTTTGCATGAGTGGAGGCACTCTCGGGGCGAGGAGAGAAGCAGCTGGGCTGACATGGTGGAGCGAGAGCAGCTCCAGCCCTGCTTTTGGTGAGACTGTGCAGAAAAATGGCTGACACTTCCACGCCAGCGAATGCATGATGGGCGTCTTCCTCTGCGTAAGCACAATTCCCCCTTCCTCAGGCTTCACCAGCCTTTTACATAGATGAAACGTACAGGAGTTCCTTTTTTGCCTGCTCAAAGCCGTCTGGCAGTAGAATTTCTCAACCTTTTGAAACATTTTTCTTTTTTTTTAAAAAAAAAAAGGTTTATCATTTTATTACAATGAAACAGAGAATTTCAATCTGTGTTAATAGACTTTTTCAACTGGATTGCATTAGAAATCCCTTTTTTGAGTTGTAAATGGTATTTCTGTATATATATATTATATATAATTATTTTAATGTGAAATAGAAAAGTAAAGCAATGTTTATTCACCTTGTGATATTTTTGCTCAGTCTGAACATTACCTGATGTGATGAGTCTAATCTATTCTTTTCAGAATCTGTCTCTGGAGAAATATGGTAAAAATATGTAGAAAGTAAATCAGGTTTGCAATCCTTAAGGCTTTACACAGAAACAAGACCAAAGAGTACAATTAAAGAATTGCCACATGGAATATGAATGTAAAACTAAGAAGCCCAGCTGAACATTTTGTTAATCTGGTGTTACATCAGCTAAACCAGTGTGGCATGGTGGCAAAGAGGCAGGTCCCACATTCTTAGGAATCCCATTAGTTCTTTGCTTCCTTCATTTGCTAAGTGCTTATCTCTGTAGAGAGCTGAACTGCTACCTCTAGCATCGCTAAAGGTATTTGCTGAAAAGGCTACTCAGAAATGGGCTCAAGCCTACATTCCTCGATGATATCACAGGGAGTCTTGGAAGCAAAAGGCCAAAGGTTTAAATTTCAAACAGACTTATTTTGGACACAAACCTCATACAAAGTAATCAGAAATGGCAATATTACTATTTTAGCATGCAATGAAAAATTTAAAATATTGCTTAACACCCTGAAGACAAAGGAAACAGAGAAAACATAGTTTCAAGTAATAGATATTTTGGTATAAAGTTTAATGCAAAAGTTGGATAGAAAATATTGCCGATCAGATAATCTTATTGTTAATCTAACTAAAAATGTGCTTGTGATATGTTTGATATGTAGCATCATTTCTTTACTCGATTCTCCAAGACACTCTTGCAGTTCACCTGTGTGCTCTTTGTGTGTGAGTGTGTATGCATATTTGTGTGGGCATATATCTCTAAGGTAACTTGCAGATTAAGATTTTGGAAGCCTAAATTGTATATTTTTCTGTCCTCTTGTGTATGTAACTATGTTTATCTACCCTTTCATACTCCATATATCCAAAACACAGCAAAAGTCTAGTTGCACAGGTATAACATAAAGCTTTACCAGATAACTATTTACAATTTGTACACATATTCAAATTTATACTTGTCAAAAATGAGCATATATAAATCCCTAATGGATGGGTTTTCTTTTTTCTTTTTTTTTTTCTTTTTTTTTTTTTTTTAAATATGGCAGAAGTATGTTTTAAATCTGGTATTATAAATTTGCGACATGATATAGGATTGCAAAAAGTTTTGCTTTTTCAAACTAGGCCTGGCTTTAATTCTTGGTGTGATGTAATCACTACCATACCCCTTCTTGCTGGGGAATAAAACCAGCGAGAACCCTGCAGGCGTTGTGGCCCTACCCGGCTGCCCTGGGCTCCGCCGGGAGAGCTTCCAGTGGGATTCAGCACTCCGCCCCCATTCAGGGACCGAATAAGAATGTGCTTAAGTGCTTTGTGCTTCGAAAACATGCTTAAACGCTTTGTTGAATTGGGAACTAATTAAATGACTGAAAGTTCAAACTTAATATCTCGGTGCAAGGAATGTGTGAATTTTCCCACAGGAAAGAATAGAAGGCTCTGAAAATATGGCCAAAAAGACGTTGTTTGTTTCCTTGGTTTTGGTTTTCCTAAAGAAATTAATTTCCAGAACAATCCCTTCTAAGTATTCTAAAATATTTTCTAAAACATGTACATGAAAAATGGAAAACAAAACAAAAAATTACAATTTTACAGAATTAATTTTGTAGTTAAAATTTATTTATTTATGAAATCTAGAAATGCTACATTGTTGGGGGTTTTTATCTCTCTTTTCTCAGATGTTAATTTTTACATTTTTTCCCAAGTGCCTCACAGAAGGTTGGCAAAGTTCCAGAATAACAGCTGGAAGTGAGAAGGAATGAAAAAGTATATCATAGAAATTCAAATGAGAAATAGGATATACATTTTTAATGGGTATGGTTATCACTCATTTGAACAAATTATAAGGGAGGGATTGTTTTTTAGATTTCCAGATGTCTTCAGCTCAACACTGGATGCCTTTTCAATAGACAAATACAAGTGATTAACTTCACAGAATGTCTGTGGGTTGAAATTCAGACAAAGATAAAATGGTGCGTTCTGGCTTTCAGATCTCAAAGTATTGGAGATAGGAAATTCTGAAATCCTGGTCATAATCACATTTGGGGTATGTGAAGAAAAAGGTACTTCACTTCATGTCCTGAAGAGCAACTTTAATTACTATTTTTTCAAATGTGTTTTCTTTTTTTTTTTTTTTTTTTTTTTTGGCAGTTGACTATGTCCAAGAAGCCATATGCATAACATCAGAAAGGGTAGCTGTGTAAGATCAGATCTATTGACATCATTAACTTATTTGCAAACAGTTTCATGCATTTTTGTGTGAGTCTGCCTTCCTGCACACACCAGAACTGCCCTGATTCAGCTCCTTGTGAATTAGGGTGTACAGCAAATAAAGGAACAATCATCTAGTCCAAACATATTTGCATTCTTAATATGGTGCACACATTCAGGCAAGCGGCAATTTGCATGAAGACCATGAGCCAAATTCAGTTCTGACAGTAGCAGGCATAACTTTATTCAAATCAGACAAGCAGCAGGCATTTACAAGGGGCAAGAATAGGTGCTGTGTACTTGCTGCACGTCCATGCTCCAGCATAATGCATTGCAGTTGCTCAAAACATTTTCCTTAGAAGGACCAGAGCTTATCAAAACTACATGCAAGTTTCAGCTGCAAGCGTGCATATATATGCCATAGGTTTCAGTGTGAATAGTGAGCATGCTTTTAAAAATTATTTTCCTTGCAAGTTTTCATACCAGGGATTAGCTGAAAAGCAGCATGCCAGGATGTCTCTGGCCACCTTCAAAGCATCCTTGTAAACACAGTCACAAGCAGAATTAACCTAATTTTGTCCAAAATATTAGCAGTTTTTTAAAACACTCATTTTCTAAGTGTTCTTTCTAATACTTTAATGGTGGTTGTATACCCCAGTGCTGTGAAGCTGGCTGATGTGTCTTGCTGTGTTTCAGCTAATGTTGTGAGGAATCTACAGCAATTAGCTGTTCATGCCTCTGCTTTCCTGTTTTGTGCCTTCCCTTTCATGTATCAGATGTTTGTAAGTTTTCCATTAGACATTTCCTGCTTCTAATAGATGTTTGTGAGGCTTTTGCTTTGAGCTATCAAGGCTCCAATTTGTGCTGAGATGTTTGGTTTTGTTTTAGGGCTGAGGGGCCTTTGTACTCCTTTCTTCCTAGAAAACATTATAATCTGGAAAAAATAAATAAATTGTACTTTGCAAAAAGTGAATATGACTCCTTCATCTAAATGGCATGGTTTGCACGTGTCTTTTATCAGCAGATCACTCCTAAAATAAAAGCACTTAAACTGCAGTTTCTGCCAACTTATCAGACACCAATTGGTGACAACATATATGTATTGCAGTTTCTAAAGGCAGGTTTGTACTCCGGTGTTTTCATCATATTTGCCCTGGGTTTTTTTCTCTTTTTTTTAAATTTGAAATGGTGAGTGATTTATTTTTCTGTTTCCACCAGTTTTGTGTGCTGTACTTAACAAGTAAGTACCTCTAGCTGCTTTTGAAAGAAGAAAATACCTCTTAAAAAAAGTGTTTTAAATGAGCATTGCATACTGTGAAGTGGCTGTCAAAATTAACAGGAAAGGCATAATTGATTCCCTGAGAGTCATACACGAAAACTAGCCTAAATTTTACAAAACCGCTTCTGATGTGTTTAAATACTTAAATAAATGTGGTGCTGATCTTTTAATCCCTTTTTCCATGTTTTAACAGCGAAGCAGCATAGTCAGGCACCAAGGCAGCCCCAGCCTCTCAGAGGGTGTTTTTGCAGCCAGGCGCTATCTATCATCCCTCTATTCACGTGGTACCAAGGTTTCTGGATCTGTATTTTGTTTATCAAGTCACCAAACCAATGAATCATCAAAGGAAACTGTCAATTCACAGCACATCACCCGCGCTTTGAACTTAGAAACGAGTCGAACATTTTGGAGTTTTATTTATTAAGGTCAAGACTGGATTTGAATTGGCAATGAAGGAAGGGGAGTGGTGAGGGGAGCAGAGGATGGCTGCTGACTCAAGAAACCTGCTGGGACTTTGTGGCCTACTGCTAGGCAACAGCCCATCCCCACCACAGCAAACATACGACCACAAAATGAATGACCTCATCTACAAATCAGCTATTTGATATGCAGATCGGTCTGCAGTCCTCTTCAATAATACAACGCTGCGCAGGCAGCAGGTGCAGCAGAAAAAAGTACATGGCCTTTCCCTGTTTTAAAAGGCAGGGCTGGTTTGTGCTGCCTTGCTCCCTCTGGTCCTTTGCAATTCCTGAGGCTCTATTACCTTCATTTTTTATATCTCCGTTTGAAGAAAACATGGCTACTCCTTTCTGTTCCTCTCTGCATCCAGTCTTAGGCCAAGAGAAGAGGCAGGATTAAGAAGCTGCACCAGCAGCGTTTATGATTCCTTCAGCATCTGAATACACAGCTTGAATAAACAAGGGGCATTTTAGGGAAGGAATTGCGATTTCTGAGGTTTTTTCCCTCTCAGATGTCAGGTCTTTGAAAATGATTATCAAAGTGTGGTTTGTTGTGTGGGTTTGGTTTTTTTTCAAAATGGAGTTCCTCTTTGTGCAGACAGCAGTGCATGCAGAAGAAGGCATTTATTTCTCTCTGTGCATGTATACTCTCCTTTAATTGTATAGAAAGTGCTGTTTGCAGTGTGTTAAATGAACTAAATGCAGTTTGGAGGGCAGACTCACAAAAAAACAGACACACCGTTTTGTAACGGAATTAAAGTATTTTTCAGCTGTGTGTTAAAAAGAATAAAGAGCTGCTACTCTGGACTATGAAACAGCACTGAGCCTCTTAGAGGGCCTCAAAGAGCAATAAAACACAGTGTAATATAATTTGTATTGTCTGTGGTTGCAGGCTATGTCCTGAAAGTCGTAAACTATTACAGCTTTATAGCTATGCTGCTGGTATTAACTAAATGAAAGGGTTATTTGTTCAAAATCTGTAGTCTGTATGATAGCAAATCTTAAATTCATCAAGAGCAATTGATGAAAAAGAAGGTAAAAATGCTGCAGAGCCAATAGAGACCAAGCTATAACACAGAAGCGAACAAGCAAACAAAGGTATAGTGTGGTGCCTAACCCCACTGAGCTTCTGTCTCCGTACTTCTGGAAGGCAGAATTGATCATCCCTGAGATTACAAAATATATTCAGTTGATGGGCCTGGAGGAAGCCTTGGGCTGCTTGTTGCAGGAGGCTATGAAAAATCAGATGTTTACACTATTATGTTTAGATCATTCTGAGATTCTAAAGAAAGATCCTGGTTTTACTGAAACTTAAGAACTCCTTTTTTTCCCTTAAGAGGGTTTTTGTTGAAAAATTCACATATGAGTAGTAAAGACAGAAATTTAGAGAGCAAATCTAACAACATTGTGTGTTTTTCCTTAAAGTAGTGAAAATGTTTAGGGTTTTGTGTGAAACCCTGGAATTTCCTGTTAAAGGGGAATAGTTTTCCACTTGTAACTAATTGTAATGCTTTAGCTTTATTCGGACTTGAATCTAAACATGGATAAGATGTGTGTCATTAAATTTGCTCAAGCCCATGAATTATTTGACAGATAATTCTGCAACTGGTTCCTTGTAACCTTCAGCTTCTGCATAAGCTGTTTGTTGCTGATGCTGGGGATAGGGTCTGGCTGGTGACAGACTCCCATCAGGCTTCTGTGGGACAAATGCTTTTGAGTTCAGAATGTACATCAAGTTAATGCTCTCAAGTATTTGCTTAAAATTGACTAGCCCAGAAAACAATTTTTACTATAAAATAACCTCCAAGAATGCTCGCAGAGAATGAATGCTAATAGGAAGGATACAAAGACATTCAAAAGAAATTGGTTTGGATCCTCAAATGAATGCTGATGTCACAACTGTGATATTGTCCCATTTCTTTCAAACGGATTTTGCTGCTAGAAGACCTTTTAGATGTCTGACTTTTGAACTGATGCTTCAGGGTCCCCAAGATAGTGTCTTCAGGGCTTTGTTTAGGACAGAGCCAGAGCACTGCCAGCCTCCACATCTGTTCCCTGCCTTACAGGGAATAAAGGTGACAGTTCAAAACACTTCAGGATTTTATATCAGGGAGCTTGAATAAGCTCTTGAAGACAGAGTAGGCCCAAAAGAGGGCATAGTCCTGCTCTGTTGCAGTGCAGGTGAGCAGCAAGCAAGGGAAGGAGAGAGCAGGACTGTCCTCTGCCCTGCCACAGCCGTGCCACATTGGTGCAGGATTGTGAAGTGTTACAGTGGTGCACTTGCTTTCTTCTGCTTCTCTGAGAACAACCCATGTTGGTTAGTTGGGAGATTGTGGGCTATTTTAGAGGCCAATGCCACCACTTGTACAGCGGTTCGAAGCAAATTTTGTGACACTAGGGGCATAAATGTGAAAATTGCCTGATAGCCCATTTTCTCAAAGCAGGCTCCCAAAAAACTCTTTAACTTTGCAAACCCCTACGTGCTTTAAAGTCCTTAACCACTCTCCTTTGCAACATCTCAGATGGTTGAATACATTTTAAATTTTCAAAGTATTTGCTTTTGAAAGCATTAAGAAGTTCAGTGTCCCATTAGTGATGACAGTGGTGGAGCAGGGCTTGGAGAATGGGGGGACCACGTGCTGACATCTCTGAGGCTTCAGGGCATATCCCAGGCACCCTCCACTCCCAGCTTAGGCACACCAACAGATGTTTTGCAGACAGCATCCTGTGTCTGGCATGGGTGTGAAGGTACCAATAATTTCTACCTTTTAAAGGACATACCATTAGACAGGAAGATTTCCAGTGTAAGGCAGTGTTTTTCTGAGGGATAAACATTGGAAAACTTTTTAATACTGTAAAGACAGGAATGTCTGATTATGGTTTTAATAGCAAACTTAAGTGTCAAGAAGCAGAGTGAGTGAGAGCACAGACTCAGTGAGGAGCTGCACAGAACTCTCCAGGTCTGGAGTTGGCAGAGCTTGGTGGCACATCTGGAGGTCATTCCCTACCTGAAGGACCCAGTGCCAGAGAATGATTTGGAACACTTTTATGTAATTTTTGAATGAGGATTTAAATAAAAATATCAATAGTGTGCACAGATAACAAAAAGCAAAGCCTTTGGTATGGAAGTGATTTGGGATAACCGGATGACTGGACAGACTGCTTGGGCAATAGTAAGCAACAGAAGAGCCATTTCTGAGGCAGCTAAGTGGCATCTGTTCAGATTTCTTTCCTAGTGCAGACTTTCCTCCCCTGTGACAGGCGAGGTACATTCTCCCCGTCCCGCCTGACCGCACAGAAGTGGCAGTGGCTGCTGCTGTCCCCAAGCCGGGGCCCCACAAGGGTAGAGTCTACTGATGTGGAGCTGCTACTGGGATAATGTGAAAGAGTGAGATTGTTCCTGCCCAGCCGAATTGCAGACCGGGACCACGCTGAAGCCCTGCTGCCTTGAAGCCAGGAAGGAGAGCAAGGGCGCTGGTTGAAGGAGGACAACAGATCCCACAGTGTTAAGGCTGCTCTTGTTGAAAGCATCCCACTAAAGAACAAAGCAAGGAGAGTGAGCTCTTTCAAGAATTTGATCCACCGAGCAAGACTGCTACAGTGTTAACCCTTTTGTGGTGAGCTGTTTGGGATGCAATTTAACTGGAATGCCAATGTAAAGCAGCAGATTGGGATGAAATGCCACAAGCACTGGAGGAGAAACACTGGCTCTGACAAGTAGGCCCATACTTTTGCACTTGATTTTTTGATCAGAGATGCTAGTGAAGCAACTGTGGCTAGGCCTGTGGCATTGAAAGAGTTACTACAAACCAGAGGATAAAATGTCAGTGATGCCTGATGCAGAGAAATGTGCAGCGTTAGCAGATATATGCTGCTGATCTGGTAGCAGCTAGCCCTCTTCCCTCAACAATGTGATGTTTCTGGGTTTTGGGAACCAGCCCCACAGGAGCTTTTCCTTGATACTTTGAACCAAATTGTGGCATTTGGCTCCTGGCCAGAGAAAGGAAGCGAGCACAGCTACTGTCCTTCAGAAGGATCTGGGGAGAGATTGCACCTAAACTGGCGAGCACTCCAGGGCAGTGTACAAGCTCCATCAGGCACTGGTAGGTCATATTAACCTTCCTGTGCCAAGGCAACCTTTCTACACATTTTCTAATCCCACTAGAGCAGACAGATTGCACTCAGGAAAGAAATAATTTCTATATCCTCTGAGTGTGAACAGTGTGATTTTGCGAGGCCAAGTGCCCTGTTTTCTACCATGACTATGGGCAGTGCTTCACATTTCCCTGTGCTCACCCTCCTCTGGCTGCTCTTCTCCCCTGCAGATGCTCTGCTGCCAGTTCTAGCCTTATTGCACCCCCTCAAGCTCATAAACTCAGGAGGCTGTAGCCACAGTCCTGGCTTCCTTCCACAGCTGCAGGATGACAGACAGAGGTGCAGAAGTCTCCGGCGTAGCCCTGCAAAAGTCACAGGCAAAATTTTTTTGCTGTCTGCTTGTCCTGAGCTTTGCTGGTCGTGTGTGACTTTGGGATTAGAAATCACTGGACTGTAATTGCCTTGCACCATGCTCTGCACTCATCCACGGTGATATTCCTGCTGCTTGTGGCATCCTTGTTTCTAATTCTCAGCTGAAAAGGTCACTCCAAGGCTCCATCTGTGCTGGGTGTAATTTGCTAGCATTGCAATAGTGTTTTTAAGTACATAGTACTGACCAGCCGTGTTGGTAAACGTCAGGTTTATATGAGCAAGAGACTTCACAAAGTGAGTAAGTGCTATTACAGGAGCATCTATGTTTAACTGGCATTATTGCCCTGACAAACAGGGGGGTGGCTTCTTTTTCATTTCATTCTCACATGCAAAACTTTTAAGAATAAATTGGATTTAAGCTGTAGTTGAACAACTGCAGACAACAATACAAAATTTCCTTCCAGGCCTGAAAGCACTTGAATTTCTTTTTATAATGCTCTTTCTGCAGATTGTATTGCTTTTTTTGTTTGTTTGTTTGTTTGTTTTGTTTTTTTCCCCCCGCCCCCCCCCTCCAGAAAGACCCATATTGTAACATTTTGACAGAGGAAACTCACTCTGCCTATGCTTTCCTGCTTGGGTGTATATTTAAATAATTGCTGCATTTTAACAAGCTAAATTGCATTCCCACCAGCTGTCCCTCAGACCAAACCTTCAAGGATATGCTAAACAATAATGACTTGCAACAACAGTAAACTCAAAAGGCCTCAAGATCTCTTCAAAGATAAGATGCCTTGCTGTTTCCCTTCCATACCCAGGCACTTTCATGCAGATTAGCAAAACTGTATGCATATAGCCCACACGGGCAGAGCAGTGGGGTGAGTTTGGCCCTCTGCGCATGGAGGCTAGAGCCAGGATAACTCTGCTGGAGCCAGGCTGCTCCGGGTTGCCCATAACCTGGCAGGGATTAGCATTTCAAATATTTCTCCGGCCACCGCAAATCCCAAGGTATATGCTCTTCTCTACGTGTCATGTTTTGTCTTGAGGACCTCTGACCTAGGACTGTCCCGCGGCCTGTGGCTTCGTGCAGGGCATTGTCGGGCAGGCAGAGGAAGCAGGCAGAGGGGGCAGGCAGAGGGGGCAGGCAGGGGGAGCAGGCAGGGGGAGCAGGCAGAAGAAGCAGGCAGAGGGGGCAGGCAAAGGGGGCAGGCAGAGGGGGCAGGCAGAAGAAGAAGGCAGGGGGAGCAGGCAGAAGAAGCAGGCAGAGGGGGCAGGCAGGGGGAGCAGGCAGAAGAAGCAGGCAGAAGGGGCAGGCAGGGGAAGCAGGCAGGGGGAGCAGGCAGAAGAAGCAGGCAGAAGGGGCAGGCAGAAGAAGCAGGCAGAGGGGGCAGGCAGAGGGAGCAGGCAGAAGGGGCAGGCAGCGGGAACAGGCAGTGACCGCTCGCCCAGCGCCCGAGCTGGCTGGCGGCAGATGGGAGGGTAGGGGCCGGGATTAGCAATTCTTCCTTACCTACTGCCCCTTTCCCGGCCCCAGCTGGCTGTTTAAAAAGAAAGCCATAAACCCATTAGTACAAAGACAAATGAATCTCATACCCTGAGGCATTCCTTCATTCAGAACTGGCCTTAACTACTTTTCCAACCTTCCTCACTTTAAACCAGCCACCTTTTGGGGTTCGCAGAAGTGCTTAATAATACCATCAGTTTGGAGATTTTTAGTAACCACTTTGTACGTATGCAGGTATATGCTCGTATATGCATATGTGTTCAAATAGCTGTATATATCTATGTCAGCATGTATATGTCCATATATATGTTTGGATATGTCCTCAGTGTTATTTATATAGATATATTTTATTTTGTTTAAATTCAACTGAGGCACATTTAGTTAAATTAACATTGGATACTGACTGAATTTTATAGCTACATTTAATATTATATAATTTTATGTGTTCTTGATTTTACATTTATGCTAAGCTCATGTGAGCCTGTGAATCTGCAGCCAATGTAAATTAGTTCCCCTTGCAGCTACAGGGGATATAGAAAATAATGTGACAATACTGTGAAAGCTATAAAGGACTTGCCACAGCAGCATGGTGGGAATAACTTTCAGGAAATTACAAGTGAAAACAAAATCAAGGCTTTATGGTGGTCTTGTGTGTTTGTTTGTTTGTTTTCCAGTAAAAAAAACCCCAAGAACAACAATAAAAACCCTGTCATAGATACAGTTGAGATACAGTATTTGCATTTAGAAGATGCAAATAAGTAAAGTTGTTTAAAGGTTTATCCAACTGAATGAAATATGCCTGAATTACACTTCAAATCTTTTGGTACTGTGCATGTTTGAATGTGCTACTAAACAGAGAAAATAAGGCAAAGAGACACTATTTAAGTAACTTGGTTTTTAACTTTCTGTCACAATCAACTACTTCCTATTCAGCTGTAATTTGCAATTTCCTGCTGTTGATTATACACATATAGATGGGTTAACTAGCCCATAATTTAAAAATGTGTGTTTAAACTGTGTGAAAGACTTAAGCTTCTTTTGTATTAATGTCATCTGATTTACTCTTGGCAACTCACACCTCTTCCCACTAGCTTTATCACCTTTTAATTTTTCAGAGTTTTTTCTTGGAATTTTTTACTTTCCACATGCAAATAAAATTATGTCCTGCAAGTGGTAGGTTGTGTTCACGACTCACACACAGGATTTTATAAGTTACAACACTTGAAAACTGGTAGGACCCTTTAGTACACTCAGACCACTGAAGTCAAGCAACCATCAGCATGACTGCAGAGTCTGTCCCTTCAGAACAGGCAACAGAATCAAAGGCCAATGCTTGTCAGTGACTGGTTGGGTTTTATGAATATGTTCATCTACTCAATTAAAATCAAATGTAACCACAGAGACTTCCTTAGAGCTCTTTCTTAATCAAAGCTCATGTCATCATCAATGAAGTTATTGATTACTAAAGATTTTGCCCCTAAGTGAAGCTCCTTGTATTTGGTTTATGTAATTTATAAAAATCTGGCTGGGCTAGAGCATATTAAAAGTAGATTAAGTTAGTTTTGCTTTATATCATGTTGCTTGTCATGAATAATCTTGAAGTCAAGAGTGATAAACATGTGACATAGTCTTAAACATGATTGGAGGCCTTTCAAGCAGCTGGTGGACCATGAGGGACAACTGCTTCTAAGGTTAAATGGAGTTCTCTGAGTAAAGATGTGATTCGCCAACACAGCTAAGTTATCCAGGAGGCTAAGACTTGATGAAAGACTTCTAAACCTCTTCTGTGCTTTGGAAAATTATGCCCTATATTCCTTAGTCTACTATGGATGTCTCCAGCTGCATGTTTGAAACAGAGGGTATGCCAAGTTGATTATGTTTCCTAAAACAACCTCCCTATTCATTGTAAAAGAGGCCAAAGAGGGCAGTGCAGCACAAGGTGACAAGCTTCAAGCCTCAGAATAGTCACAGATTAGCACAATTGCTTTGTAAACAGGATTTTGCAGAGACTGGAGCTGTTAATTGTTATTGTAATGCACAACATTTTAATTGAGTTAATCGGCACAAAATGTTTATCTCTATTGACTGAGATAAAATGTCAAAAGCTCTTTGATGGCAATTGGAATTACAGTAGGCAACCTTGACAATAGAAGTCAATGTTTTACAATGTGCTGATGTTTAGATGTATTTGCTGCTGAAAATATAATCTGCAAGGTATCCATTTTACCTTGAGAGTGTCCCAAAGCATCATTGCAGATTTTTTTTAAAATTTATTTATCTATCTATATATATATTTACTTATGATCCAACTGGCTGTGTATAGAGGTGAAAGATAGGCTCACTCAGGTTAATTCCACTTCTCCAGGGAAGCTCCATTTGCACACTCTTAGCACTGGCCTAAACTTTCACAAGAACATGCTGGGCTTTACTTCGTGTGTTGCCCATGGCTGCGTGCCTGTGCCCTCTCTCCAAGGAGCAAACAGGCTCAGGGGAACTGCAGAATGGTCAGCAAACAGCCAGGTGCATCCCTCCTCTCCCTCCTAGGGCATTTCCTTCTTGTGTTCGGAAGGCACCAAAGAGATGTGAAAGGGGAAAAAAAGTTCAAGCACCATGCCAGAGACACTCTTCAGGTGGGATCCAAAAGCGAGAGTCTTCAGGCCAAGTGGGAATTTAGCCAGAGGCTGTGATATGCTGCCTTGCTGCCAAGTCTCAGGGCTGCTGAGAAGTCCGACTGCTCTTTCTGGAGATGTACAATGTCTTCCAGCTCCCAGCTCTCTTCCACTGGGTTTGAAGGAAGTTCTTAAAGTCATTTTAGCCTAGCTGCTGTATATTGATCCAGTGAAGGTCCTCGAGTGAAAAGTAAGACAACTCAATCTGCAGCAAATACAAGGGAAGCTCCTGACCCTTCTGCAGAAGCGTGTTGCTGGATGGTGGAGTAAAGATCCCTGGAGTCTAGACATGCCTGATTGCAGGTGCTACCTTGCTGGATCAGGCCAGCATCTAGAGGCAGGCAGGAGAAGGTGTGTGGGAAGAGCAAGCAAGGCCATACCTCCTCCTTCTTGAGACAGAACTCTTGGCTGATGGTGCCCACCAGCACTGATAATACACAGAGACTCTGCTAGTGGCAGGCAAGCAGAGCAAGTCTGAGAACCTCAAGCCAAAATGTAGCTCTATCTTTGTCGGTTTATTAGAGCATATCACTTTATCAGCCCAGGGGGCTTCAGTTGTCTTCAAAGCTACAGTTATAATTTAACTTCCAGGAACGCAGCCCCCAACTTTTTTCAGAGACAGAAGCTTCTCAGCAGTCCTTTGGTATCAGAAAACACTGGAATGCAGCCATGGGTCAGAAAACACTGCCGAAGAAAGAAGGCAATGAAAGTACCGGCAGTTTTGTTTAAATAATTTGCCTTCCTTTTCCCCTCAAGGAACAGTTTATAAATCGTATACCTGTCAAAGCAGTGCCAACACATTGCTCAGACAAATTTCTATTTTTGACATGAGCATGTGTTTGGCTGCACTTCCGATAGCTGGCTGAAGCTGTGTTATTATGACATGCACCTAGACGGAGCATCTCTGCATTCCATTGATCACCGTTTGTGACTGGGCAGGTCATCCAGTCAAACTGAAAATGCTGAGGCCTGATTCTCAGTCCCTTGTTAATTAAACATTAGGAAGCACCTGAAGTTTGGTTTTGGTTTGGTTTAGTTTTCTGCTTACAGCTTGCAAAAAAGCTCTTCCAGAGTATACTGGAGGGAAGGAACAGATCTATCTGAGTGATCAACAAAGTGAGGCTGAGGTAGCTGCAAGCAGCAGTCAGGAGATGGATCCAGCCAGGTAGTGCAGTTTCTCCAACTGACAGCGCGAGCCGGAGAAGCTGTGAGGCTACTCTCATTCCATTTGTTCCTCGTGCACCTTTTCTTTTCATACTTTTCCTAAAGCCCAGCTAAGGTCAAGTCTGTTGGTGTGGACACTACCATCTTTCAAGAGTAGGAGTAAAGAAACACTAGAGTCCCATAAAGCCATCAAAACCCCATTTTCAGAAATCAAAATCCCCATAAATTATTTTCGTAAGATTGTCTGAATCACTTGCATCTGTTTTACCTGCTATTCATTCTTCTACCCCAGGGTGAACTTTTCTGAAAGAGCCATGCCTGGTAATATATTTCCTTGTGTTAGTTAGTATAGTGTCCAATAAATGAACTGGTTTAGTAAGCAGAGTGCCGACCAGTCCATCCGTAGTAAATCCACAAAAGGTTAATGAAGCCTGAAACTGCAGTCGTTTTTGTGTGATGGCCTCTCTGCAACCTCTTTGAAGGAAACATCTCTGTGATGTCAACTGCAGAGAAACAAGATACTGCTGGGGAGAAGGGACATGTAGGGAGAAGTGATGGTTGGAACATAAGCAGGATGGAGCTCCAGGATTTCTTTTTCAACATGATTTGGAATTTTAACCTCCCCTCTTCTGCAAAACCCTGCCTTCCCACAGCAATCTAACATGGAGAACTTCAGAATGCTTTCTTGCTTTTAAATTTGATTCACATGTTTATCTGTCCTTTGGAAATGTCCTGGTATTATTTCAGCTTTTTTTTTTTTTTTTTTTTTTTTTTAATGTCGGGGAAGTAAGGTGACATTGTCTTTCCATCAGTGGACTAAAAGGAACTTTCCTACGATGCTTGTGCTTTGGAGTTACACCACAGAAATAAGATGTGTGATACTGTTGGCTTTCACTCATACTGTGGGATATCATGTAGGTGCAAAACGATGGCTCTGATGGCTCTGTATGACCAGGTCAGCTGTAAAAGTCACTGCAGATACAGACTTGTTTTTTTATACAGCATCTTATTTATTTATTTATTTATCTATTTTTTATTATTATTTTTAGTATTCTTTGTTATTTCTTTATTGTAATGATTTTTTATTGCACATGACTACAGAGGGAAAAAAATAGTTTCATGTATAGTTAATTGTACAGGACAGAGCTTTGCTACAAATCTTTGCAAAAATGAAATTGTTCTGGCATCATAGCAGGAGAGTCACTTGAGAGTATTCAAATGCTAAAGGTTAGCTCAGAAAGCAGACGGGCAGGCAGTTATCCGGGTGAACTTACTTTGGCAAAGGGAGGTGAGAGAAAGAAGAGATGGTTTTTAAAATATGTGATGGGAACACACAACAGAGAAAAATATGTTAATGTGTAAAAAAATGGAGGTGATACAAATTTGTCAGTTGAGACTTCGAGCTCTTTGAAACAGAGACTGTCTTCACATGTTGCATTTTTCTGCATTTATCAAGCAGGTTCTGACCTCAGACAAAAGTCTTTTTCGAAGTCTCACTTATCTGCATCTTTATTTATATAAATACCTTTCATAAAATGACCCAGAGCCATGTAGATTTAAAACCACCTTGGGTCTATAAATAAAAAATGATGATAGATGGCAGAAAAATGAGCTGTGGCAGGTAGATGTGATGTGACCAGAGGGACTGGCCTGTTCTTATTTTGCATCGACATTAATTAGCTAGAAGTGGGAGTAAATAGCATCTTAATAGAGAAATATTACAAAGGGACCTGGAGAAGTTGTGGGGATTAATTAGATAATCTTTGTAAGGCATTTTGAATATGAGTATTTCTTTGCATGCTTTCACTTAATTAAACATTTCATTCATCTAACAAAAGCTCACTCTAAATAATTAGTATTTTTATCCAACAAATAAGTATGAAAAAAATTAATTTATACCTATACAATTTTTTATGTCATTTGCAAAGTACATAGATGATGTGTCTCTGTAAGTATAAGCCTGTCTATACATATATGTAATATATGGGAATAATAAAATATGTGCAGTGTATGCACTTACACAATAACCCTATTGGGATGAAACTAAGAACAGTTTTCTTAGAAAACCTAGGATTTCCGTAATCTACTTTTTATACTCACAGAAGTAGCATAAAGAATGGACATGTGGAGGTGAAATCACTTTCCGTTTTACAGTGCTAACACCTCTACATTTGAATCTGAATGGGAAAGAAGAAAATAAAAATCTATTGTTCATTTTTACTTTGATCATCATACCCATCATTTTACATACTACTTGCTTTCCTCTTCCAAGGGCATATATAGTATTTATTCTGCAGCTGCAGTATATTGATTTTAGACTATCAAGTTCAGTGCAGAAGAGTGACAAACTAAATAAGCTGCTGGGTGACTGATAAGTAACTGTGTTTAATCTCTTGGCTTCAAAATGAAATCCCATAACTCATTTCAACAATTTTAGTTTCAGTACTCAGTCATGAGAATACAATAATGTTTTGTTGTGTTTTTTTTTTTTTTCTTATAAAAGTGAAAGCTAGTAGTAGAATAGAAACTTTCATGGAAACTGCTATAATTCTGCATTCTACCTCCATGAAAGTATACACAGAATTGTTCCAGATTTACACGAATGCATATGTATTATTTCAGCTGAGAATTTTAATTAGAGGCAAATATTAATCTGCATTTCTTTTCCATTGTATTTGTTGTTCAGTAACTGAATAGATTATTGCCTCTTTTTATCAACTGTGGTGTTTCCTAAGCCTTCATCTTCTGAAAAACAAAAGACTACACCACTTCTTAATGCAGTGTTATGGGTCATAAAATATGTATGTCAGACATGCCTTCTTGAAGAACCTTAATAATAATAATAGTAATAATAGCAACAAGATTTTATTAATGTAACTTCTATAATTACATTTGTATAGTCACAAAAATATATTTACTTCTAACATTGTAATATCATTTTCTGAGCTCTACTATCTATACAAATAATCCAGTTACCTGTAAGTAGTGGTAAGCAGTGTAAATCTTACAACGTGCACACTGAAAACATGAGGCACTAAAGGTGAGTCCTTTTGTAATGTCACCTACAATATTTAACCCAAAACCTCACCCAGAGGGAAGCATTAAAAAGTCGGAAAACTCCCCTCTTTCTTGGCACAGCTGGGTGACACACCCAAGGAGGGGTTACAAACTGAAACATAACACAAGGGTATCAAATGAATTGTGGCATACATACACCCAGGCAATTGAGAACAGAATACGTTCCATAAAATCCCAGCTCGTACAAGCTCGTGCATTGCAAACTATTAGAGTGCTTAAAGCCAGGCTGCATCTGGATGGGAGGTGAGACTGCAATATGGCCAGGCATATTCAAGCTCGTTTTTCCTGAACCGTGGTGGCAACCAGCACTGGTGAAGTCCTCTAAGAACCTGATGTTTCCAGTACAACAGATTTATTACTGTCAAAACTGGAACTGGCTGAATAACATCTAGAGCTGCCAGTGGGGACTGGACTCACCCATGAGGCACAGCAGTGGTGGACTCATTGCCAGCTGGCGGTTTTCTTTTTTACTGAAGAGGAACTATTGTAGCTCTCCTGCTTGTAGGTGTTTGTGTAAATAGCCACTTCTTATGCCTTTTTTAACATGTAAACACTTTTGGAGTATTGCTGAGATCTTTCATACAGAAATGCAGTACAGGAATAAAATTGCCCAAGAAAATAAAAATATCTGCCTGTAGTTGGGAAGAGGAATATATGCAACACAACAGCACCTGACTGAATAGCATAGGGTGCAAAGAGGAGAAAACATGTGCTTTTGTATGACTAATTCAACAAAATACACTAAAATGAGTTTGAAAAAAACATTAGCCTAGCCAGGTTTTATTCCCATTTTATGTCCTAATGGAAAAGCAAGTTTCAGCAGGGAATGGCTGCTTGAAAACCTCTCATTAGGCAAACGTGCAAGGCTTTTTTGTGTTTTCTGGTTAGGCAGACTATAGGTTATCTAAGCTGAGGCCATGGTAAGCATGTTAAAAAATTATCAAGCATTCTAATAACCTCGGGCTAAACTTGAGTTTGTTATTAAAGAAGGTGACTATGATAACAGCATGGTTCAGACAATTAAAATACAGTAAGGTTCACAGCAGAGGTGACTGGCTCTTTGAAAACTGCTGCAGCACACAATTCATGACATCCTTTATTTTAACACTGCTCAGTATGTCCTGTAAATGCATTAATTTGCTTAAGCCAGCCTATTCCTCTGTTAATGGTCTGTGATTGCAATCAGGCATGTCCCATAGACAGCTTCACACTTCCGTGTGAGGTATTGTTTGATAAAAACCCTAATCAATAAATCTAATTTCTTCTCTTGCAAGATACAGTTACATAATGTGTTTCCAATTTGGGCCTCGATCAGTTTCCTGGAATGCTGAATAATCTGTGAGGATTTGTAAGCTTTACAGCAAGCTGGTATTCAAAATCGTTATGACTAGACTTTAGATCTTGCTTTATAAAAAGAAAATTGGACTGTCCTTCAAACTGTCCTTTATTCTAAGATAGAAGGACTACTAGAAGCTGGACAGCTGGATGGCACATTATTTCAAAGACCATGGATGCCAACAAAAAAAAATTCTTACAAAATATCTACTTAATTTCTTGTGAATTATCCAAGCTTTCGGGAAATGCCTAAATGAGCCCAGATTTTCATAGGGTAGATACACTGTAAAAATAAGAGCTACAAAAAAGTAAACATTCTATCCCATGGGCATTGCTCCTATTTGAAAAGGGTTTTTTATTTTTTATGTTTTTTTGGTTGGCTGGTTTTTGCTTGCCTTTTTGTTGTTGTTGTTGCTGGGTTTTGTTTGTTTTGTTTGTTGTTGTGTTTTGTTTTGTTAGTTTTGTTTTTTTTCCTGCAAAATTGATATTTCTTTACAAACGTGTTTCCAAGCATGAGTTATTTCAATAAATATGTTGAACTGAAGTTAATCCTTTGTCTTCTGCTCAGTATCGCACCTTTTGTGTCACAGGATCTTCTAAAAATTGCTTTTCACCTTCCTATTCAGCTGAGTGACAGGAGTCATGCTGGCAGAGGACAGTGAGAAAAGGGCATTTACTTTTTACAATGCCACTTTTAGAGTCCAGCTGTAAGGATTTTGCATGCTGTCTGATGGAAGAAGAGAATTATCCATTTTCAGAGGATACACCTGGGACCGTTATAGTTTTTTTTCTAGTGTAAAAATACAGAAAAAAAAAATGTAGTCTTTTTGCTGCTGAGGGCCCCGGGGTGGGCAGACCTGTGTGGGATGTCTTGGAACAGTAGCTGAGGAGTCTGGTAAGCTCACAGAATCATAGTAATGGTATGATTTGGAACGGACCTTTAAAAGTAATCTAGTTCAGTCCCCCTTGCAGTGAGTAGGGACATCTTCAACTAGATCAGGTTGCTCAGAGCCCCATCCAAGCTGACATGAAGTGTTCCCAGGGATGGGGCATCTACCACTTCTCTGGGCAAGTTATTACAGCGTTTCACCACCCTCATCATAAAAAAAAAAATAAAAAAAAATCTTCCTTATATCTAGGCTAAATCTACTGTCTTTTAGTTAGAAACCATTACCTGTTGTCCTATCAAAACAGACACTATCAATCAAGTGTTGAAAGGCAGCTATCAGGTGTCTCTGGAACCTTCTCTTCTCCAGGCTTCTCCAGAACAACTCTACCTGTCTCAGCCTGTCCTCCTAGGAGAGGTCTCATACTGGGTCTTGGTTCTGATTCAGAGACTATATTTCTAAAAATAATGTATTTTATCAGCTCACCTGAGAAAAAAATGGAAACAAATAAATACCAGAAAAGGGTGATTCATCTTATGCTTAAGTAGGTATGTCAGACAGGTGGGATTAGTGACTGTCCAGGGTTGCCTGTCTATTTTAACTGGCTGTCGGGGCAGTTGAGCGTGGACTTAAGTAAGTAATTTTTAATCTTTCCAGTTAGGCAAGACCTCATTTATCTCTCTTAATCTTCATTCAGGCAAACAGAACAAGGGGAAATGCTGAAAGAGGTTTGTTTTTTTTTTTTTAAATTGTTGTAGCGGTAGTAGTAGTAATAGTAATTGCTACTGTTGCTGTTACAGGCTATTACTGTCATAATCGCATACAGAAATGAATACCAACTTCATAAAAAGTGAACAAAAATCATCACTGTTGTGCCCAAGGCTAAAGAAAATCCATATCTGTGGTACTATTTGAAGTGTTCTGTGCTTTAATTTTCAAAATTATACAAATGAGGTTTTAGGTAATATTACTAGACAATTACACGGTGAAGGTGCATTAAGACCAACAATCATTTACAACTATGTTCCAACCACAAGTGTACAGCATATCTGTGTGTGTTCAACACACACAGAAGATATCCATGTCCAGAGCATGCAAATAAAATGGGAGAGCTTGTTTCCATCTGTGATCTTGGTAGCTGACCAGAGTTTGAGGGTCTTGCAGGTTATTCCTGTTGGAGGAAGATAATCATGTTATTCTACAAAAAAAAAATATAAGCAGTCCTGTTTTCTTTAAAAATATGCAGTTTCTAACAACTAGAGACCGTTTTCTTGCCAATGACATAAAAGCTCTTTTCTGCCAGAACTCACAGGACTCTTTCAAGATCCTTCCTTAGGGCAATGCTATTGTAAATAATCAGGATAGCTTGGTGATTCCTCTGGAGGGTATTTCTGAGCTAAGATTTGCAGCTTGATTTTTCTCTCTTGCATGCGTATATTTACACACACACATCCATTTATCCTGCTGGACAGTTAAAAATCCCAGGGAAGTACAGTTTGGGTATTTTATGCCTGAGGTAAGGATCTGAGTCAATACTTTAGATTTGGAAAATACTGTTGTTTCAGTCACCTGCATCTATAAAAGAATTTAGTGGAACTTAAATGAAAGGTAGTGAAGACTCAACTAGATTTAAGCTATTCTATAGCAATAATAAATGTATTTCGCTGTTGCAGCTTTTGGAAGTCATTCTAGTGGAATGAGTCATCATTTTGGGCTGTATTTGTTCCTACATCATTCTCAGAAGGCAAACTGCACCTTTGGGTGATGAATGCTTGCTTATTAGAGAGAAACAATGCTGTAAACCTCTAGCAGCTAGCTGCTTAAGTATCACATGGGGATGGAATTTTTCTAGATGAAAGCCTGAGATTTTCTGTGGATAATAAATATGTGTCCTTGGGAGGTTCAGATATACTGAGAAGAGTTTCTCTTCAGCATGATAAAGATCAGAATTAGTAAAGATCATAGGTCACTTCAGAAAGTTTGTATTTCAAGATGTTGAAAACACCGTAGTTAAATTCACTCAATAGATATCATCACTAGTCTCAGAGCACTTAGAACAGGAGAAAAAGCATCCCTCTGAAGTCAAGTAAATTACAGGTTTGATCCAATTAAGTACACTATTTTGCAACAAAAATAGTCTATTTAAAAGAGAAAAAAAACCCTCGGGGTATTTATGCACATAATATTATATCCAAACTGCCAGTCCTTAGACTATTGTACAAATAATAGAATCATAGAATGGCTTGAGTTAGAAGGGACCTTAAAGATCATCTAGTTCCAAGTCCCCCATGTGGGCAGGGACACCTCCCACTAGACCAGGTTGCTCAAAGCCCCATCCAGCCTGTCTGTGAAGATTTCCAGGGAGAGAGCCTCCACAACCTCCCTGGACAACCCATGCCAGTGTCTCACCATCCTCATAGTGAAGAATTTCTGCCTAATGTCTACCATGTTTCAGTCTTCCCCAACTTTTCTGTAGGCCCCTTCAGGTACTGGAAGGCAGCTATAAGATGTCCCCAGAGCCTTCTCTTTTCCAGTCTGAAGAACTGCAACTCTCTCAGCCTGTCTTCACAGGAGAGGTGCTCCAGCCCTCTCATCATCTTTGTGGCCCTCCTCTGAACTTGCTCCATGTCCTTCCTGTTCTGAGGGCTCCGACAATAAAACACACTACTCCAGGTAGGACCTTGTGAGATAGGAGTAGAGGGACACAATCAGAAATTCTAAAGAATGAAAACATATAGTTGCAATGAGATTTAATTTTTGCTGACCTTTTTAATTAAGATTGAATTTCTAATTCAGAATTACTCTTTGCTGGTGGTAGATTTTTTGCAAGCCCAAATTAAAGCCTTTGCCTCATGGATAACTTTGGTTTATGATTCAGTCTAATTCTATTTTATACTGATCCTTACCCCACTCTTTTTTCATAATATTATGCAATTGCATTATACCACTGTCAAATATGTCTGTTGAACAAGAGGGGGTGGTAATAAAAAAATCTACTGAATGATAAATTAATTCTCATAGGTACTGTGTTGTTTGTCTTGCCAATAATCTGATTGGTACCCAGTGTCAGTATATCTAACTGTTTTCATGGAAAAAAAATTGTAGAAAACTGTTTTACTTGCACTTCTTTGGCTTTTTAGACAAGTTGGTCTTACATAGAAGTCATTAGCATCCTTGACAAATATTTTTCCATTGCCTGTTGTCCTTGGCTCAATAAATTGAAAGCTCACTTTTAAGCTACTTGATGCTTATGGTAACATGAGACAATCACCATCCATCTAGCAGCAGGACTTCAAAGAGAAATCACTATTTCCCCTGCTAGTCCTGCCCCACACATAGCAGCTCCTGGAAGCAGATGGGTTGCTTTGAACTCAACTTTAACTTTACTTCAGAGCCAACTTAAGGCTCTGGTATAAGATGTAAATCCGTGTAGCAAGGTGGTGTAACCCACTGGTGAGTGGGTGTTAGAGGGCCCCCTCCCTGCAGACCCATAGCATGTGTGAGTTGCTATAGTCCCTGAACACAGCTACCTACTTCTTTAGTTCATGTTGGAGTACTGTGTGCTTTTACTTCTGCTCATGCCCAGCTGAATCTCAGTAAGTAACTCTTACTGCAAACTGCAGGGCCACCTGGGGCTCAGATTTGCAGAAGCCTCACTTATCAAATGAAAATCCTTTGAGCAGAGGAAGCTCACAGGTATGAATACAAGCGGTAAATAATTCCTTCCTTGCATTTTTCCCTATGGATGCCAGTGCCCTGACCATGCATGCTCTACATCTATTGATTCATGTTCCTCTTGAGCTATATTTAGGATTAAACCATCTCATTCCTTCTGAGAGGAGACTGGCTGTGGTTATACAGATTATTGCCCTGGGGGCTGTAATGCAGTCTTCACCTTACTTCAAACACTTTGAACTAAGTAAACAGATGGGTGCCAAATGGCAAATAGAAGCCGTCTGGATCAAGGGACGTGATGGAGATGCAGCTGGTCCGGTCTCAAATGGGGACAGCCACGGGCAGAGGCAGTGTAGACCTCCCATGGTCAGGAGATCAGAAGTCCCTCCTCAGAGGGAAGGCCCTTAGTAGCACATATATTCAGAGTATACTGACAATTCATGTGGAATCCGTATCATTATGAGGCAGGGCTCCTCAGTTTCTCCCATGAACGCCCCAGGGCCAACCTTTCCTTGTCAGCTGTGCCTGGTCCTTTCAAGGCAAGAAGCCTTTGAAAACACCCATATGGGTTACAGTGGGAGATAGGGGGTGAGGGCATACTAAACTGGACTGATAAATATCTGTTGATTGAAGATCATGAGCAGGGCAGGAAAACCCACATGCTTTATTTTTTTCTGAGGCCTACCATTAATTTCCCTACAACTGACACAAGGAGAATTTTCAGTCAGATGCTTGCACAGAATTTTAAACTGGATATACTGGCCAAAAGCTCATGGTCTTATCAGCTTCCCCTTTTTCACCTTGCTACTGAGTGCATCTCTTCTTTACTAGTCCACAAGTAGATATCTGTGATTTAGGCTACAAATGCCAGCAAAAAAATGTATTCATCTGATGAATCAGAATATGATTTTAACAGGTTTGTCCACAAGTGCAATGTGATACTAGAAGAAAGGTCCCTTTCTAATAGAATATTATATACATTATTTATTATATGCTGTACATACATAATTCTTACTATCAGTTCCCACCAGCCCAGTAAGTGGAAATCACTGCATGGATCATTAACAAAACAGATAGTATTGCTGTCTGACTGAAGTCCCTTGGGATTTTTTATTATTATTATTATCTCCAAATGATAACACCTCTGGAGGCTCCACTAAGATAGTACAGGACTGTTGTGTAATTTAGCTGAAATACAGAGAGATCTTTTCTTAAAAAAAGAAAATAATGTTTTAATTGGACAAACCTCAAAAAACCAAGTTAAGTCTTTTTTCTGTAAATCAACTGAAATGAACACCAGCTTCCTTAAAGAATTTAGTGGATGAAAACCAACTTGCAGGAGGCTTCAGACATTTTCCCCAGGGCTTGGGCTGCTCCAGGGCTGACCAAGGCACCCAGCAGCAGCAAAGGAGGTGCTTGGGAGGGATTGCCCACTTTGCAACACCCTCCAACAACACCAGCTCAGATTCTCAAGCTTGGTAAGTTACTGATAAAGAATGAACCATTATGCTTCAGCAAATTATTGTCAAGCAGGAAGACCCACAGGTTGTTGAGAATCAAGAAATGGAGGTCAGCTCTTCGGGCGAAGATGAATTTGCTCAGTGTCTTGAATGTAAATTAAGGTGGAGCAGGGCATAAACAGAAGTGTAAATAGCAAAAATAAGTCAGAGAGGCAGAAAGCTCAGAGCTGAAAGGATCTAGGGAGCTAAATTAAGGTCTCCAGTGCACCTGGGATATTTGATTTATTAATTGATAAATTTACTTTTACCTACACATGGAAAACTTTGTCATTTCTCACATAGTGGACACAAATATACCTAGGAAAACATCCCATGGGCAAATATAACTTTTCATAAGCCCTTTAGTTTGTATTGCTTGCTTTATTTATATACCATTTAAACAGATCTATCAGGTCCCTCCTGAACATGCAACCTCTGTAACATCTCCCACCTAATATTTTGTGTAATTATTACCATAATTTCTACATTTGCAGTATATTCTTAATTTTTGAGGTCCTCTACCCTGGTAGGCAGCAGCTTACATGTGGTGTCACAGTGCAAAAAAGACACTGTGGTTCTGCAGGGCAGCCCAGTGGGTTGCACCTACCAGGGTTCCAAAGGTCCTGCTCCACTTTGTGACCCAAGGGGCCAGATTCACTGTTCACATCAGGCAGCACAGCATGATCTAACACAGGGAAGCACAAAACATTGGAGAGATTTGTTTAAAAATGGTGCAGCTTCTATTGGTTGACAGGACCTTAGTTGCTTAGATGAAAAGTAATTAAATAAATTGCAGTCATGAAAAAGGAAATCTGTCATCTATTTTTTATTGCTTAACCCAGTTAGAGGAATGAAATGGCTACATTGGTGCAGCTACATCATTTTACATGGACTGAGAATCTGACCATGCAGTATAATTTAACAATTTCCATCCTCTTATTCAGCAGAATGTAGTCTGAGGTGACCTTTTGCACAAACCTCCAAAGGCCACAGAAACTGAATACTTCCCAAGCTGACCATCTGACTTATCCTTGTGAAAAGTTACTCAGTATTAGAAGGTCAAAAGAAAAAGAAAAGAAAAGGCTCCTCAGCAGGGAGCTGCCCTTTGGGATGTTAGGTAATTTAAATTAACTGGTATCATGCTGAGTAGCTTACATTTCTATATCTGTATGTGAGTGGGAACAGCTAAGGTCAAAGGGTCAGTCTCTTCTTCAGTGGGAAGGCATCCCTTTGCTCCCTCTTCCTCCGTGAGCATGATGCTGAACATCAGCAGTTTCTTTTGGGGTCTGCTCCTGCATTCTGCAAGTCATAGCAAAATAAACACAAATGTTGATGTGACAACAAAAGTCAGAATAGATTTTTCTTTCCCCTAACTGTTGCTTTCCAGGATTCCTTGTCAGAGTTGCTCAGCGTCCTCATATTTCCATTAAGGCTGTAATACCCAGTCCTGAGAGATAGACAATTTTGTAGGAAAGCTAGTATTAACTTGTGCAACTACACAAATGGGGAAGTCTGTAATAAATTGATAGAACAGAAGCTATTAGGAACTTTTTAAAGCATACAACCTCTAGCTATTCAATTAGGAAAAAAAAAAAAAAAAAAAAAAGGCAGAATGTGAAATAATCTTTCTGCTAATAGCACAGTGGGAGTTTAAATGGTCTGGTAGCTTATTGTCCCAGGTCTAGGAGCCAGAGTCACCAGTGTCATGTCAGACTTTCTGCAGCATTTTGAGCTTCTGCAAGCTCTGCCAGTTATGAGTAAAATGGAAGAACTAATAATTCAAAGGGATTTTGCAAAAATTCACTAATTTATTTTTGGATAAGTATTTTGATGGTCATGTTAAAATCAGTATAATGCTTCAGGAGTATTAGAAGCAATTCCAAAGGTCTTTTTCACAGATGCACAAGTTGTTTTCTTTTATTAGATTCAACTTGATCCAGTTCTGTTCCTGCCAGTGCTGTTCCCTGCCTAATTTTTTTTTTTTTTTTTTTTTTTTTCATGTGCTTTTGCTGTACTTCACTTCTTTCCTGTGGGAGAGGAGAGAGTTTGCTTGAGTTTTGGAGATTTGGTAATTTGGTTTTTTTTGTATTTAATGTATTAATGACATGCCATGCATTTCACTGAGGATGATGAAGCTACAGAAAAACATCTTTGACCTGCAAGGAAGGACAGGTGGATGTTCAGTATCAATTAAATTTGCCATGTTTCATTCCTCATTCATTCATTCATTCATTCATTCATTCATTCATTCACCATTAAGAAACACAAATATGACTAAAGCATTTTGACCTGAACACTGCTTGTTAATTCATCTGACGAATTACCCACAAAAAAACTCAGTAGCCTCTTTACAAAGATTTTATAATTTAAAAAATAATAATAATTTTAAAGGTTTCTCATATTATTGTTGTTTCAAGGCACTGCCCGAGATCACACAATGCAATATTGCAAGTCAACATACTTTTCAGGTTTTTGAAGATCTTTAGTTCTGCTTGGTGTTTCAAACCATGTCACGAGTCTGCACATGTCACTGTAACACAGTCTTGTCATGTCATGTTGTAGAATTAAGATCCTGCATACCAACTAAATCAGTTAATGGATATATTACTGATAAGTTTATTAATAGAAGAACAGGTCAAACTGATTCAGAGGCATTAGAATATCTCTAAACAGAAGATTGCATTAGAGACTGAAGGCAGGACTGATTATTTGTGCAATTGTCTCATCGCTGAACTATTGTCTGGTGCTGTTTTGTAACTCAAGATACCATATTATTCTTGCCAAAGTGAAGACAACGAAAGGATTCCAGCCAGTAACCAACTGCAAATGAACCTGGGGGACAGGGGAGTGAGGTTTGAGACACACCAGCAGTGAAACTTATGCCCCAATTTTAAGTATCTAAAGACAATTGTGCCAATCATCTATGTTACCCTGATAGTCAACGAATTGAAGAGTGATTCATTTCACCTATTTCTGACACCTATTGTGGAGGTGAGGTGAAACAACCTCCAGAGTTGCCTGTTTCTTTCTATTGATGATTAGATGAGTCTTGAATAGCTAGTTTAGATTTAGACAACTATCATGTAAATATCTCCACTCTGAAGACAAATTCCACCTTCTTTAGCAGGAAAATACCCACTAAATACACTTCTTCCCCAGAGTCTCACCGAGTAGGGAGAGGCTGACTTTAACCTGTAGGCTGAGCCACAGCAGAGAAGTCAAGTCAGCACAACCACTGCTTAGTTGGGACACCCTGGACAAATAGATGCATGCTTGCTTTACTCGCCAGACCTGAAATCCCTGCCATTGTTATCCACTCTTGCTGGTTTAGCAAGATGAACCCTCATACTTCAGTCATGTCTTCCCTTTACAGATTAGATGGAATCTAAATTTGTGACCCACCAGATCTACAAGGGTCAGGAAAGCTTCTTTGTCTTCCAATGATCATTACTGATTTTGGTATTATCAGATTATAACTTCTTTCCAAACCAAAATGCATGTATTGAATTGGAAAACAGTCTACTTAACAAATTTTGCATGAGGACATCATTCCCACCAGGCTCCCCAGCTATGGGGACAAAGACCTGCTGTTTTCCTGCGTCATTTGATAACCAGCCCTTTAGAGGAGAGGAGTTCAAACTTCCATTGGATGTGTGGCCTCTTAGCCAAAGAAGATGACTGGTTTCACTTTTCTGTGATGTTAGACCAGTTTACTTGAGGACTAAGAGGAAGCCTGAGACCAAGAATAACTCTGTTCAAATAATACTGTCACAGACTAAACAGCTGCTAGCAATTGCCAGACGATTATTCTTAACTTCCTATCTTGATTTGTAGATGAAAAGAACTAAGATAAGTGACTGAAATGTTTATGTAAACCATCACAGGAATCCCAGAGTAAATCTGATAGCCAGACTGTGCTCAGATTTTGTGCTAACAGCCCATCTGAAGCCATTAGCAGATTACATATACCTGCTTATTGCATCATTGTATTAAAATACATATAATCAAACTTCTAACACTTTTCTTTTGGCAGAAAGACAGCCCTTTTACTAGAAGCTTATCCAAAGCCTAGCATAGCCACAGTCCTAAAATTCAGCCTTCCTGCCATCAAGTAAGGTGCACTGACAGGAAGTGGGTCTGTGTATTTTTCTGTAATTGTCATGTATGTGGTAGCAGAAACTAGGTTGCAGAGCTGTTGTATTCACACTGTGGCCTGGAGGAGCATGTAAGTCAACCATTATTAATGAAGGGGTGTACTGTTCACCTCATATTGCTGTCTTACACTACCTCTCCCTTTGGATTTTATAGACAGATGGTTAATATGTATTAATTATCTTGCTATAAATGCCCTCTCACTTTTCTTGCAGTTTTTTAAGTGAGTCCAGAAAACAGTTTGAAAAGGTTGAGTGAAACTAAAAGGAATGTGAATATTGGAGGAAAATCTTTCATTTTCTCTGCTACTAACTTTTAAAAGTTATTTAATTTATGTGGTTGGAAACAAATTAAAGTAAATGAAAATGAACTTCTTCAAAGCAAAATGGAAAGAGTGAGCCTTCCATTACACTGTCTACAGGATATTGAAATAGCCTATTTACATAAGTTCTGTTGATTGTAGAAAACTGAACTAGAGAAATCAAATATGATGATAAAAGGTAATAACTTCTTATCCCTGATTCAAATTTTAGACAATTTTTATGCTTTATGGGGCACATGCAAGTTTTCCACTTACTGTGAATGAGTCCCACGATAACAAACCACAAAACTATATGCATGCAAAAGGGGCACAAGTGTTACATTAACTATTTAAACTTTTTGTATATTTATACTCAACTAATTAAAATTCCAATCCCAGGACATAGTGATTTCTTTACCCCTTTTCCACCATTTGTGATATTAGGTGTGCTATTAATGACATACAGTAGAATTGTTTGTAGTTTAAGCAAATGGCTTGATATGGAAAGTACAAGTGGAATCAAATATAATCTAGAAGAGCAGACAGATTGTCACATATACAAGAAACTGTATGCCCAGGATGTGAAGGAATTACACTTCCCAGTAGAGAACCAGGTCTTTGAATATATTTTTAATGGGTTTTTCTTTTCAATTTTACCTGCAATAAGAAACTTGTGATCATTTCAGGACTTGAAAACATACCTTATTCTTATAAAAATGGAATCACTGCACAAATTTTGCATCCTTTCACTGCCAACAGGAACTCAGCTCTTCTGTACAGCTGAGCTTACCAGAAGAGTTCTCGGTTCATTACAAAGTACTGTTATGAATAATGTTCTCTGAGGAAAGATTTGGACAGTATGTCCATGAATGTACATATGACTACATATTTAAAGGGAGATGCATACAGACATATTACACTAACCTGCTCGAGGATTTATTATATGCTTGCTAAGGAAGCATAGCCAAATATGCATATAAGTTGCAGCTAATGTATAACACGCAAAAGATGTATCCTCATGAGCCCATATTGAGACGTGCTGACCATAAAAACTTTTTCCCCAATAGTGAATATTTTGCGATGTTCTCAGAGAGGAAATGCAGTAGGTAGAGGAAATGTTTCTGCAATCTACTGAACATTCGTCTGTGCCTAAAGTCTCTGCTTTGCTCTTCCCAGAAGTGTTACACTGCTCTTTACTTTTCATATTAGAAAATACCAAATCCCAAAAACCTCAACACAGAGGATGAAAAATATGCAAAAGAAATGATTAAAGAAGTGTCCTAAGTAAAAACTATAATTTGAACAAGGTGCTTTGTAACTCAGAGGTGAAATACATCCCAAAATGGCATCATGTTTTGAAATATTCTTTCCCACTCCTGTTTGCCAAAAAGTCCACCAGTTATGGCAAATTGGTGTAAGTGCCAGGAGAATATGTAAGACCTTTTTTTTTTTTTTTTTTTTTTTTTTTTTTTTTTTTTCTCCCCAGGCAGTTTGGACCTATATAGCATTGAAGAGGCAGATGGATTTTTTGATGGGCAGTTTGTGTTTTGCATATTTGAAGACATTTGTCCATGCATTTTTGTCTCCTCATCTGGCTGTTTTTCACATTCTGATTCATTCAGTTATTATCAGCCTTTGGAGACCAGTCCTCCTAGGACAGACCCTGTCCTCTCCCATTTTGACTCCCAAGAATGTTGCTACCAAGTAAAAGACTCTTCTCTTAACTTTGATGTGTTTCCTGGATATGCAAGCATCTGCAGTGGGACTTTCTCCTGTCTTTTTCACATGTGCGTGACTCAGCGTGTGCATGTGTGTTTTATTGAACATATGTGGGTTTGAAAGATCAGAGACACTTTCCCCATTGTGTATTCATGAGCAAATTATTCCAGCAAGAATTACAGGCAGGTATAGTTGATGAAGAAGGTAGGAGAAATAGCTGTGCAGCAAGAGTTACTTTGGTAGAATATATGTGTGTGGGGTGTGGTTATTTGTGTTACAGCACAGATGTACTTGTAGCACCTCAGGGTGTCAGGGGGATATATCAGCTTCAGCATGAATTGCAGATGCACATGAACTCAGGTGAGTGATCAGTTCTGCAGAAGGCACATATTGCCTCCTTAAGGAGACAGAGCATTTTGGCATAAAAAGTAAGATTTGGCTCTTCTTTACAGAAGAAGATCAGTTGGAAAAACAGAATACTAACAGTCTTTTGAGAATTAAACCTTATATGGAGACTTGTTATGAATGAGAATGAAATATGCAGACAATGTTTTACACAGACACCCAGGATTCCTGCTTGATGTCCTCTGTCAACAGGGTTTCTCCAAATCTGCATCAGTCTGTAGATTTTGTTGGTGTTGGTCACCATGTGTGAAGTGTTTCTGCAGTAGAATGAGTTAGAAATTAAAAGTAGTTAATTTGCCTGAAACAGCAGCTAAAATAGAAACACAGAAGAAGACCTGATTTTTTAAAAAAGTGGTTGGTGTATTCTGTAAT
Source organism: Apus apus (assembly GCF_020740795.1). NCBI lineage: Eukaryota > Metazoa > Chordata > Aves > Apodiformes > Apodidae > Apus > Apus apus. The sequence continues at coordinate 30,847,572 of NC_067284.1, read as the reverse complement.
CCACCCACTTGTGTGTTGTAATGGTCTGATAACTGTGGCGAAACGTCTGGATTCCAACATTCACGCCTCACCTGGTCATTGCAAATCGAATTAGGTAAATGATAGCTTAGACAGATACTGTGGTTGAAAGTGAGTAGCTGACTGTACTCAGATGAAATAAAAGAAATTCTGTTCCCCTCTAAATTTCTCCTAGTGATAGGAGTCTTGAGTTTACCCTTGGTAAATTTGCAGGTGACACCAAATTGAGGGGGAGTGTCTCATCTGCTGGAGGGTGGGAAGACACTGGAGTGGGACCTGGACAGGCTGAGTCGATGGGCCAAGACAAAAGGTATGAAATTCAACAAGACCAAGTGCAGGGTCCTGCACTTTGGCCACAATAACCCCAGGCAGCACTACAGACTGAGGGAAGAGTGGCTGGAGAGCAGCCCAGCAGAAAGGGACCTTGGACCACTGGTTGACAACCAGTTGAACATGAGCCAGCAGTGTGGCCAGATGGCCCGGAAGGCCAACAGCATCCTGGCTTGTATCAGGAATACTGTGGCCAACAGGAGTAGGGATGGAATTCTCCCCCAGTACACAGCACTGATGAGGCCTCACTTTGAGTACTGTGTCCAGTTCTGGGCTTCTCACCTCAAGAGGGGTATTGAGCTGCTGGAGCAGGTCCAGAGAAGAGCAACAAGGTGGGTGAAAGGACTAGAGGGAAAGTCTTACGAGGAGAGGCTGAGGAGGCTGGGTTTGTTTAGCCTGGAGAAGAGGAGACTCTTCACTCTCCTTATCACTCTCTACAACTACCTGATGGGAGGTTGTAGTCAGGTGGGGGCTGGGCTCTTCTCCCAGGCAACTAATTACAGGATGAGAGGGTATGGCCTGAAGCTGTGCCAGGGGAGGTTTAAGTTGGATATCAGGAAGGACTTCCTCACAAAGAGGGTGATTAGACTTTGGAATGGACTTCCCAGGGAAGTGGTGGAGGCACCATCCCTGGATATGTTCAGAGAAAGGCTGGATGAGACATTTAGTGCTATGGTCTAGCTGATGTGGTGGTGTTAGGTCATAGGCTGGACTTGTTGATCTCAGAGGTCTTTTCCAGCCTCAATAATGTGTGATTCTGTGATACTTATTTTCCTAATAAATGTGTAATGGAAATGCTGAGACATCAGGAAAAAAGGAAAGGAGGTTTAAATGGAGAAAGTGAGGAGAAAGGCAAAGGAAACATAAATTTGGGAACCCTGAAGATCACAGAATCATAGAATCACAGAACCATTCAGGTTGGAAAAGACCCTTGGAATCACCAAGTCCAACCATCATCCCTACTCTACAAAGTTCTCCCCTAAACCATATCCAGTAACTCCACATCCAAAAGACCCTTAAACACATCCAGGGATGGTGACTCAACTACCTCCCTGGGCAGCCTATTCCAGTGTCTAACCACTCTTTCTGTGAAATTTTTTTCCTAATGTCCAGTCTAAACCTCCCCTGTTGCAGCTTGAAGCCGTTCTCTCTTGTTCTGTTGCTCATTACCTGTGAAAACAGACCAGCTTCAACCTCTCTACAATGTCCTTTCAGGTAGTTGTAGAGACTGATGAGGTCTCCCCTCAGCCTCCTTTTCCTCAAACTAAACATTCCCACCTCCTTCAACTGTTCCTCATAAGATTTATTCTCTAGGCCCTTCACCAGCTCAGGAGTTTCATTATAAAAAAAAAACCCAAACAACTGGAATATTTCTTTTTGTTTCCTATCAAGAGTGGTCAGTCTGTAGTCTTTATCTACCAGGGTAAGTCCTTGGCTCATATATTTTACCTGAGCACCTCAAATCCATTGCAGAATTTTGTTGTCTCAGAAGCCTGTGAAGCAGGTAAGCATTACCTTTGTTCTACAGAGGCATGGGGTTACAAAATAAGTGAATGTCATAAATATGCATATGAACTTGGAGAGAAAGCTGAGAGTAATTCTGGGTTTCTTGTGCTTCCGTTTAGTGTCTTACTCTACCAAGTTCATATGGGCTACTAAGTGGAGTGAGATACAAGACATTTTTATACAAAACAGTTTATTACCAGTCCAGATTGGATGAAAACAAGAACTCATACATTACATTTTACGTAGAAATAATCCCATTCCAGAAAAGCAGTATTTTAGAGAACTCCATCCTTGAGCCTGAACATCAGCCCAATGAAACTAGAAATGATAAATTTGGGTTTTGTTGAGCTGGCATCTCCTCAAAGAGCACTTCAGTGGAAACCCCTAACCACCGCTACTCAGGTGGAACTGTATTCTGGCAGGCACACCAGCTGTGACCCAGCCAGCATTCTGCTTCATGGCTGATACCTTACATCTTCCCATCTGAGCCTGATGGAAACACATTTCTGTTCCTGTCATTTCAAGTTCCCCTCCTGGTGGTGATTTCACTGCTAAGAACCATCATTATGGTCCACAACAGCACTAACATAATAAAAAATCGGAATGTATTTAGTTCATATGGGTGTGAGATTATTAGCGTTAATATCAAAGCACTTCTAAAACATCAAATAACATACTATGTAATATGAAAAAGTGAAATTATGTAGGTGACAACCATGCAAAAGAATAAACAGCAAAGTACACAAGCTGAAGGATTTTACATGTAAAAATTTAAGAGCATGAAAAGATATAAAGACAGGTCTGGAAAGGACATGACATGTTAATAATGTCCATAGTTTTGTACATGTACTGTGTTAATATCTTCCAAATTTCTCCAATCTTGCTCAAGTAAGGCAAGAAGCAATGATCTTCTAAAGCACTGCTATGTTTTTATGAGAATTTTTTTAAAGCTGGAGTATTTCTTAATACAGTTAAGAACAGAGATCACAATTTGTCATCAAAGCAAATAGAAGTTCTGCACCCTGTCTTGATTTACTAACACAAAATTCCCCTTTACTTCACTTAGTTAAGTAAGGATAAAAAAAAGAATAAAGTGAGCCAACTAATTTACTTTGGGAAAAGTTGTCTATAAATGGTCAGTTTAGAACAAGACACAATTAGAATTGTATTGGTCTTTTTTGTTTACTTCCAGTCTCCCATGTGTTTATTTATGAATCTCAAGAGGGATGCTTTTTGTCCTGTTAGCCTTAATTGCAGTTTGTTTAGCTCAACATTTTAAACAAAAAGCTCTCTCCAGCATGATTGAATTTATGGATATCAAGTTTCTGTAAGGATGCACAGGTCTTGCTCTAAGTTGTCCCTTAATTCATGCCAACTTTTTTGGATTGGCTGCATTTTAACCTACAAATGGGAAATATGACCTCCTAACTAATGGGAAAACAACCAAAATGACCACACACATACAAAAAAAAAAAAAAAAAAAAAAAAAAAAGAAAGATACAGAAAGAGAATCCAAGCTTAACTAACATTTTCTATCACTTTAGTTTCATAATTCAACCTAAGTATGATTCATAAACTAAAGTAATTAAAAGCAGGATCATATCTGTTCTATAGTATCTCAGTAGGTGAGAATGTGGACATTATAGAAGTTCTTATGCAGACATTACATTCTCCGAGGGAATATATGAAGAGTGTTTACAGTAAAAATAACTTCTGATACTTATATTTATTTTAAAATGTACACATATGCCTTAAAATTTTTGTACACAAGTACTATATATTTTATTCTAAATTAAATTTTGAAATTAGACTAAAATAAATGGATGAAGTAATGAAAAAACACCCAGGTGTATTATTTTATTTTTTAAATACCTTCATGTATCCTATTTAATGAAATATCTTTTACATATTCCCACTGTATGTCTCCGGTTAAAAATCTAGGCTTCCTCTGTGTAATTCAGATACTATATGTGAGAAATATGTCCCAACCTGGCACTGTTTTTTAAAGCGTCTCAACCTTGTATTCATAGCAATGTTAACCACTAATTATTGCTACGAATAAAATCCCATGGTACATTGATTTATAAGTAGGGATTGCTTAATTCAAGATCAAAGCCAAACCTTTTTATTCATATCTTAAGAGATGAAGGATGTAATTGAGTTCATCTATGGGCTGTTAAGTAACTTGCATATTTACCTCATACTTAAAACTGCTTCCTGAGCTGGCATGCTAGCCCTTTTATCCAGGGGTATGAAGTTCAAACAGTAACACTACTGAAAGAGCTATAAAGAGGGATAGACTGGGAATCCCTGCATCCTGATTACCCAAGATAAGAAGGTACTTGGGAGTGGAAGCAAAGGTGGTGAGAGCTAAATTAGTTGTCTTTGAGATAAAAAAGGTTAATTTCCTTAAGAACCCAGCTAAGCAACTGTCCCTTTTACAAATAAATGTTCACAGCTAAGGCAGTAGACAACTTTTACATTTACTGGAGATAACAATTTATGGTTCTGGTGGTTGCCTCTGCAGTGAGGATGGCAGGCAGTGGTATATACAAACACCTCAAGAGATAAACATCTGCAGAAAAATGCAGCCCCCCTGCAAAGCCGTGGGCTCTGAAACAGAAAAAAAAAAATAATGCAAAAACTGCTTTACTGTGAAGCTAAAAATATGCTGGATTTTCTTAAACAGCTCCAGAAATTATTATAGCTGATCAGAGGAGTAGCTGAGAGAAATGCCAATTACTTGCTTTCCAGATTGCTCGGCATAAGTGATCAAGTGCATGCGCAGTAGATAGTCCTGCACAAAAATATTTTGCCCACATGGTGCAAAATTCAGATTCTGAATATTGCAACCTATTTGTAAATATTTTGCTCTGATTTAAACAATGCATTTGTCTTTGGAAGCAGCTGGTGTTTTACTGTTATACTGATTTCAGTGTTGAGAAACAAAACAGTTTTATGATTGTTAGCAGTAGTTAGCTATGCAGTCTTGTGCGTGCTTAAAAGCCCTTCATATTATGGTGTGTCTTCGTACACGGTACAAGAAAGTAAAAGGGAAGGAGACTTGCATTTGTTTCAGATAGGATTTTTCTTTTGACATTGCCCTTTCTCTCTGGTTTGAAATGCCTTTTTATGCGTGGGGTCAGCAGAGAGGCTAAGGGAGGATCCCAGGAACAACACAAGACATTTATGCACACTCACTTTTGTTTAGAAATTACTCGAGCCTTGAGCAACCCAAGTATTGGAGACTGGTTTCAAACACCACTGCATCGAGGGTCCTCCCTTGCTTCTCTACCAACTCCAACGAGTCACAAAACCCTTACCCATCCTTTTTTTTTTCCAGCCCTTCCAGCAGGACCTAACCAGTGGCTGTGCTGGGACCATCCCAGGGTGCAGTCTGCTCCCATCTGCCCTGGCAGCCTGGCTAAAGCCTACTGGGGTGCATGGGGGACTCACAAGGTGGACTAACCCTTGGATGGGGTGCTAGCTCTAGTGCCTCTCTATCCTTTGGTTATTTAATTAATTTGTGGGGGTTTTCACCTAGTTCAGATGTAAATGCATTGCTCAGTGTTTACAGACCTGTATCCTAGGGAAGGTGCTCACAAGCTTACTTTCAAAGTTGCATAGATACTTCAACAGCTTAATTTATAAGAAGACCCTATACATTTCTTTATGTTAGATTAAAAAAACCAAAAACCTTAACCTGGGTTGAAGTTCAGTATTTTCACATTGCCATTTTAGTCTTGGCTGGGACACTGTTCCTCTTGCAAGCACCTCAGTGTAACTCTGTGGGCATTTGCCTGAATAGTTACTTCAGTCTGTGTCATGTTTTAGAACATAATTTTTCCATCATATAATTAAGCAAACTCATTCATTATAAGCAACGCTAAGGTGTTAATTCAATTCCTTCTTGTGATTTTTTTTTCAAGCTTGTTTACCTGTGAAGCCATGTGTAACTAAAGAAAATCCCCACAGCAAGTGGTGGAAGATCGAGGGAGAAGAGACCTCACTACTGCATTTCTTTAAGCTTTAGTCCAAAATCTCCAAGCCCCCAAGGTTTAATTATTGTGTGCAGTCTAGTGTTGAATAGGAAAAAGGGACTGTAGCATGAAGGAAAGATTTTCACACTGATACTCACAAAAGAACAGGAGCTTTAAATGAAAAAAAAAAAAAAATAAAATGTTCTGAGGTCCTAAATGCATTTGAAGTGAATAAAAGTGAAATAACTCACAGGCACCAAACAAATTATGAATAGAATTATAAATATTGAGTATTTCTACATCTCTCCAGCATGAAATGCATCTTTGAGCTTTATGCAGCAAAATAAATAAATTAGAAGTGTAGAAGTTAAGAGTTTTTCAAGCTTTCTTGGGCCTTTTCTTTACCTCATTTCAAGTTAGGTTACTGGCTTAAAAGAACTGAAAAGGTGAAAAAGACTTCACACTATTCTTCACTTTAGCACGTGTGACCTGAAGAGGATTAATACTATTCATAGTATTTTAAAGAGTTTTCAAAGGACCTTTTAAACAAAGGTTGCCAAACAAAGCACTTCTTTTGTTGCTACTTAGCTGAGGCCTATTGTCAATTAATAAGCAGGCTTTCAC